>NC_038248.2:7909160-8281559 GCF_000004515.6 Glycine max
AAAAAGGTCTCAAGCTTCTAGAATTTGGGTCTCTCTCTTAAAGAAGAAGAAGAGAAGAGAAGAGAAAGAGAGTTCTTTGCAAATACAAATCTAAATTGTGAAGGTTAGGAAAAGATTTATGACCCATATAGTTCTCCTTTCCATACCCAGGTTTTCTCTTAACACACTCATTCCTTAACATACATCAAGGCTCATATGTTGAGGCTCAAACTAACTAACATAACAAACATAAGCACGACATTACCACATAAATAATTAATTTACTTTAAGCACTTAATTTAAATTTAATTACATTTACTAATTAATTACAATCACTAAATCATGCAATATTAATATCATAGTGTTACAACAACCATGTGACAACCACGTCACATACATCAATTGTCATGTTATCAATAGAGGTTTCATGTAGATACATAAGTTAAAGTTTCATAGAGATGAGTTAACAACATGATTAATTTGTCATAATTTTTGTACGTTTAAAAATTAAATTTAAATTTTTCATCTTTTAGATTCTAATATGTCAATCTTATATATTTTTTGGGATCAAAATAAGTATTTATTAATAAATTTATTTTTTGTATCATAAATTAAAAATTATTTAAATTCCTCAAATTTCAAAAAATATATTTTTTATTCCTAAGGTAAAAAATGATGTTAACAAAAGTGGTGAAAAATGATTATGTGGTGTTATCAACATTTGATGTGTGTTTATTTTCAAATGTCTGCATCCCCTTTTGTTAATATCGTTTAACTCTAGTAACTAAACATATTTTTAAATTTTGAAAACAAGAAATAAATTTATAACAAATTTTGAAAACTAAGATACTACCTCGAAATCAATAAAAGATAATTATCTAATTCATCAAAATCAATAAAAGTAATTAGATTAATTAAATTTTTATAAATTTTAATTTTATTTCAAACTATCCATTACACTAATGATTTAAAGAAGTTGTAATTTTTTAGTAAAAGATATTTTTTTTAACCAATAAATATATGTATGTTTGTTGACAACTCAATAAATATACCACCTTCATGAGAAAATGAGTATATTATTAATAAATATCACAATTAATTAAGGCTAAACAAGAAATTAACAAAAATAAAATAATTTTATATTTCTTATCTTTAAAAAAATATTATCTTTTGTTTGTTGTATGTAAAATGGCAATACTAATAATAAGGTAAAGCAGAAATTCTAGCTGTCTGGCAACTAGTGTTATGCCAGTTCAGTTTTGTTGCCTTAAGAATTTGTGACTGACAGCAGTGCGCCATCTATTGCAATAAATGCTTTCCCATTCCCATTTCCCACACTTTGCACTTTTTGACTGTTACTTATTTTGGACTTTCACTGTCACTTTCCCGTGTACCTATCAAAGCGCGTCAACTACTTACAAAAACAGACAAAGGGCCCCTTAACCCTTATGTTTGGAAGAAAAACAGAAAATAAAAGGGAAAGGAAATTTTTTAATTTTTTAAAAATTAAGTTATTTAATTGAAGAAAAATAAGTAAGAAACAAAATCTAAAAAGAAAACTCAGATTTCAATTTTTACTTTTTACTTTAAGTTTTAAAATTCTTTATCCTTTTTATTTTCTTTTCTTCCCGCTTTATTTGGATAAGGAAAGAAATTAGATAAAAATAAAATAAGATTAAAAGAAATAAAAAAGAATAAACAATTTAAAAAATTTTGAATGGAGTAAAGAATAATAATAAACATGTTCATTACATATAATGCCATATATATTATTTTATTTTCTTGTTTTTAAGAAAATTATATTATAGCGTTGGCATTAAGGGATGCTTTATCTTGACTGTACCATGTTGAAATCGAAGAGCCTATCATATAAATGGATTGCCAACAAGTAGTTAACAATGCTAATCATAATCACCCAAATATTTCAAAATATGGGGGTTATTATTGATCAATGCTGTAATTTACTTCAACTTTTATCAAACCTTAAGGTTTTTTTTAGGAGATTAACAAATTTAGTTGCTCGTAGTCTTGCCGGTTGACAATTTTTCATGTTAATCACCGACTTTTTTTTAACCCTCCTGATTTTATTGCTCAATAAGTTGCTTTGGAAATAATGTAAGCATGTTGCTATAAAAATTATTATATCTTCCTCATCCTTCCATTTTAAGGTGTTTTATTTTATTTTCTTACCTATTTCTCATACCAAAAAGATTTTTTTTTAAAAATACTAATTATTGATTATTTCTCTCATGACCTTTTTTTTCCTACTAACTTGTCAAATCTTGAAGATAGCTCATCTAAATAAAAAGACACTATGACTTATTTTTTAGGGTCTTAGTTTTGTGAAACACCGGGTAAAAAGCAATTATATATAATTATAATTTTAGAGTATATTTTTAAAATCAGAATATTAACAAGATATTACAAATACAAAAATATTTTAAAATACTCAATGTAAAAAATAATTTTATATTATTATCTAATCACAACTTATTATATATAATAAATTTATTAATTTTATGATAATTGATAATTACTTTAAAATCATATTAACGATAATTTGTAACTGTAATTTTTTTAGATTATTAGTAACTTACTATTAAACTCAAAAAAAAATTAAAACATCACTTAAGATATTAGATTTTAGAGAAAATAAATAAATAATTTTTTTATGTAAAAAAAAAGTTTAAATAAATTGGATTATGACAAATCTTAAGACTATGTAAGCACTTATAAAAATATTTATTGAATTTCTATCAACAAGATCCTTAATGAAAATCGAACTATATTTTTTTGAAATATAAATTTTTTTTCTTATGGATTGAATCAATTTTTGTTGGCAAATAATATTATATATATATATATATATATATATATATATATATATATATGGAGTTTATAAAATTATTATATGATATTATCATATAATAAATAAGTTATCCTATAGGAATGATGATGAATTTTTTGAGAAAATTCTATAGCATTGATGATGAAAACAACTGCTGTAATTAAAAAAAAAAATAATCCTAACCCTGTACATCACTCATAATTAAATTTCTTCAAACAGGCTTAATATGCCAAAAAGAAAACAGGTTTAATTTCATTGTGGTGTTCAGTATTCTTTTTTGGTGTGAAATATGTGGCGTCTGATTAATAGTTGACACATTATCACATTTCACATCTCACTGCGTCACTTGGACGAGTGTTTTACTATTTCTTTCGTTTGGAAAAGAAAATGGAAAGAAAAAAAAAGAAGAATAAAAGAATACTTATAAAAGAAAACGAATAGAGAATAAATTTCAAGAGTCATTTAATATAAAATAAACATAAAAAGGAAACGAAATATTTTTCTTAAATAGATAAATTAATTATAATGACGAGTTGTAAATAAAAGAAAAATGTAAAAATATGTTAGTTTTTGTTGTATTAAAAATAATGTTTCTACTTTCTCCCCTTCTTCCGTTTTCTCATCTATTCATCCAATCCACGAATTTTTTTACAAAAATGAAAATTAAATATTTTTTATTTTCTTTTTATTGCCATACCAAACGAAAAAAGATAGGTTTTTTCTTCTTCTTTTTCTCAAGCTATATTTTTTTCTTTCTATTTTTATAACTAAAGTCTTGTTTGAATGAAATTTCCAAATACTTTTTTATAGAAAAATAAATTAAAAATAAAAATGAATGAAAAATTTCTTATAAATTAAAATTAGGTTATATAAAATAAATTTTAAAAAAGTTAAATGAAAGAATTTCTTTAAATTAAATTGTACATAAATTAATTTTTATTTAATTTATTTTATATTTTGATTTTATTTTATAATAAGTATTTATTGAAAAATTTAGTTAAATAGAAACTAAATATTAAATTAAAATATTAATTGTACCTGTTATTATAGATACAATACAAAACTCCATAGTCAGAGCCATTGCAAATGTTTTCTTTTGCCATTTTGTACAGATGCTTGTCTTTGACTCAAACTTGTCGCGATTCGGACTTAGAGACATTTCATATCATAATATTATGGACTGATAAAATATGGAGGATATGGCCAGCAAAATAACAATATTTAAAATAGGTTAAATTAGTCCATTAATTTATTTTTAATATACAATTAGATCTTGTAATTATTAAATGATTTAATTAGATTCTCTAATTATTTAAAATAATATAATTAGGTTATTTTAGTCAACTAAATATTAACATATAGAATCTAACGTGACATACTTAATTCACATTACCAATATTAATAAAATTTACTATTAATATTAATGATATTTATATTTAATTGATAAAAAAAATTAATTGAACTATTTTAGATAATTAAAAAACTCAACTAAATCATTTAATAATTAAATAACATAACCGAAACATTAAAAATAAATTAAAGGAACTATAGATTAATTTAATCATTAAATACATCGTCCCATCTGGTCTTCCACGTAACTGTCGGAAATTGATTATATATAAAAGAATTGTCGAAATTTGTAGTTATCAGTATGATACTGACGTATTTAATGCACACACCAACGAATTATCTTATAGGCTATACCCAATCTATTTTTTCCAGCAAAAGTATCATATTTTGAAAAATAAAATAAAATTGGGCATTGACTAGTAATGCCAATTGGGGACAGGCCAAATCGAGCACAGAAGTCTCAACATGTTTTCTCGGTAAACAAAAACTAAAGGATGGATTCTGATAAACTCATTTTTTTTTAGATCAGAAGTATCATTGAAATATTTGATGTAACTTATATAATTGTTGATAATTTTGTTACAGAAAAATAAAATTATTATAGATGACAAAATTTTTTGTAAGACCTATTTAGTGCGGTTGCATATTTAAAATTTAAAAACAAAATGGATGATTAAACCGAAAAAATCTCATGCAAGTTGATGTATATGTTTAGTGGTAATTTTACTTATTTATTATTGGGTTTTGTTAACATCCATATTATTTTTGAAATCAAATTTAAGACAAGTATAAAATCTGAACATAATTATGTAACGTTAAATTTAAATAGTAATATAAATCTGTTGACACCATTTTTTATTTTCACGGATAAAAAATTAAAAAGAGTTACCAGCAATATATAGAAAGGATCTATTTGGTAAACAATGAAAGAAAGCATTAATGGATGCAGGCATGGAAAGCGTGAGAAAGGATCCAATTGTGGCTAATGCTTGTCAGCACCAACCATGCAGGCATTAAGATCAAAGGGAGATCGAAGAGTACCAATCTCCATTTTTATTTTTCAGTCAAAATTGAAAATATTATTATAAATATAAGTTAAAATCCTCCCCATCAGGCTTAATTGCAATTGCAATTTGCAACACCCATGCAAGACCTAAAGAAAATCAATATCCATAATAGTTAGCATAATTATTATTAATTTTTATTTTTCAATCAAGTGATTTAGAATTCATATTTTAACTTTAAATATATAATAAATAGTAAATATTCATGTTATATAAATTTATGTTCTCCAACAAAAAATAATTATGATTTCATACAAACATCATAATAAAATAAAAACGTAAAGAAATTGACAACATGTTATTAGCATTATATGGTCCTTATAAAAGCTTGGAAAAGGTCTTAACTAATTCACCATCACCATCTCTACCAGTTAATTTCCATGTGTTGACTTTATCATTCAGAACAACTTGTATAAAATATTCATACCTTACCTACTACAGTTTTTTTGGTACTACGTGCCTTGAGTACATGCTTCATAAATTAAAAGAAAAGCCAATAAATATAGTATTTAGCATTCTGTTAAGTTTTTTTTATAAGCAATGTAATCTCCCTTCAACGGGATAAACCTATTTTTGGAGTAAAATAATACCTTAGTTATCACTCCATACCTAAGTCCGGAGATCAGACCCACGCGGTTAAAAGAGATCTAAATGTCAAACTACTTAATAACTTTGATGCATTCTGTTTATTCTTTTATTGGATAAATTCTTATAGTGACCATATTAAAATTAATAGATAAACAGAGTAAACTTAGTAGAATCAATAAGAATTTTGATATAATAAAAAATAAACTTAAATATATTTTTAGTCCTAATAAATTTTAAAATTTTGTTTTTGATTTCTAAAAAACAAATCAACTTTTTAATCTTTAATATTTTTTTTATTTTTTTGTCCCAAAGGCGTTATCTAAATGACTTTATTTTAGTTTTTAAAGCGCTATCTAAATAATTTAGGGATAAAAAGAATTGTACTAGAGACCAAAAAATTTTAAAAAATATTAGAAACCACCAAAAAAATTAAAAAATTTATCTGAGACAAAAACATATATTTAAGTCTTGTAAAAAACATAAAATAGCATTTAACATTTTTCTCTTTAATACTCATTTAATTACCTTTTTTTTATAAATGACTCCATCTAATAATAAAAAAAGTATTAGAAAAAGAACATTAAATAATATAGTATTAATGTATACTTTTTATTAATGCGTCAAACATTGAGAGTTTGTTTCCACTTTTCAGAATCGAGAGTGAAATCTCAAGAGCCAATATCTTGATTTATCAAACACACTTATGCATAAATCAACTCACATGAGATAACTATTAAGTCCATCAACAAATTGATATAAAATTATTTTAACTTAATCAATAATCTCAAATTTAATATTTTATCATGTAATTATGTAAATAATTTAAAAAAATTGAAATTCAAAATGTTCTCGCTATCCAATTCGAATTGGGTTGCTTCTTACAAAGATACACATGTTCTTTAAAAAATTATTCTGTTCCCAATATATCGTATGATGAAATTGACGTATTTTTCTTTAATTAAAATCATATGTATAGGATGAAATATATATATATATATATATATATATATATATATATATATATATATATATATATATATATATATATATATAATCAGATATTCATGAATAGATTATCAACAAAAAAAAGATTCTCATAAATTTTTACTTTAGAATTAAAAAATATTGAAATGAATATATTAAAAAAAAGAATTGTTAGTTAATTTAAACCCGACAATATCACTATAGTGTTGAGCTTAATTTGTAGCTAATTTATGGTTGTCATTTAAATTTTCTTCTTCTTCGGAGTCTTCCTATTAGAATTCAAAGAAAGACACTAAACTAACACTATTTCTTTGAAGTCACATTTCTTTTTGGTTGAAACTCTCGGTTCAATCCATCCTTCCAAACATGGATGAAATAGAGGTTCCTACCCTTTTCCTCTGCCCAATTTCTTTGCAGCTTATGAGTGACCCTGTCACAGTGTGCACAGGAATCACATACGACAGAGAAAACATAGAGAGATGGTTATTTTCATCATGCAAGAAGAACAAAACCTGCCCTGTCACTAGGCAATCACTTCCACACACAGATCTTACTCCAAACCACACTCTCCAACGTTTGATCCAAGCTTGGTGCACCAACAACAATAATGCCTGGTTTGGCATTGAAACCATAATTTCATCTCCAAAGCCAACCATTGACCAAACTCAAATTGTGAAACTCCTCATGGAAGCCAAGAAGTTCCCTGAAAAACAGCTCAAGTGTCTTAGAAGGCTTCAATCCATTGCCTTTGAAAGTGAAAGCAACAAAATCTATTTGGAGTCTGCAGGGGCAATAGATTTCTTGGCTTCAAGTGTTATGAGTGAAGCAGCTATAGAACTCTTGTTTCATCTAAACCCTTCTGAATCTCACCTAAAAAATTTGGTGAACAGTGAGGGGATTCAATTTATTGAGTCTTTGTTTCATGTCTTGAAGCATGGAAAGTGCCAATCTAGAGCTTATGCAACTGTGCTATTGAAGTCATCATTTGAAGTGGCTGGTCCAACCCAATTGAGCAATGTCACATCAGAGATGTTTGTGGAAATGTTTAGAGTGTTGAGGGATCAGATTTCACAAGAAGCTTCTAAGGCAGCATTGAAGCTTCTTGTGGAGTTGTGTTCATGGAGCAGGAACAGGATCAAAGCAGTTGAGGGTGGTGGTGTTCTAGCCCTCATTGAGCTACTTCTTGATGTGTCAGAAAGGAACATGTGAACTCCTGTTGATTGCTTTGGACAGGCTTTGTGGCTGTGCAGAAGGAAGAGAAGAATTGATGAACCATGGAGCTGGAGTGGCTGTTGTGGCCAAGAAAATTCTGAGGGTTTCTCATGTGGCAAGTGATAGAGGGGTCAAAATTTTGACCTCCATTTGTAGGCATTCAGCCACGCCTAGAGTCCTTAGTGAAATGCTGCTATTTGGGGCTGTGTCTAAGTTGTGTTTGGTGCTTCAAATGGAGGGTAGTTGCAACGCCAAGGAGAGGGCAAGGGAGACACTCAAATTGCACTCTATGGTTTGGAGGAACTCCACGTGTATTCCTTTCTCTTTGCTTGCATCCTATCCATGATCTTATGGATCATATAGGCTTTTCATATATAATCAAGGTGAAGGTATTAAAATTAAAATATCTTTGTCCATAATGTTTTCTAACTGTTTATTGTGGAATTATATACGAATGAATCTGTCAAGTATTGTGGATGAAAAATGAATCCCAATATCTATGTTTAATGTTTGTACATTATGCTCAAGAACTGTATTTTTAATAGCAAGCACTATGATTAATTAGTTTTCATTGGCTTGTCATTCATAGCTGTCATATGCAGTTTGTTTGAGCAACAAACCCTTGAGTGTGTAATAGTTTCAGAAAAAGCTCCAGATTGATTTTGGTTGGTAGTGCTGAGCTTTTTGCTGAACAGGATGCTTTCAAGTTTCAATGTTTGAAGTATTAGCTTACCTAATCCTCTCAGTAGAGATAAAGACAGAGGGCCATTGATGTAAGCTTAAAATCAATTTTGTTATTCGAGTTTAATTTTAATATACTATCAATATAAAAAAAGTTATAATATCTTGATTTAAAATTATGCTAAAATATTTATGTGATACCACTTTTTCTGTTTACCGGAAAAACCTTTTAGGGGAATTCCTTGGAATTTGAGAACTAGTTGAGTAGCAGGAGCCTATACATTAATTCTTTAGATAATCTTGGGAGTATTATATTAAATACTCCGGGCAGTATAATTATTATTTCTTTGTCCCAGTATTTAATGCATCAAGTTAATAATTTTTAATTATAACATAAACTTATATTGGGTTATACTGTAAAAATTCTTACAGTCAGTGTAATTCAATAAAATTCTTATTATTCATACACTTGAAATTCCACAAATAAAAAAAATCAGTAGTCAAGGTGTATCATTTAATATTAAGCTAGCAATTTATTTAAGTTTATCAATAACAAATTTAATCTAAAATACCATTGGCATAGAATACCATACGTAAAAGAAAAGAAAACAGTTTGTATTAATTTTGAAGTAAAACAGTATACACTAATACTGTTATATGACCATCTTTCATTAATTAAAGCTGCTGAGTCTAGCAGTTTACGTATCAGGGAGGACAAATGTGATCACCAAATTAGGAATGTATATGCTGCCCATTTTCTTCCGCGGCAAAAAGGGTCTGCTTTGTAATTGATGTGTATAGGCCACTTGTTTTTGTAGCTGCTACAAGCCTGTGGTCAAATAGGCATCAACTACTAAATAATGGACATTGGTTTATTTAGCACATTTTAGTCGATTATTAATGGTCCTTTGTAGGTAACATCCTAGAATGCTTGTATGTATGATAATGGTTTTTAAAAAATTGTTTTAAAAAAGCTACAATTCTAAAATGGTTTGTAAGGAAATAACTGTTTTAGAATATGTTTTTTTTAATTAAAATAAATTGAGAATTTTAAGGCGATTTTTTTCTAAAACTGTTATAGAATGCAGATATTCTAAGACGGTTTTTAAAAGAACTGTCTTAAAATATTTTTTTAACAAAAAAATTGAAAAATAAATTAAGGATTCTAAGACGATTTTTGTAAAAACCGTCTTAGAATATAGATATTCTAAGATGATTTTCTAAAGAACTATCTTTAAATGTTTTTTTTAAATTAAAACAATGAATTTGAGAATATTTTGAGTCAAGCACCAAAGAGAAGCGAGAATGTCCATTATTTAACCATCATGCACGTGGATCATTTTTCTCTTTCATTACCCACAAAGATTATATATGCTTGCTAATGAGTACAAAATACATTAGAGATTATCAATTAAATTATAAGTGTGTCTTCTATTTCAAATCAAGTAACAAATAAATTAACCATAAGATGGAATAGGTAACCAAGAATGGAAGATCAAAATACCTTAAAAACACAACCAAAGCCACCTTCACCAATTTTATTCGTTGCATCAAAGTTTTTGGTTGTTGCTTTGATTTGTTTTAGTGTAAATAATCCCGTCTGCAGACCTATGCCCCTGAGCTCTGAAAAAAAAATCAAAATTTGGATTCAACAACAAAGTTTATAACTTTCTCTACAATATTTGTCACATAGTTCAGTTCATTTCTATCTAGCATATAAATATATAGGGTGTGTAGGTATACTCTCCTATGTTCTCTTAAAGCCTTATCTTTCTGACAAATATTATATAGAAGTAAATTATTGCGCTTCAGTTTTATGACATTTGAATAAAATTTGTAGAAATATTTATTTAATACAAATTGTTGAAGAATCTCAAGCAAATAGTGAAGGATATAGAAAAGATGTTGTGCTGGAAACAAATGGAAATTTTTATTCTAAGTAAAAGAATTGGAAGAACTTAGTGGCATATTCCATACCTTTATACGCTGGATCTTTGCCTCCTAACCATCCCACCTCCTCATGAGAACCAGTACCAGAAGAGCAACCACTAAAACACCAACTACTATGTCGATGGCCAACATGACATAAGTTCTTTTGCCATCCCCTGATGGAGGTTTAAAATTTGTGCAAGGGAAAAGTATTATTTACTTTTAGCTTTTGCATAAATGAAGAACAAAACTAATACAATTGGATCGGATAAATGGTAATCTAGTGGAGGTCTTGTAGAGGTAGACTTAAATGGTAATCTTTCCCTTTTCCTACATTTTTTAAAATTCATAATGCAGTCTTATCAAGTCAGATAAAACACTAACACTCATATGCAGGATATGTGACTTACTAGGGTTAACTGAAATAGCAGATACAAGAGGTCCATAAACTCCTCTTGTGGGTATGCCAGTGGTTCCTTTTCCAGCCCAATAGAAGTGAATCTCCATAAACTCAGTGCAAATGAATTATTTAGCATCATTAGAAAATCAGCCAAGTACTAATTGTTACCTAGATATAGACTTCAAATACTCGCCTTCCAAGACTGTAAAGTGACCTATCATTGATGAAAATAATCTCAGCAAAGTGAATCTTAACTGTGTAATTTCCATTTATTAGGTAGAGGCCATAGTATGTGAGAGAAAGGGGAGAAACACACACTGTTGTGTATAATTATGAATTGAGTGCAGAGACTTTAAGTCTAGAAGTATTGGCCACAACATATGGATCAAAGTCAATATCATTGTCTATAAAGTTTCCAGTGCAACTAAGAGCCCAATCTTGGTCGGAGTAATATAACATTGCAACACTTTTTTTCAAATTGTAATGGTCTAATGGTAAAGATAGACAACAACATAGAAAGGTAAAATTCGCAAAGAACACAACATAATTAGTATTTGAATTTTTTAAGATTTTAGTTCAATTACATGAATTTATTCAATAAAATGTCATTACAATCATTCAATGGTTGTAATAAAAAAGAATATCGAATTATCTTCTAGTTTTAAGTTTCTTAGAATTAGTCAATCTATTTATTTCAATTAATTAGAAGAGGCAAAAATTAGTCTTAACCCCTTAAGAAAAACAATTATATTCTTGTTTTTTTTCCTAATGGACATTTATCCTTCTTACTTTATTTTGTTTTATATGAATTTATGTACAACTATGAGCTTAAGATTGTTAGCAAAGAAGTAGGCAGTGAACTTTTGCATAAATAGAATCATAAGCAAAATCATGTTATATGACTATCTTAAAATTTTCTTTTTGATATGAAATCATGTTGAGTTCAGAGTTTCTCATTAACTTATTTAACTTAATTTCAGGTCATAGAATTTGAGTCAATATTTAAACCAGCCTATCAGATCATAAAAGTAATTTAAAACTTGTAGTATGGTCACATACTTACATTTGCTAACTAAAGATGGGCATGGAAAGTTCCTTTTTAAGCATGAATGAATCTTATTTCTGCAACAAAAAGAGAAATTTAAGGTTATATTCTAGGGCTACTAGCAAAAACCAAATTTTACAGAAAATATTCCAAACACAACAACTTACTATGTATTTACAAAAGAAGAGTAGCTCTCAACAAGGTTTCTAGGAAAAAAATGTTTCAGGGATAACTGATGACTAATTCAGGACAACTTTTACTCAAAGCTTAAATAAAACTTCACATGCTCCCACGTGGCCATTCATTTGGACTTGAGCTATCCCAGAAGAAGTTATTGTCAGAGATATCACTGTGACCAAAATATATTATAAAAGATGTTAATCTTGTCAAGACAAAAATGCTAGAATACTAATTTTCAACCAACATAACCAAAATTCTGCATATAGTGATAAGCTTTACTATGCCTCCAACACCTGATGTGTACTTTGCAAAACCAAGTATAAGCGATTCTGCATATCCATGTTCAACTTGTAATTGAACCTTCTGTATGCTATGGAGAAAGAAAATTTAAATGTGACTGCAATAGGTATATGATGTTCCTTTTATATGCTTCTCTAAGAATATGATTAAAGTCCTTGTATGTTGTTGATTGCTTTAAATAATTACAAAGTAAAGTGTTGATTGCTTGTAATTGTGTCTTGACTAGTGTGAAGTTGTCTCTTTAACACAGACTACCAGAAGAACAAAAAGTAAAATTTTAAAATTATAGGGATTTAAATTGTTTCTAACAGGTCAAAATGACCTACTATTACAGGACAAAATGACAGCATCATAATTTTAAATAAATGAAGTCTCAAGTTCTTGTTTCATTATTGTTATTATACATAAAAAAATTAAATAAATGTATATAATAAATTCTAGAAGGTAGAGAGTATAAACGAGGCAACCCAACTACAAGGATCAAGGAATACATAATGTTTAAAAGTAAAAGTAAACCTTTAACTTTATTTATTCTAGCTTTTAAATAATTAAGCAAGGCATATGTGCTGATCAAAATATATTCCTTTCCATGATATAAGGAGACATTAATAATAATTGTTCCATGATCACTACTAGTGGTGAGTAATCATATTTAGTAGCTATGAGAGAGCAACACATAGGGAGAAAGAAATTAAAGATGACAAGGCACTTTGTAGCCTTAATTGAGAAAATGAAAAGGCCATATATTTTGACATATCAGATGCAACATTCTTTAGATCATCTCGTAGCTCAATTGCATGCTCCACAAGTGCTTTTTTTTTTTAAAGAAGCAAGAACAAGGAAAAATCACACAACTATTGCATATTACATTGGATGATGAGAGAAATGATTTCAACAACCAACCCAAAAAGGCTATGGTAAAGGGTACACCCAAACAGAAAGTTGGTTGATACAAAATAAGAGGTATAATTACACTTCACTAACCAGATTTAAGTAGATTCGATATTATAAATTCATTTTCCTTAATTGTTGCATTTGCTTGTGTGTGCTTTTCCTCAAGATCAAATAATGACGGCTCAATTTCTTCAAGACTTTTCTAAGATAGCATATGTCATGAATAAATTTCATTCATGAACTAGGTCAGATGTTCAAAATAAATAAAAACAATTAGGTACAACCACCTATTAAGAACTTTTTTTACCTCAGTTTTGTCAAGTTTATCACTTAACTCAACAGTCAAAAGTTGCTGACATTTGTAGAGTTCTTGAAGTTCCATCAATTGTTGCTCAAAGTTATGGGATGCATTTCAATATACAAGTGATTATAACTATATTGAAATAATTTATGATGGAAAATACCTTATCCTTAGACTCTGCTTCTAGTTTCATGTGTTCTATCTTTTCAACCATGGCCTATAGAACATACAAATTTAGCAATCGTAATGTCTCAAGAATAATTGTATTCCCAATTCATATAATGATACAGTTAGAGAAACCTTTTTCTTAGCTTCTTTATGAAGATAACGATCTCGCTATATATAAATTTTGTTTTTCTCTCTTGCAACATACACCTCTACAAACCACATACGTAAAAAAATTCAACATTTCAACACTGAACTGTGAAAGGAAAAATAGTTTATTAACATGGTGTTATTTTCTTTTAGAATACAAAAGCATTGAACAACCTTGCTTCAGTCTATCAATTTCAGAATACAAATCCTTTATGAGTGTAGATTTCATCATCTTCTCGAGTGCAAAACTAGGTTTACCTCATGCTCTCGAGTGCAACCTTCTGTAATCCATGGTCAGGATCTTGAACCCTCTTCACGTATAACTCCACCTGTTGCTTCAAAGCCAAATCCTTATTTGACTTCATAAATTTCCACAGACACAACCAATTTTTCGAGCCTCGAAAAGCTTACTAGAAATTTGAGTTTTGGAACGAGTGAAAATTTGAAGCAAGGGTTTTGGACTCACCATATCTTCATTTTCAACCTTCTTCTTGGTAACGATGTCATCTTTGGCAGCATTAGTGTTGGCGCTGTCGGTGAAATTAGGATCAGGCACCTTCGAAGAAATTGGAAACCCTAAAAGTGAGAAACAAAAGGGGATTAAACAATACGATGAAAGTTAAAAGAAAATCTCGCGAGTAGAAGAAAGTGTTGCTGGTGCCAGATATAAGAAAACTAAGGGAAGAAGAATATACTTTGGGAGAACTTAGAGAAAACTCATTCGTGTCATGGTCCACGACGAAGAAGAGGCAAAGAAGTGCGAACAAGAGAAGGAAGGCACTCACCGAGATCGTTGATGGAGAGGTGGCCTTGGTCCCTCTTGCGACGGCTTGGGAACCCTAGAGGGGGAGTCGAAGAGCAAGAGTTAGAGACAAAATACACCGAGCGTGAGAGAGTATAAGGAAATATTAAAAACAATGGAAAACCTTCTTAGACAGTTTTTGACAGCCTTCTAAGACGGTTTTCGTAAAACTGTCGTAGAATGGTTATATTTATTTACAAAATTACCACCGCGTCACATTCTAAGACGGTTCCACATAACCGTCTTAGAATGTGTGTAATAAAATACAATTTTTCTAGTAGTGATGCCTCCATTGTAATGCTATTATTGCATATTCAATTATTAGGTGTTCCTCCATCTTTAATTGGAGAGACTTTAGATTTAGATTATCAAATTAGAGTAAGTGAATGGATTTATAATTAATATAAGATCCAGAATTAAATTTACTTGTACAAAGTAAATATCAACTAGTTAGAATTGTTAACTTAATTATTGTTCTCTCCTATTAAAATATTAATTATTTAAGGTTTTCCTTCAATAACTACTGAGTATTAAGTTCATCAAATGTTGTTTTAATTAAAAGCAAATATAATATTGTATTATTTTTTTAATTGCATTCGGTATTATAGGTTAAATATCATCAAACACGTGAATCGATTGGAATCTTAATTATGAAGTTGTGTTGAATACTTAAAAAGAAAGATTTGTCATCCATAATGATTCCATATGACATGGACAACATTGCTTCCAAAGGATGTACTTGTGGTCTAGACCAATTTTTTATATATTAAATCATCTCTATTTCATCAACCCTCTTACTCATATACATATAAAGAAAATACCTAGAAATAATTATAAAATTAAAAAACAATAAATATTTTTTTCTATCTTTCTAAAGTGTGATATTTGAAATAAAAAATATACCTTTTATTATTTTCAAAGAATAAGGATGATCTTCAATAATGGAGGATACTTGTGATCTACATAAATAATAATAATAAACTAAATTGTTATTTAAGAAATACTTACATTATCCTCCTCTTTGATTTTAAAAATTGTACATCTTCACCAGGCGAAATTAATTAGAAATTAATTAATTCTAATGTAAACAAACTTTTTAGTTTTTCTTCTTCTTATCTTCATAATAGGTAATTTTAACATCTATTATCTGTGTGAGACTCTAGAAGATAAAACAATGATTTTGAGTGAAATTCTAAAGTTGATTAGGGGGGAGCATTTTGAAAAATTTCTAAACGAACAATCTCAATAAAATTTTTAATTTTTTTATTTTATTTTATTATGTTCAATACTCCATGCGTAGAGTACATTGTACATACAGAAATGACTATAAAAGAGTCTCGTATTCATATTAATAGCTACTTTAGGAGGTAGTCTTCCTTTAATTCATATTCTAAAGTCTCAACAATAAGATGTTAAACTTTTTGTTTTATCATTATAAGATGTTAAAATTAGTTACTAGTTAGGCTGTCCATGAATTGGTTATTTTTAATTTTAAGAGAAAAATCTGAACTAGCTAAAGAAATTAGTTTAATTTTATAATTTTTCTAATGACCCAAATCAACCTCAAATATAATGGGGTAATTTAATTCAGTTCGTTGAGTTGTTCCAAGCTTGTGGGGGGAGAAAAACCTTGAATGAGAGTGATGCACATGATCAAACTTGTGACAGATCAATAAACTTAATGAAGTCAACTCTTTATCTCAACTTTCCCATCAACATAATAAATTGATAAACAAGATGATTGAGCTTCCTTTGTAGAATGAATGGCCAGAATGGAGTCAACAGAGGAGAACTCGTACCCGAAGCCACATACATATGTTGCAACTAAATTCAACCAAAAGGGCAAATGAAAACATATAGTCAAATAATTTACGTTTGACCAAACTCCACATGACACATGTAGCAATTGTTGGATGTGAACACGATGCAACTCATCAATGGAGAGAGGGCATTTATATCCTGCACTCTTAATAATACATTTTGAAATGGACTTTCTAAAATGCATTAAGAAGGTACAAAATATAATAGTGGGAGTGCAGGATGCAATAGTTGGAAAGAGGAGTAAAGGAAGAATGGCTTAGGCATAGAATAGTTTGGGTCAAGGACGAGAGGGCTATGAGGTCTATAAAAAAATGCGCAGGTTGGATAACGGGTCATTAGGTTTCTAACCGAGTGATTAGTTTTATATATCATAAATATAATAATAAAATATTTTAAATATCAAATATTTCATTTGTATGCTGCTATATAACTAATAATAGTATATTTATCTATCTTAACTCAAATAGGTAGTAACAATTTTTTTTAACTAAATGTATTTTTCATAAGTAAGAAATAAAAATAAAACTATGAGTAATATTATAAATTTATATGAATAAAAATATATACATGTGTACAAGTTCAATTTAGATTGAATTGGATCGATTTTTAAATTTAAATCTAAAATCCGGTCTCATCTAATAAAATATTTTGGTTTTTGATTAGTTGATCCGTTTGATTTTTGATTTTTTCGTTTATTGGTTTTTTAAATTGATTTTTTTTATCCGCATTGGATTGGATCGGTTACATTTAAATAGAATGGTTAAACATATTTTTATTTCCTATAAATAATTAAAAGTATATTTTTAACTCTTCTATTTTAAATCATCAATTTTTAATCTCTTATTTTATAAAATGTGTCTCACTTAGACTCGGTTACTAACTCTGTCAACTAGAATTAACGATGATTTAATTTTTTTACGGTCAAAACCGTTACAAAGAATTATATATTACCAAATATGTTGATTTTTAATCATCACAAAAATCACAACAACACATATACATAAGTTCAGAATAAGTAATCTACAAAACAACATCTATTCCGATTTACTTATTCCAGATTATGTATAAGTGCACAGGTTTTCAGTTTTTATAACCCAGATTTGTTATTCTGGAAATGATTCACGGATTGTCCATTCCGTCAGTGCACTTCAACTTCATGCTTTAACCTAATGGACTTACAAATTATATGTTTTAGGTTATATTTGACAAGATATTTTGGTTAAATTTTAATTTTTTTAGTTGAAAAATTTGATTGACTATTCTCGATAAACAAGTTTTCTTTTTAGTCGTTTCTAGTGTTTTTTGAAACATTACTTGAAGTAACATTTTCTAAAACATTAGTTTTTATTTTTTAAAATTTTATTTTATTTTTATCCTCAATATATTTATCCAATTTTCTGATTATATTTTTTAAATAAATGATGATTTTATTATTTTATGTTATTTTACAGTTTTCAATTACTTCGATAACTAATTTTACATAACACTTATAATTTAATAAGCTTACTTTTTAACTTTATCAACTAAAAAGTTTGATGAAAGCTAAAAAGTTAGCTCATAGTAGAAAGCTAGAAGTTGAAAAGTTAACTTATTAAATTGTAAGTATTCGATAAAACTAGTGGTTGAAATAATAAAAAAGTGTAAAACAATAGAAAGATAATAAAATCATGATTCATTTAAAAAAGGATAATTAATAGATTTGATAAATATATTAAGGATAAAAGAAAATAAAATGTAAAAAGCTAGAAACTAACGTTTTAAAAATGATAAAAGAACGTTAGTTCAAGAGGAATTTCAAAAAATGATAGAAGTAACTGAAAAACTACTAAAAAACTTAAAAGACTTGTTTACTGAATAATCAAACAAGTTTTTCAATTAGTAAAAAAAAGTTAGAAACTAATTAAAATATCTGACCCAATGTAACCTAACTTTGGACAAGGACTAAAGGGATTTTTTGTCCATTTGAGATGTTTTAAGTTTTAACCTTGCTATGGGGTGCAGGAAGCAAAATCAGGGTTGCAGGAAGCAAAGGCCATCATTCAAACGGTGGGTTTGTCATATCAGCAAAGGCCCACATAGAACGTAAAAACTACTACAACTACTTCAGGAAATGAACTCTGCCTTAATATGAATGAGCGTTAGGATTTGTTAAGATAATGCACATCAGTTTAGAATATAGTAAAAAAAATTAAGTTTTTCTCCAATCTCCATCAAGTTTAATATAAAAATGTCTCTTAATTTCAAGATCATAAGACAAAGATATAATGATATTTGATCTTTGAAAAACAAGAGTTAGTTAAACGTACGTCCTACAAGAACTAAAAATGATTTGATAAAGCCAATATTGAATTTTAAAATAACTGATATCGGTCAAGGGAAGCTTTCTAGAAGCTCCAATATAAGCCAATATTGAATTTTAAAAATGAAATAATTTTTTTCATAAGCTAAAATTAATTCTTTATTAGTTAATTTATAAAAGTTCTATCATAAAGAAAATTCGGTCATTAATTTCCAACAAATTATAAAATCATCGCCATCATTTTTTTTATCATTATTATTGTTGCTGCTATTTTATTAAATTTTTATTATAGTATTTTGAGATTATATATTAGTTAATCTATTTAAAGGTTTAATTTTGCTAGCCTACATATACTATTAGTCTACTAGCCTTTTAGAGGTATGTTTATAGTCTTATAAAATACGTCTTACAAAATAAGTTTTTTAATTAAGTCAGGATTTATAGATAAACATGTCAGCTTTTTGTCCTTAATTTTAGAAGTTAAACAAAGTTAGGCCATGTAAAATTTAATTCACCACAAAACTTGCTAAGGATTTTCCTTGGCAAAATTCTCTCTACGAATTTCAAGAAGGCAAGCTCCACGGCAAATTTGAAGAAATAAATGATTTTTTTATTAGAGAGTGTGTTCATACTGTGCAATAAAGCAATTTAGTGAAAACAATATGATGGATAAATTGAAAACAACAAATGGATAACTGCATTATAGTTGCAATTCGGGTGACAGAAAATTGAGCTCTCATCTTTTTGCTTAAACTTTAAGGGGTTTCTATTTTATCCCCTTAATGTATTTATAACATAGACCGCAAGTACATTTAAAAATGTCAACTTGTTAACATTGATTTAATTGATAATATGAACTTATACCTTACAAAAATATAAATTCGATTTCTGTTATCTATATAAGACTTAGTTGATATATAATATATATAAGTATTTATTGAACCTTAAGATATGTGATCCAAATTAACAATAAAACTTAACTCACTTAAATTTTTTATTATAAAAAATGTTAAACTTTAATTTAATCAGAGTTATATGGCATGACTGTTTATGGGCAAAATCCTTGAAAGGACAGATTTTACTGATTTTAATTGGATACTGACTTGAGATACGAAGAATTTCTCGTAATAACCCAACAGTTGTAACAACTAACGTTAATGAGCCAACCATAGAAGACAAGTATCCAATCGCAAATCTCTTTCTTTGGTCATATTAATTGCTTCCCCAATAGAGTATAACTCGCCACCACCCGATCCATATCTTCCACTTTTCTCTTTGTCTCTTGTCAAATTTACTCATAACAGTAGCCTTCCCAACATCCCAAGTTCATTGCTAGTTTCATGCCACTATTTTTTTTTCTTTTTCCATTTTTGTCCGTCAAAAGAAAAGTTTACGTGACTAAGGTCCTTAAAGTTCATTGGTGCTAAATCAGACTTGGAGACTCGAAGAAAAATACTTACAAATTATTCATGAAAAACAAATTCTAAATCTTCTGGATTTGTGCGTGTCATCCTTGCACATGGGCCATACTAATCTTCTCTATATCTTTCTAATTTTATTGGATGTCCCCAAGGGACCATCAAAACAAGATTTAAACTTATAATATTGCGAAATATGGATTGGATCTTATTAAGTATATCCATCTTTATTGATAACATTGTCTTTTCTTGGGTCAATGGAACCATATATAAGTGATAATTGCACAAGATTTTGTAAGATTTTGCCCCGGACAACTAGCTATTTTATTCACTAACGTAGCAACGGCAAGGTAGCACCTAACAACCCTAAATTGAATGAAATTTCCGTATATTATTCGATTGGAAATCCCCGCAGCACGTGTAGATAATATTTTAGTTTGAGCCACTAATTTTTGTTCGTTGTTTATTTATTTATTTATTTATTCCTTTTTAATTTGATACATATACGAGAGTCCTAATTCCTATAGCTAAATGAAGTATATGTTTTTACCCTAATAAGAAGAAAAAAAAGCATTAAAAGGGAGGGGGTGGGGTTTGAGGAGCATTCATTCGTAATGTCGGCCACCTTTTTGGATAAAGCTGTGGAAATACACGAAAATTGGCGTACGTAAGAGAGATTAGTCAATGTGACAAACATATTATTATTATTATTTGGTTCAGATGTTTGTTCAGGTGGTTAGCAAAAGTGGTTGTAGTCTAACGTAAATGAGTGGAGGTACGTATATATCCCTGCATGTTAAACTTTTGAGTGACATATATTCTATATTCCTGCAACTAGATCATATGCATAATGCATGTAAGTAAGTGGTCCACACTACATCTGCTTATCGAGTTCGGTACATGTATAACTCAAGAAATTAACACTGGTGGAAACTGGACCGAAAATTTTAGGTCAAGTGTTCTAAACAGTTTCTTATTTATTTATTGATTATTATTATTATTATTATTGGTACAATTAACCTAAAGTTCAACTACTTAATTATGGCATATTATAGTTTTATGTTGATGTTCTGGTTATAGTTATAAATTAAATCATTAGTTACAAGAAAGAATAATGTTTTCACAGAACAGTTATTTGAAAATTTTATAATTGGATTTTGTTTTTTTTTTTATTTAGATTAAAAAAAAACTACTTTATAAAATGAGTTTTAAAAACTAAGTCTTAGGAAATAGGAGTAGGATAAGATGAGTTAGGATAAGAAAGAACAAAAAGAAGTAGAAAATAAAAACAACTTATAAATGGTTTTTTCCTATTTTAGAATTTGAAAAAAGTTATTTTATTTTTAAAATAATTTTAACAAATTGTTTTTATAAAAAAAATCTCGTTTTTGTTTTTTATTTATAAATACAATATGATTTTAAAAAAGAAACAAAAGGCCTTAAGCCATCAATTTTCTGAAGCATCATTAATTATTTTTCAAAATTTTGCAGTCATTATGGTAAAAGTAATTGATGTTAAAGTTATATATTCAACGAGATAAAATTTTCCGCAGAAGTTCTATCATCCGGGTATTCTCTCTCATATGATTACGACAAAGCATTGTCACTTTCTATTTTTATTCCAATAGAAAATGAAAGTATGGTTATGCTGTACATAATTTCATTCCCTTCTTCTTCGAAATCAATATCGATACCTAAATATCGAAAATACTGTAAATGGTTAAAATAAAGAGAGATAAAACTATCCCTTGAAATTATTGATACCGTTAAAAAATATTCACCTTCATCCAATTAGTGTGCATATACGGACAAGTGCTAATTAATAGTCTTGGTTAAAAAAAAGTAGGCAATTTTTATTAATTAAAAATATTTCTAATATAAAATTTATTTTATATTGAATTTTTAAATAATTAAAAATATTTACTCATAAAAAATTAAAAATATTTAATAAAATATATTAAATGATCCTTTACAAAAAAACTCTTCAAACTTTAAAACAGTTATTGGCATTACCCTATATATACTGTTTGCAAAACTTTAGGGTCCACTACCTTTAAAAGATCCACCCTTTCTAGCGGGCCGATGATCCACTTGTTCCGTATGTACGACTAAAATTTGTAGAATAATTTTTTTTATAACACAACTTTCATTGATCTATTTATTATGTAATATTATTTTATTTAAGTATACATACAAAAATTCAGATAAATTTAACATTTAAGAGAAAAAAGAAATTAAGGAAATCTCACAATTCAAACAAAATCAATTAAATTAGTTTATTTAATTCTCATAAAATAGCTTGGTTAATTTAGTTCTGTTCACTTCAAATTCGAACAAAATAATTATGATTGGTTTGATTCTCACATTTATCATTTTCCATCCCAAATCAACCTACCCAATTGACCATTTTTTTATCTTTTAGATTAATATATTTAGATTTTGTAACTTAAATTTGTCTTCTACTTTTGTTTTTTTAAATTTATTTTCATCTTCCTTATTATCTAGTATTACTAAGTCTCTTAATTTTTCATTTTATTATATTTTGAGAAAAGATATTGATTATATATGTAAAGTGATAACTATAAAAAATATTAAATATTAAATAAAAACAAGAAATTATTTATTAAAAAATAAAGAATTTTTTTACCTTATATTAATATAAAATTTAATATTCATATATTTATATATTAAATGGATATAAAAATAAAAAAAATTTATCTTTTATCATAACTCGATGATCTAATCAAATAACTCGATTTTAATTAGATTGTTCATAATAAATTTCATAACCTAAAATAATACAATTAAATAATTAAATATGATTAGTCCAAATTTTGATTTTATTCTATACCTAAAATAATCCATGAACACCCCTAAAATCAATGTTAATTTTTTTTTGGAATTTTATAAGTTAAATTTTATCTCATAAAATCTTTCTACTTAAAAGTTGGCACTATTAGGAATTTTATAATTCTTAATTAATTAATATGGGCTACATGTTATATTATAATATTTTTTTAGTTATTTACATTTAGATGTGTTCAATATAAAATGATCTACAAGTTTTTTTTTGTTTTATACATATAAGGTTTTCGAAAACTCTTTACGTCGAATACAAAGTTGGTATTTTGTACGTGTCCGGCGTTGGTATTTTGTTTTTATATGTATAAGGTTTTTGAAAACTCTTTTACGTATCCGGCGTTGGTATTTTGTACGTGGCACAATTTCATATATATATATATATATATATATATATATATATATATATATATATATATATATATATATATATATATATGAATCAGTAATAAAATCATGGTCTTTTGTCTTATATGAATAATTTATTGTTTTTTTTTCAACTATTTTTTCTTCATGAATCGGTGATAGGTTGATAGTTTATGATATTCATGTGGTTGGTATAAATTTGTGATAGTTTACCATGATGTTGTTTTCAAATATTTACTGCTATCATAATTGGGTGCAAATTTAATCATTACGGATCTTTTTCATTTATTTGTGTGTCTGGTAATTTTAATTAAATTGATTGAACCATTATGTTGCCAAAGTAACCTCTATTGTGTAAATTGATTTAATTAAATTACATGGATGTTAGTATGAAATTATTTATGCGAATTGTGCTCGGCCCAAAGGAAGACACACAATTTGGCCAAATAATAACATACATGCGATGATAAATATGTGACAATTATAAAGTTTTTTTTCATGAGAATAACAGTCGGTCCAAAGAAAGACTATTATTTGAAAGAACTAATTGTTAATATTTGATCATTGCGTTGAGAGTACCAATTACAAATTAATTTTTCTGCCGAAAAACTAGAATTAATGTTGTGCTAGGTACTTGTGATGGATCTGTTATGGGAAATATTTGCATGTCTTGTTATATATACTTTATATGACTTGCTTGATTATTTGTGAACATGTTATTAATTTTTGTTCTCTGTTTAGTTAATATTGCCAGTGCTGCAAATGTCACTGTCCAAGTGAATTCTATCCCAATACTGAATGGGACAAATTTAAGGTTTGGAAGGAAACCATAGAAATTGTTCTTGGTTGTATGGATTTGGACTTGGCACTGAGGACGGAATGACCCATTTTCACTTCGGAAACCTCTAACGAGATAAAAATTGAGAAGTGGGATCGGTCCAACCGAATGTGCCTTATGATCATGAAACACTCTATTCTAGAGGCGTTTCGGGGATCTATTTCTGAGGGTCAAAGTGCAAAGAAATTCCTTGAGAATATTGAGCAATACTTTTCCAAAAATGAAAAAGCGGAGACGAGTAACCTTTTGGCTAAAATCATCTCCATGAAGTGTAAAAGCAAAGGGAACATAAGGGAGTACATTATGGAGATGTCCAATCTCGCATCAAAACTCAAGTCACTTAAGTTAGAGCTTGGTGAAGACCTGCTCGTGCACTTGGTTTTGATCTCGCTTCCTGCACACTTTGGGCCAATTCAAAGTGAGCTATAACACTCAGAAGGACAAATGGTCCCTCAATGAGCTTATATCTCACTGTGTGCAAGAGGAGGAGAGGATGCAAAGAGATAGGACTGAAAGTGCTCACTTGATTTCAACCTCTCATAATAAGAAAAGGAAGAAGACTAAGGGTGCTGCGGAAGGGACTTCTCAGCAAAAGAAGGATGAGAAATTTACCTGTTACATCTGCAAGAAGTTGGGACACATGAAGAAAAAGTGTCCCAAGTATGCCGCATGGCATGTGAAGAAAGGTAAATTTCTTACTTTAGTTTGTTCTGAAGTTAATTTGGTTTTTGTACCTAAAGATACTTGGTAGGTAGATTCTGATGCTACTACTCACATAAGTATGACTATGCAGGGTTGCCTATGGAGCTGAATGTCAAATGATGATGAAAGATTTATCTTTGTGGGTGATGGCAAGAAGGTTGTAGTGGAAGCTATTGGAACTTTTAGATTACAGTTAAAAACTGGATTTTATTTAGATTTATTTGAGACTTTTGTTGTACTGTCTTTTAGACGGATTTTGATTTCTATTTCTAATTTGGACAAATTTGGATTTTCTTGTTCATTAGGAAATAATAAAGTTAGTCTCTACCAAAATTCAAAAATGGTTGGTTCTGGTTCTTTAATTGATAATCTTTACATGCTTGATGTTGTTAGTTCCTATAATGAAATACTGCAAATAAGTTCACGTGGTACAAAATGAAAGTTGAATGAGAATTCAACCACCTTATGGTGTAAGCGTTTAGGCCATATCTCTAAACAGAGAATTCAGATACTTGTGTTGGGTGAAATTCTTGACCTTTTGGATTTATCGGACTTTGAGGTATGTATTGAATGCATAAAGGGAAAACGAACAAACATAAGGAAATTAGGTGCCGAAAGAGCTAAAGACGTCTTAGAACTAGTGTATACAGACATTTGTGGTCCTTCTCCTACAACTTATTGGAATGGACAACAATATTTCATTACATTCATAGATGACAACAATATTTTATTAGGGTTACCTATATTTGATACATGAGAAGTCCCAATCCCTAGACGTTTTTTAAGACTTTCAAGGCTGAGGTTGAACTTCAACTTGAAAAGAAAATTAAGGCTCTCAAATTTGACCGTGGTGATGAGTATTATGGCAAATATGATGGATCAGCAGAACAACATCCAAGAAATTTTGCGCTTTTCCTCAAAGAGTGTGGAATTGTTCCGCAATACACTATGTCGAACAAACCTAACATGAATGGTGTAACATAACAAAGAAACCGAACTCTTAAGGATATGGTGAGAAATATGATTAGTCATTCTTCTTTGCCAGAGTCACTTTGGGAAGAAGTCTTAAAGACCGCAGTTTACATCCTTAATAGGGTGCCAAGTAAAGTAGTTAACAAAACTCCTTATGAACTTTGGACTGGTAAAAGGCCAAGCATTAAATATTTGCACATTTAGGGTTGTCCGACTGAGGCATGGCCTTATAGGCCACATGAAAGAAAGTTGGACTCAAGAACAATTATCTGCTATTTTGTTGGCTATGCTGAACGCTCTCGGGGCTATAAATTTTACAATCCCACCTTAAGATCCTTTTTTCAAGACGGGAAATGCGAGATTTCTTGAGGAAGTTGAGTTTGGGAAGGAAGAGAATATAAGGAATGTTGTCTTTGAGGAAGAACCTGTTATTTACAGTGATCAAGTTCTCGTACCTATTACTGTTCAAGACACAACTCCAGTAATAGAAGACAATGTTCAAACTATTGACATTGTTCCAGAACAAGACAACAATGAGGTTCTCCCTCAAATACCTTTAGAGCAACCTCAACAACCTCAAGAAGTGCCATTAAGGAGATCCATTAGAGAGAGGAGAAGTGACAATCTCAAATGATTATATTATATTTCTCCAAGAACATGAGGATGGCATTGGTTTAACAAAGGATGATCCAATCAACTTCTGTCAAGCTATGAGCAATTCTAACTCTCAAAAATGGATTGACGCCATGAAGGATGAGATGAAGTCCATGAAAGACAATGAAGTTTGGGATCTAGTCGAATTGCCTGAAGGTGTGAAACCTATTAGTTGTAAATGGATATTTAAAATCAAGAAGGATTTAAAGGGTAATATCGAGAGATATAAGGCTCGTCTAGTTGCTAAAGACTTTACTCAGAAGGAAGGCATTGACTATAAAAAAAACCTTTTCTCCAGTATCTTCAAAGGATTCTTTTAGAACTATAATGACACTGGTAGCTCATTTTGACTTAGAGCTACATCAGATGGATGTCAAGACTGCGTTTCTAAATGGTGACATTGAAGAAATGATTTATGTGGTGCAACTAGAAAACTTTGTGTTAGGTGACTCAAAGTCCATGGTATGCAAATTAAAGAAATTCATTTATGGTCTCAAACAGGCTTCCTGCCAATGGTATTACAAATTTCATCAAGTCATTACCTCATATGATTTTGAGGTAAATGTAGTTGATGATTGTGTATATCACAAGTTCAGTGGGAGTAAATACATTTCTTGGTATTATATGTCGATGATATACTGCTTACTAGCAAAGATATAAGTTTCTTGTAGGAGACCAAGAGATTTCTAACGAAAATTTTTAAAATGAAAGATTTTGGGAAAACTTCTTTTGTGTTAGGTATCCTAAGGTTGTCACAAGTTAAGATACCTAAAACAATCCATGAGCACCCCTAAAATCAATGTTATTTTTTTTTTTGGAATTTTATAAGTTAAATTTTATCTCATAAAATCTTTCTTCTTAAAAGTTAGCACAGATTGCTAAAATAAATATATTATTAAGATGAATTATTTACGGAATTCAGTGGGTAAAATTTTGTTCCCGGGATATATAAGTGGATCGTTACTTATATATACATACACATATATTGAAATAATAATAGTAATAATTGAAACATTATCTAATAGATAGCTTAATTCATAGGCAATGCTATATGCTAGGAGTGGAATATGGAAGACGAGTTCTTGCTGATTCTCTTTTCGGTTTGAATGCTTACATGTTTTCTTATTACCTTAGATTATGTTTCTCAATGCTTGTAATTCTCCCCTCTGTTTTTTATGTTTTTAACTTCTTGTATGTGACCTCCATTCCTTTCGCTCTGCTAGTCATATGCATTAATTCATTAACTAGAAAGACAAGAGTATAAGTAGAGGTAACGTTACCAATTATACAATCAACTATTTCATAAGGTTTACAGTTCAATTTTAAATTGTATAAAATGATTAAAGGGCATAGATTTTTTTTTTTTTTTGTTTCTTAACACGTACTCAAGAATCAAGATCACACGTTAAATATTTCTTTAATAAGTTGTATGGTGGATATGACTTCTGAACATATAATATGCATTCATTTTGTGAGGCATTTATGCATAATCTATCCATAGTTAGAGGACATTTATAGGTGCTGTCTATATCACAGTGATACGAAAAAATAAGATAAAAAAGGAGAATTAATTCTGAAGCAGTATTGACAAGAAAGCAGGTCGGGGAATAAAGCTGGGAAAAACAATAGTAATCCTTTGATGAGAGACAGTCTGGAGGATAGGGTTTCACATTGGAGGAGGGAAACGTATAATATATATGTGGAGTGATGCAGTTCGTGAATTCAAATTAAACCTCATCGAGAATTTCTGAGACATACCCTTTGGATTCTATCCCCAAAAACAGTATACGAGGGAAAGAAAAAAGAGCTAGCTTATATAATCCCACACATGTCATGAAATTACACGTAGAAAATTAACCCTTTGGAATATACAAAAATTCTGCTATGCTGGCTATCAATACCAAATGGAAATATATACCTAGTGGCTAAACTAGTTGTGGTTCATTCAGTACCCCCCATGACCATGACCATGATGAAAGAGGCAAAACCATAGCCACCGCTGGTCTCACCATCATGGTGGGCTAAAGGATTGAACCGGATCGATTTGGACCACGAGAAAAAAAAAAAGAATTAGGATGTATTTGATTGTGATTTGTTAAAAATTTTATATCGACTAATGATACAATTAAATTAAAATATATAAGTGAAAAATATCTCTCATGTTATAAGTTAATTTTATAAGATTGAGATGGACTCAAATCTAAATTCTAACATGATATTAGAATCTATATATTCTAATCAGTGCTATTAGTCTTATCGGAAAACATATATCTAGATATTTAACCTAAAAATTTTTATGTTTGAGATGTTTAATCTTTAGCATGAAAATATGTGATAGAGATCTTACCTAAGCTAATGATATAATCAAAATAAACTATAAGTAAGTTGATTTTGTAAAGTTAAGTTATATCTAAATTTAAATTCTAATATTGTTTTCAAAAAAATAGTTAAAGAAAAAACTTTTTTTTAACCAAAGTTAAAAAAAAAATTTAATAAATTTTAGATGAGTTGTCCATAGTATAAAATTTCGTTAGAGATTAAAAGTAAATATATATATATATTTTTTTTACTTTCTATTGGGGTTGGATAGAACCATTAAGGTAAAGAAATTTTTTTCCTCCAATATTTAACATATATGCTCAACGTTTGAATTTGAAACTACTAATTAAAAATCTCGTATTAATTGATATGAAATATATATATATATATATATATATATATATATATATATATATTAAAATCATAACACGTGATATACATGATTATTTTTTTCAGCTTAAAAATTTTATTTGAGATAAAAAATCTGAAAAATTGTCTAATTAATTAAGAATACTAAATATCAAATAAATAAATATTACATACCAAAATTTGTTTGGAGAGAAAGCAAAACCTCTAGTTCAAGCACATGCCGTACACACT
Organism: Glycine max; assembly: GCF_000004515.6. Taxonomy (NCBI): domain Eukaryota; kingdom Viridiplantae; phylum Streptophyta; class Magnoliopsida; order Fabales; family Fabaceae; genus Glycine; species Glycine max. Next base: position 7,938,881 of record NC_038248.2, read on the forward strand.
AACGTGCCGTTCTCTCTGTTAACCACGTGGCACTGCCTCATTGGTAAAATTGAGTTATTCCCATTTAGTTTCCATCTCAAATAATTTTAAATAATATTATAACAATTTTCTATGGATATATGTAATGGAATACTTCCAAACATATTCTAGCATTTTAATTTTTCCCCTTTATTTCTTTCTGTGCCACCATAACGTATCATCCAATCAAAGAGATAATGGGAGAAGATCTTCCTTCATGAGAATAATATAGTGTTAAAGAGCCCTTTATTACTGAAAGCTATACTTGTTGGTATGGCGAATATCTCCCTTTTCTTTTATCCCTACACTTTTTTCCTCTCAGTCAGTCACAAACACCTTTTAATCTCTCTCTCTTTGTTTGAATAAATTTGAACGAAATTTAATTAGCTTCCAAAAAGTAATTGGAAAGTAGAGATGCTGCTTCGACTGACGTATACATGTTTAGTTCTCTTTCGGTTTAAAAGCTGCAAATTCTGATAAATACGAATTTTGAGTTCTTGAATATGACACACAAGGGATCTGAATTTATGTATCACAGTAATTGCTAGCTAGCTTGAATTATTCGCTTTAATTAAAGAAAACATTCATATTATTTTATCTAACAAAGAATTTCATCCCCTCCCATCTATATTGCATGCCCTCTAATTAAATCAGTCTTGAATAAATTGTAAGAGGTGGTAACTGAAAACATGTTATGTTTAATAAAAGGAACAACCACAAGATTGATTTAACTTATTTTACAAGGAAGACTATTCTAAGTTAGATTAGTTAAATGCGCATAGCAGATTTGGATTTCTATAGCTATCACACTCCATCTTAGAATGAGGTCATTCGTTAATGCTCTCAAACAACTTTTACTTCTCATTCATGTTAAAAGAAAATGTACATAAAATTTAATATTATGAGTTAAGGATATAAGTATGATGGAAGAGGGTTTAGAATGATTTTTATTATCTCCGTTTTGATATTTAAAATGCCATAATTTAAAAAAAAAATCATTTTTTTTACTGAATCTCATGATCAAAATTATTTAATAAAATTATCTCCATGATTAGTTCTCAATGCTTATAATTTTTTGTAATTTTCTAAATACCTCACCCCATCCAAATGTGCTGTAGATTTCTTGAATTGATTGATGGACTCCGGATTTAGAGGGAATCAAACGTGAGCTTACCCTCACCTCTTCATTTTTTTTCTTAAATTATATATAAAAATCCATTATATATATATATATATATATATATATATAGAGAGAGAGAGAGAGAGAGAGAGACTAAAGTTTGTTATTTTTTACCTTCTGTTATTTTTTATATCAGTCTTCGTGGCCTTCTTAATCTTTTATTTGATCTTTCGGTAAAATTCAAATAAAATAGGACGACAAATATATTACGAATTTTTTAGCTTTATCATATGACACAATGCCGTGGACCATTCGATCGGGAAGAAACATTTATATTACCAACATAATAATCATAGAAATACTGTAACACTTTAGCTATTACCCACAAAATTATCAACGGGAAGAAACATTTATATTACGAATTTTTTAGCTTTATCATATGACACAATGCCGTGGACCATTCGATCGTTAATGCTTTCAATTAGCCAGTTATCTCATAAAGCTTCGGAATATATGGTTCTCATTTCTCAATTCCAAGCTTCAAGTTGTACGTAGCTATGATCGTCAATTATTCTTTTCCTTGTTCATTTTGTCCTTTTCCTAGTTTGATCATAATTGAAACACGTAGCAGAGAGCTGTCATAAACTTTTTGCTCGATAGAGAAATGAGGAAAAAAACGATTATGATTGATTGTATGCCTATGCATTCACTAAGATTTTATTGTCATGGGTTAACACCAAAACTCTTTCGATTGCTTTTCCTTTGGTAGGGTAACGAAATTTGATTGCTTCCATGCATGCATGCATGGCCCATTAATTATATATGTGGGAACGTGGGATCCCCTTCATATCTTTACATAGATAAAAATCTTAGCCACTAAGAATTAATGATTAGAGAAGAAAATAATTAGGAGTATGTGTATAGACCCTCAATTTTTTTTTATAAATGTTAATTATTAATTTATTACTTTTTATTAACATGAAAATTCGACTTCGCGACCTTTTTATTTTTCTTATTCCTTTTACCACTAGGTCGACCTTTTTATTTTTCTTATTCCTTTTACCACTAGGTCAATCTTGTATCTTGTGGACTCTCACAATCTTATAAACCTTAAGGGTGTAAACATCAAGTTTAGTTTTCAAATTCTAGTTTTACCATTTGCCAAGTTAATAACGTGAGACAAATTTAGTTTTTAATTATTTTGGTCAAGTCACATTAATAATTAGGTAAAATTCCTAACTTTAAACCTTAAATCATTGGCTTTTTTAATCATCTTATTTTATTTTTTAAATCTATTACTTAAATGGGTGGGTCAACTATTTACTAGAAGGAGTGACCCTTGCCATATTAGATATGGTTCATGCCAGTCAGCGCAACTCCATCTGGGAGGTGCCAACCTAATCTATGCCACCTTTTCGAGTAGTGTGTCAAGACGGGTGACACCACTCTGTACCTCATTACCAAGGAGGCATAACCCCATGGCTTGCTTCCAATGCCAAAGTGTTTTCCAACAAACAGGCACAAAACGCACCACGCTGTTGATTGCCAATAGGAGGCATCATCCTGTTTATTGTCATTAGTTGCTTTATTTTTTTTATAATATTTAGGGTTTAGGGTGTGTTTAGTGTTTAGAGTTTAATAATTGTAATATTATATGTAATTTTTTATTTGGTGCTTAGGTTTTAGGGTTGTTGGATTAATATCTAAAGTTATGGTATACATTTTAGGGTTTAAGGTTTAGGTTTTAATAGCTTTAATATTATATTTAATTTTTTTATTTGAGACTTTATTTGCAAAGATAATAATATTTAAAGTATTGTTCATGTTTTTTCTATTTTTTGATAATGTATTCTATTTCCCTTTTATAATACTTATAGTAAAGATGTTGATTTTTTTTATGAAATCAAATAAAGATATTATAGCTAGAAAATTTTCAAAAAATGAAATGTGAAAAATCTAAGAACCACAAAATGAATTAAAATTACAATGGAAAAATTATTATGATTGTTGTGTTCATTCACGCCAAAGTAATGTCAATTGTGTGAACAATTAGTCTTGTTGTGACCTTGATGCCTACATTGGCTACATGTTTGGGTACATCGAGATTATGTCTAATCCATTTTGTTCCTTATGTACGTAGACTTTGGTTGACCCTTTTCAAGTGTTTAGGATTCATCCTTAACAATAACAGGGTCACTCCTTTTAGGGATGGTTTCCTCACAGCTAAAGGGGTTCCAATTTCCAAAATAAGCTTGAATGATGTTTTTGATTTTGTATACTTTATCTACATACTTGTACATGCTGATGTTAACATGGGCACACACTACGATGACATGGGAGCAAGGATGTTTATAGGCTTGAAAACTCCACACTCGCAATAATGTTCATTCAATATAATAGACCATGTTTTTTCCCTTTTGTGTTGCATGATTGAACGGCTCTTCATCATCAAATTTTGTTCGTCCAATATCATATCTTTTAACATGACAAACACAAGCTCCAATGTGGTTTTTTTCAATGGCATCTAGCAACCTCTTACAGTAGTGTCGACAGACAATGTATTATGTTGTGGCTTGCACAAGTCTTTGCACAAACTATTGGACCAATTTGTCTGTGTAACCTTAGCTAGAGCAATTATGGACATATTTCATGCACCTTTGCACATCTTATTTACTACCTCTGATAAATTGGTTGCCATATGCCCATATTTACACCCACCTTGATCATGTGCTAAGCTCCATTTTTCTTTCGAAATGTCCCCTATCCAACACTAAATTTGGTCATTAATCTCCTTAAACTTTTCAAGTCTTCATTCAAACCGATGCAACACATGTTTTATAGCCTGTAGAATTGTGTAAAAAAACATTAATCTCCTTAAACTTTTCAAGTCTTCATTCATATTTCCCATACAAGAACGTACCATCAATTTGGATTATGGGTTTGCACGAGTTGAATGTGTCAACAAGAAGTTTAAAATCCAAAAAACATGTTTAAACTGTCGGAATTGCGTGTGAAGTGCACCTCCATACCAAAAGTCTATGGTTTCGATCTCGTAAGTGGAACCTCGACATTTTTGAATCATCCACTCCAATCAGCTATTCAATAGATCATACGATTCTTCCCAATTTTCATAAACCCTTGCTAAAACTATTTGCTTAGCTTTCCATGTTTTACAATATGATAACTCAATATGTTTTTGGCTTGAAATTTGTTCTTGAATCATGGATATGGACACAGATAGGTCATTTTCAATGATGGTTGCATTAAAAAAATAATTAGATTTAAAAAGTTCATGCTTAACATGAATATAAAATTGATATTATACCAATAATTTGATAACTTCTAAATATGAGCTATTTTTTATAATAAAAATATATTAAAAATATTTATTTAGCAGTTATTTTTGGCTTAAATGATATGAATTGATATTTTTCTTATTTATGGCTTGCAGATATAAAAAAGAAATATTAAAATAAAAGAAAAGATCCAAAAGATGTCAAAAGGATAAATAAGAAATATTTTTTGCATCAAGCCCAAGTCCACTCCAACAGCTATAAAAAGGGAGTCAAGCCAAGGAGGAAACACACCGAGTCTCAGAGCCTTCCAGTACATAAATCCATATCCCGAGCCTCTCCCTTAGGGAAAATCCTCTTCTTAGCCATTCTCTCCCTTTTTTTGGCTTGTTACTTGTTATCTATCACTCCCTTAGCCTTTGAATTGTAAAACCTCTCATGACTATGAGAGGTTAAACCCCCTCAGTTGGGGCCTGACAGCCAAAAGCTCTTGTAATGAAATTGTTCTTCTTATCTATTAATACAATTTTAGTTTCTATTGTTCTTTCTTGCTTTTATTGTTATTGTGTGGTTTGAGCATCCATGCATCTGTTTTAGGGATTATTCATTGGGAAGTGGTAATGTCTAAAAGAATTGGGAAAGAACATCTCAACATTACATTGCTAGGGATAACGTGATTTTGTTGTGCATCTGCATAGCATCTTTTTACTTAATGTTGTTTATTATTTTGTCTTTGCAAAGGGATTTGAAAGAAAGAATATATAAATTAGGCTCTTCAGCGTGAGGGATCCGGGTTGAGCATATTAACATATGTGAGGTGAAAATTGGGAAAGCATTCAATAGAGAACATTATTAAAATTGAATCAAGGGTAGTTAGGCATGCTAGGTCCCAACATTATCTTATTCTGAACAGACCTTTAACATTAAATTTATTGTTTAATTTTCTTATTACTTTTCCTTTTGTCCTCTTTACTCTCAATTTCATCTTTATCTCTTCTCCTTCTTATACTGCTTACAAAATGAGTATTTACCAACATAAGTACAAAGTCCCTATGGAATCGATACTCGGACTTCCGTTTTAATCTTTATTACTTGTGATAAAATTGGTACACTTGTCAATCGGTTAACAGAATCTCATTGCTAATGAGTTGTGATGTTAGGTTGGCATAATCCATTGTTAAGTTTACATTGAAACATTGATGTGAACCGCCCCATTTGGTTACTGCCCATTTGTCTTTCATGGGGATAACGAAGCTCTCATTCTCCAGGGACATCCGACTTCACTTCTTGGACATTTTAATTCAAGTGTTGTTGTTCTACTTTCAATAGTCTTGAACATTTGGTGCACGTTCATTGAGTAAGCCACTACGACATTGCGGACATCCTATTCTGAATGAAAATGTAATCCTATGTAGAACTCACGATCAATCTTCCACGAACTAGGTACATCCAAGCCAAGAAAATTTATCTCTTGGTCAGGATGATCACAATTAATGTTGGAAAAATATGATGAATTAAGAACCCCAAAGTGATTGTTGTCTTTGGCCTGTGAAGATATATTAATTAGTAGTAAACAATTGTAGTTGGTTAATTAGAAAGTAAGAAAACTAATAGTATTGCGTATCATGTTGTTGTTGATTAATGGGATCGACACCTTTGTCTTCCGTGTCAGAAGAATTTTCTTTTGGAATCCCGACATCCTGACTTCCATTACCCTCATTGAAGTCGTAATGGTCACCATGAACACTTCTTCATAATCATAATCATCACTTAAATTTGTGATGTGTTGGTATATATTTGTGCTAACATGTGGAGGAAAAACACTCTTATTAGCAAGTGTTATGGAATAACCCGACCAATTCACTATGCCAATAAGGGTTGACGAGCTATCAGCTTGGTCAATGTTTACTTAACGTTCAATTCTAGTTTTCTAGTTGTAAATGCATTTTGATGAAAAATACTTGTCATATATTGAACGTCTTCATCATCACAAACTTTAAGTGCATCTTAAGTAAGGGGATTTATTGTAATAAGGAATCTACATGTAAACTTACTAATTATTTGATCATTTGACGGATTAAGTTTTTTGCAAACTTTTTTTTCAAGCTTTTGTAACTAATATTTTTATTAATTTTAAGGCCTCTTTTAGATCCCTCAAATGTAACCATGTTTGGCTCTAAATATTTTCGACTATTCCAATAGATAAAAGCAATGACAAAACTCATTGTAAAATACTAAAGCATTGTAAAAAAATGACAATAAATCAGTAAAACAAACAATGGAATTCACGAGGAAGAAATGGAGTAGGTTGGCTCATTTCCTACATAATTTTTTTCTACAAACTAAAAAATAACAAAAAATTTCCTATTATATTTTCCTACTAAAATATCAACTAAAAAATTATAAACACAAAATAACACAATAACAAATCAATAATACTTATGAAAAAGTGAAAAATAGCATGGCAAGTGAACAAAATAATACTTACTATATATTATAACAAATTACTATATACTTTAAATCCTAAAATTTAGGAAATTGATAATTAATATTTTATGGCATAAATTGGCAACAATAATTTTCTATTAATTTTTTCTACAACTATATTTTTTTCTATACATTAAATTTATATTAATTTAGTTCAATAAAACAATATATTTTTTCTACAAAGTAAGAATAAAATGCCAACAATAAATATTTTGAAATAAATATTTTTCTACAACTGTATTTTTTTTCTACAAAGTCAAAAACAGCAACAAATTTTAAGATTATACTTTAAAATACAAACTAACAAAATGGCAACATATATTTCCTATTTTCTTGATTTTTTCATATCTTTTCTACGATCTCAAAATAAGTCAATAAATCTCTTCTACTGTAATTTTCTAAAATCAACAAAAAAAAAAAAATACATCATACTGTAACATGGAAACAAATATTTTCCACATCATTTTTTTTCCTACAAACTAAAAAATAACAAAATATTTCCTACTACATTTTCCTACTAAAATATCAACTAAAAAATTAAAAACACTAAATAACACTAAAACAAATAAAGAAGACTTACAAAAAAAATAAACAGTAAAAGAAAGAGGACTTGCCTAAATACCAACCAAGCCTCCAAACACAAAAACCCTCCAAGCACAAAAACCACCACAACAAACCCGGCATCCAAGCTAAAAAACGCAAGAACTCCTTCAGAAACAACAATGCCCAGCACTCCTCTTTCAGCAGCGTTTTATAGACAAAACATAGCACCAGCTGGCGTCACAAATCAGCTGGTGACAACCTGCATTGTTCCCTTCTTAGGAACCTGCCTTGACCACCTTGGACAACCTAGTACATCAAACATCATTTAGTGTGGTGCCTCCTGTTCTTGTTTGTTGGAAAATGCTTTGACGTAGAAACCAAGTCTCAGAGTGACGCTACCTGTTCTAACACTTAACCTAAAAAGGTGACACCTCCCAGGTGGAGTTGCGTTGACCAACATCACACATATCTACCATCTAACGTGGTAAAAATCATCCATTTCGGTAAATATTTTTTTGACCCACTCATGTAGATAAGCAGTTTTAAGAAAACTACAATGGTAAAAAAAAAACCTTAAATCATTTGTCAAATAATATTTTAGCTTCGAGTTAATATGGGTAGATGTTTAAATTTATAATAGGAATAGGAATACTATTAAAATGGTATTGGTGACAATATTTAATTGAGTAAAGTGTACTAGTCGTGCAGCAAATAAAGATAAACACATACAGTGGAACAATAGTGAATGAAGAAAACATTGCATGCATGGATGATGGACTCGCATTTGGAGTCCATATATATGACGTACGTCATCAACGTGATTTATGATTTTATGTTCAAAAAGTCCAAACTTACTCTTGATCAGAGCAACCGGTCTTATTCACAATATACAAAATATATGTATCTGCACATACAAACACGTAGTGATTAAATTCAGAAAAGGACTCGTATACTTTAGGGGCAGCAATCGAGTACTACAAGAAGTTGATACTAGGTAAAATTGTTCGATAGCGACTAACGAGTTATAATAATATTGGTTAGGTTTTTTTTTTTCATCTAACCAATATTACGTTAGATTTGATTAGATTTTTTTAAGTTTTATCTTTTTAGATTTGATTTAGAAATTTTATATATTGTAATTCTTTTATAGTGATAAGTTAAGTTTGAGTGTCGCGAAAAAATTCAACAAGCTTCAGTTTTTATATATATATATATATATATATAGAGCAAAAAGGAGATGATAAAAGGAAAGGAACAGGGATTGGCATTCAAACTATGTTGACACCTCAATTCCTACACCACCAAAGACTCATCTCAAAATATATTGCAAAACACTTGGGAGGATCAAATCAGACCTAAGAACTCAACTATGTGAATCTATAGAAGGGAAACTCTTGTCTGAACCTAAAGAGTTTCTCTAAAATAAAAGGGGAAGAAGAATCCCACCAAATATAACCTAAATTCTAAGCACCAAAAGAAACAAACTTGTTAGCACAAGCATTGTCTTCATGGTAAATGTGAGAAATTCTAAAGTTGAAATTATTAGAAAGCTTTATACAAAATAACCAATGATTTAAAAGGAACAAGGGGAATATTGAAAGAAAAAACAACATGAGAATTTAACTTTGTTTCATTCGTAATTCCCTCAGTGAACCACCATATTGTTTGATTCCCAAATTTCTTGAATTAAATTAACCCATTCAATGTTTCATTACATTTCTTTGACTGAACTCTTATGCTTGGATGAATAATAATTTTAGTAGGACTTAAATAGAATTATTTTCATGTACTTAGGTCGTTTATTCTCATATCAACAAGTATCCATATACAAGTCAATTAGTACATATTTCTTCTTTAATTCTATGAATATTTTTAAAATAAAATTTAAATTTATGATATTATTAATTAAAATTAAATAATTTAATTATTTTTATTGATATGATAAATTGGATATTTGTTTTTTATACATTGGACCTAACGTAATATAATGTGATTAGCTGATTAAAAAGTGGAAAAAACTAACTTAATTGAGAAATTTCAATTTCAAAAATTGTTTTGAAAATTTAATAATTTTAAAGATTAATTAAATAACACCTTGTAAGTTCATCAAGTAAAAAGTTAATTCACTCAAAATTTGGAGAAAAGGAAAACAAGGTGAGATGAAATCACGGGAGCTACACAAAAACCTGAAACTGAATAAAGTCAATAAACTGAAAACTCATCCACGATTATAATTTAATTATAAACATTCTCAAAATGATGTGAGGTTGGCGCATTGATTGCAGTAGCTGCAGTTAATTAGCACAAAGCTCAAGCAAAAAGGAGCCACCAAAAAACTTGAAAGAAATCGACAAAAGATAGCCAGAGACCAATCATTGTCAACAACTTATATTCCCAAATATAGAAGAACGGCACACCATGCACGAGCTTGAGAACAATTATACCTTTTATGGATAACACGCATAAAAATGGGAATAGAAACAACAGATTTTATATATATATCATAAATTATTGAAATTTACTTCAAAATTTATTTTATGAACACCCAAGCAAACACACATCAAATTCAACTAACATTTTACACCATGTTTGATTTTGGATCCTGGATGTGATTTTCCAAGTAAAAGCTGAACTGTTAGTTGTAACTTTTCCATCAACGATTCAATGGATAGATTTTTTGAGTAAAAAATATCATTCCAAACACACTATTAATATTTTCACTCAAAGATCAATTTTATTTCACAAAATTATTGTGATAACATGATAAGTAAAAACAATCATTTATTATTTTTGTACTGTTAATTCTAACTTTCGCATTTGTAATTCATTGGATAGATTTTTTTTAGTGGAAAACGCCATTCCAAATACACTATTAATATTTTCACACAAGAATCAATTTCGTTTGCACAAAATTATTGTGATACATGATAAGTAAAAATAATTATTTATTATTTTATCTTCGTTAAGAAAAATAATTAATTATTTTTTACATGAAAATAATTTAAACACACTATTGAGTTTGTCGAAAATTTATATTAATAAAAATAAGCTCAACTTAATTAAAATTTAATATCCAATTTTTACATTTTAGTCAAATAATTAATTTTTTTTCACCTCCATGTTTGTATAAGAGTGTTAGCATAGCTAGTGGGAACGAGGGACAGAATCGTATGCTTTCCCTTTACAAATTTTCCATAACGATTGGTTTCCCTTTAAATCACAAATTTTTATTAGGTAAGGCAAAGTAGTGGCCTATGTTGCTAAAGTTTTCATGCTCGATCTTCATTGCGTGGCATTTTCTTACTGGTCACATGTTACAATGGGCTTGCCACTCACAAATGCCATTTTATACGTACTTGAATTAACTAATAATATACTAAAAACATTCAATTTTTATGGAATGGGGGAAGGATAAAATAAAATATATACATATAAAAAGGGCCTTTTGTTGAAAAGATAATTTCATGTTCAATCTGTCACTCAATGCCACTTTAATCTTGTCGCGGTTGCTGCTCAAACGGATTTTACGAGTAATTGGTATTTAGACAAAGTTAATTAATTGAATTTAAGTTAGGAATGTTTTCTCAAGTTACCATAGATTCTAGAAGCACACTACACATAATTTATATTTCACTATTTTTAATTATAAGATTTTTTTCAAAAATTTATTTATTTATTTTATAAGATTTATTTTTTAATTTTTAGATGTATCAATTTTTATATATATATCCTTACTTAACTATTCTCTTTTCAAATATTAATGAGAAATAATTAAATAAAATCAATAAATAAATAAGAAAATAATAAATTTAAAATAATAATATAAATAATTAACAAATTAAATATGATTAATTAAATTAATTATTTTTTAAAAAATAAATTAATTTAAAAAAGTCTTATAATTAAAGACGAAAAGAATATATTATTGCCACAATGTTGCCATAGAATATTACAGAATCGATGCAGTTAATTCATATATTAGGTTAATAATATATGAATTCATTGAATTGAATATAGTGCTTATGTAATATGAGGCAACTCAATAAAATACATGCGTAAACTACATAGTTTTTAAAGTAAATTTCAATTCCTAAACCTACTTAATTCTTTCAACGCTGAGTTGTGAAAATTAATTCAAAATATAAACATTTAACTCAACTTTGTAAGGTCCTCCCAAAAAATAAAACTCAACTTCTGGGTTAATTAACTTGTGATAAACCGAATCTGCTTGTGAATTATTACATACACATATTTTTATTTTAAATTTGTATTTTTGATTTTTTTTTTCAATATCATATAATGCTACCCTTGAATCAATATACTATATTACCTTTTTTTATTACTATTTTTCTATTAATTTAGATATCTTTTAGATTTTGTATAATTTTAAAAAAAAAATTAGGTTCATTATTTGCAGTTATGTTTTATTCTTTAGTATTTTTCTTATTTTATTTGAGAAAATTATTTAAATTAGAGAAAAATAACCACACATGCCAAGGATCTCACTTTTAAAGGGAAAGAAATACAAATAACAACAGTACTGAATTTTTTTCCCCCAAAACTAGGAGAAAATCATCAATATTGACTTTGCATGAGCTTCTCACTAGTGTTAGGCTTATTCTTTATTAAACTCGATGCAGGAACAAAAAAATTGTGTTATTTTATTTCAAGGAAGCTGTAAATTGGTAGAACTAAAGTATAAAAAAGGGGAATGATCGAGTGCATGCTGAGCTAAATTAAGTTCATTTACGAAGCCTAAAATACTGTAATTGCTAAGTTCCTAAAGGCCAAATTCTTATTCTTTTAATTCTTGTGGGTAGTATCTTTACCTCAAAGCTATTGTCAACTATCCCCAATCCATTACTTCAAAATTTAACCCAAATAATGCTGTCATACGCAATCTTTAATTATTTTATAATGAAGAACAATTAATGTTTCAGCCGATTTTATTAATGAGAAAGGAACTAATAAATTAACACGATCGTGTCTACCGACTAATTAATTATCTAATCAAAGAATGAAAAAGAAAAATTGTAAAAGAAAGAATACAAACAGAAAAACAGACATAAGAAAAGTTTTACTTCAATAATTTAGTCATTTGCGTAATGCATGCTAATTAATATACACCATGCCAAAGGCCACTAAGGTTTGTTCCAATTTGCTACGTGCAATAGTTAATTCAAATTTATAGGTCAAACACTATACTATCGAACCTTTATAGGTTAAAATAATTCGTAAAAAGTTTGAAATAGTCAATTAAGCTTTATTTCTAGCTTAGGTCCACTAATGATGCATGCTAATCCAATACTATACCTGTGAGACTTAAAACAATAGCCCGTGTAGCCGTGTTGGTTGACGGAATCCATTAAATAATAATCAAATTATTAGTAACGTTTTTAATTAGTACTAAAGAAGATGCGGATACTGGCTGCTTAATTACATGAATTAATTAGTGCCACAAACTTATATATGCTTTTTGGTGTAGCAAACTGTCATATGCTTGTGAATATTATACTGCGTACTAGCTAGTTATGCTAAATGATAGCTTGCTATAAATACCTCTTTTAGTTATCTTATCAATAGTAGTATATGTGAAAGAACTTAAAAAGTAAAATTCTCATTCAAAGAATGCAAACTTCTATAAACTGAACCGAGGAGTCAACTCCGAATCGAACCGGCCAGATCATTGCATATTAACACAGCATTATTAAAATTCTATTAATTAAATGGCTAAGCTTCTATTATACTACTACTTTCTTATTTTGGACTTCCATTCCCTCAAAGTCATGGCACTAATAAAATACAAAATACTACTAAAGGAGTACTTCCATTAATTAGCAGCCTCAATATTTGCCTTTAAGGATTTTGCTATTCTAAAGTGAGTACGGCTAAAATCAGAAATCTTAAATGTTAACCACAAAATCAATTGACCATTTCTGCAATACAAGATGAAATTAGTTAACTTAAATAAATGAAAGCACAAAAAAAGAAAATTGTATATTTGAAGGAAAATTTTAATAATATATATATATAATGAGATTTTACTTTCTATTTTATTTTTTTCTTTATCTAATTAGAAGAAGCACTCAAATCTCAACCAGTCCAGCATAATTATCTAACAAATTAAGGCTTATAAGCTATTTCCAGGTAAAATTATGAAGAAAAAAACGCAAACCAACCATTGGGCATTTGAGTTGTACTGTTCTTGGATTTCTTAAATGATATTCCAAACAGCAGCAAAAATTCTTCCATGAAATGTCACCTCACTTGTTTTTTGGCATTTGTTTAAACGTACGTATATCCATCAATTCCTTAATTCTCTGTTTATTCTCATCAAAAGAACTTGTGAAATGAATCTTTTCCCGCTACCACCACCGCTTATTTCCCAGTAAAACTTATTTAAATAATGTAAAGTTTATATATGAATCTTAGCTCGTTAATCTCACACTTTGCTTAGCACTAGATTCGCAAGAGATTTTAAAAATATACACTTTCTTCCACTAAACATTAGATGAGCTAAATGAGAAAGAAATGGCGTACAAAAATGGCATTTTCCATGCTCTTCTTTCTTCAGAGGTGCAGTCTGGATTCTAGTTCAATGGTAATCAAACACATATTACAATAGGCATAGATATTAATATTATATTTGAGGTTAAATGTACAAAACCGCGTGTTATATAATATTGTTCTTAGCTCTGTAGCTAAAATTATATACTCGACATATATAGATATTTATAAGTAAAAATATATATCATTCGTCACACACACATATATATATACTTACTGTGATTACTAGACATTATTAATTAAATGATGATCAACTTACTTGGCTCATAATTATATTTTTTTGTTATACTTAACTCATTGAAAAGTACATTAAATTGTCTCAATTAATAAAATACTTAAAAGTTTGATTATCAAATCCACGAAGATTTTATTTTGTATTTGAATTAATTCAAACTCAATTTACAACTGAGATAATTTAGTTCAGAATGTAAATATGTTGGGCCTAACATGTCAAAACTATTTATAATACAATGTTAATGATTTTCTTTATCTAATGATATCTTTATTTCCACCCACATGTGTTTTTCCTTTTGTTTCCTACTTTTTTTTATTGGCTTGAGGTAACTTACTTTTCATATTGACTACACACTAAGCATGGGCTTTCACGCTAAGCGCGCCTCCGGGCTTCCTCGTGAGCCTTCTTCATGCTAAGTCTGAATTTTTTTGCTTAAAGAGGGTGCACGTTAAGCAAGCTATCCAATTCTTTCCATTTTTTTTTCAATTTTTTCATCAATTTTTCTCCAAAACACTTGAAATTTTCTTCTTTTAACTTTTCTTAATAAAAAACTATAAAAATATTAATTTCTTTATTATTTCATTAAAAAATAACAGTAAAATAAAGAAATTGTAGTCATTATTAACTAAAATTGACTATCAAATTAACTTAAATTTCAAAGTTATCAATACTCCACATTTATTTAGATATCAGTTCGTATATTCGTACAATATACAAATTAAATATTTATTTATAAATAATTCATCATTTTTTCATGAAAATTATTTTTTTTCATTTTTTTTCATGGGTAAAAAAAATATTTACTTTGATGATTTAATAAATATATTAAGTTTCTATTTCTATAATTCAAATATTTAATTAATGATGTAGATAAGAATATAATTTTTTTTGTTTGCAAATATTTAGCTCTTTCATTATATATATATATATATATATATATATATATATATATATATAATTTTCATATATTATGTGATGTAAATATCGGCCTTGTGGTTCAAATATTAATGTGGTTTTTATGTAAAAAAAAATAAAAATTATTCCCTTTGATGTATATAATATTTAGCTATATTTTTATTTTAAAAAGTACTCATGTAAAATTTTCATTTTCACAATGTAAACATTTATCCCATGATTCAAAACCCAAATGATTAATGTATGTGTTTACTTTTGTATGATTTGAATATTTGCTCTTTTAGTTTAGATATTAATTTAATTTGGTGTAACATGTTCATTTTATTATGTGATGGGAATATTTATCCTAATTTTTAAATATTGATATTTTTGAAGTTTTCATCCATGAGTAATACATATATTTACTTTTAATTTAGATATTCATATGTTTGCATGCAATATTTTTATTTATGTACGTATGGTGTAAATACTTGCCATTTAAAATTTATAAAGTAGAAGCTATAATATCAACTTTTCACTCTTATGTATATAAACTTTTATCATTATACTAATAAGGTTTCATATATAGTTTTATTATTGTATAATGTAACTATTTACACATAAATATTTTATTAAAGTGATTAAGTAAAGAAAGAAAAAATAGATTTCCTTGATAGTATGAATATAAATCATTATTCAAGTAAATAATGATAAACAAAGGAAAACAAAATAATGTTATAGTAAATTAGAGAAAAAAAATATTATTCATATCTAACAAAGAAAACTTATTTAAGGAGAATAAGACAAAAGATGAAACGATAATATATCAATTAAAAAGGAGAAATGATATGGCATATATAGTATGCAAATACGCACCAATATAAAGAGAGCATTTATTCATAAATATGCATTTATAAATGTGTACATGTGTTTTTGAAATTTCAAACACAATGAAGACGAGAAGAGCCTGACAATGTAAAAAGAGATGAGAAATAAGTAAGGAGTAATTATTGTCAGGTTTTCAGTTTGAGAAACACGTGAATGAACATACTATACATTGAAATAAGTGGAATATAAAGAGTATGCAAGTATTAAGTGCATGATTGAAGATAATTTAAAAGAATTACCAAGTTATATCGATAACATGTATTTAGTTTTTTTTTAATCGATCTTTCCAGTTTATAAAATAAAAAATTTTGAATAATTTAAAATTTGACTAAAAGATAAATAAAGTCTGATTAAAAGTTATTTTTTGTTAAAAATTAAATTCAAGTATTACCCAAACAATATATTTAGGCTGTAGTAGTTTACCATTTGAGAATTTCATAATAATTAACCATTGGAGCAATTTTTTGAAACAGATGACCTTTTAAAACAAATTAAGAAGCGTGTGAATAAGAAGAGCGTACGTAAAAAAAATTGCGTTAATTTATGGAACAATAATATCTTTATTTTTATGAATACAAATACAAGCAGTCATATTATAAATTTTGTTTATATTAAATAATTATATAAATAGACTCTTGCGTATTTTGGGGTCAGATTATTATTATTATTATTATTATTATTATTATTATTATTATTATTATTACTTGTCATCAACGTTACTGACTGCATCATTTTGGACTTCTTTAATTATCCTTTTCACACCCCAAATAATTGGTATGTGATTCCTCCTTTATTTTGTATATTAAAAGGATAAATAAATTATCAGCGTTTAAAAAGGACATTTTTAGAAGTTGTAAAGCCAAATGTGCTTAGGCCATGCTCGTCCGAATTTGGTACCCAACTATCTCTTTCTATCAATTTTTAGGATCACCACCCTTCCCTTTTTGGTTGAGGAAGGTCTCATAGAATTAGGTCATTATAATCATTAGGGGTGCAATGGCAGTTAATTATAGTTGATCATGTGAAAGCGAGTAGAAAAATATCCTATACATACATCACTCCAAATTATGCATAGGAAGGAACCTAGCATAAATAACATCACAAACCACTCACATATGAATAGTTAAAACATTTACCTTGCGTGGTACGAGCTAGGAGAATTTGTATAAAGGTGCTCCCCCAACTTTGAACGTTGGATTTGATTTAGACAAAAAAACAAACATAATATAAACCATGACATGAAGCTCTATGCTTGGTTAGTGGTGCTTGCCAGTTGCCATGTAAATATCTTCGAGTGGCATCTGCCTTGGCATTTGGTTAAAATTGAAAAGAATTTTTTTATAATAAAAATATTTGTAGAGCCTATAGCGTTGAACGTAGTAGATAAGCTTTTGTAGGTTGAGTGGTCTTGCTTTATAGTTTATATAGGCAGACAAGGAGCATCTAGTTACCTTCTTTGCGTTCCTCAGTTCGTGGCAAAGCTCACTAGTTGGCTTTCAATTGCTCTATGTGTTCATTCATTAATAATCTGTTTATACTATTTGGTATTTCCTATGGTATTATTCTATATACTCTTCTTTCAATTAATCAACATCATCACCTTTTAGTTGGTGGATGTATACTATTGGCCTTGTATATATCCTTTACTTTCTTTACAATACTTTTTTTTTATCAAATATTAATCGGTGACCATGATAATTAATTTTCACCGAAAAATTTAATTAGTGAAATTTATTTTCTTTGTCTTTTTTTATTATTTAAAACTTGACAAGTTTAAAAAATTTGGATCTAATTTCTCTGGTTAACATGATGAAATGTTGGTGTATTGTATAAACCTCACCTCATGACTTTATACACGCACAAATGCAAAAACTAGAGTGATCAAACAGGGAAGGGAGAGAGAGACAAAAGAAGTGAGGTTTGAATCCAAAAGGGGTCCCCCAAAATCAAGACGTGACGCGCGTTCATTTGTTTCCACATACATTATTCCTTGTGATTAAACTATAGTGATTTTAAATTAATATGTATACATGTAAGTGTATTCTCTTTCTCTTAGGCTATGTGTTGTGGGTTTCTAGCCGCCAATCATAATGTCCTTCCACAAAGTTGATTCCTTTGCTTCCTTCTTAAGCCAACTTCACCCAATAAATGTCACTTTCTGTCTTGCCTAATTGGTAACATTAGCAATGTGCATATAGCTGTGCTTTTCTCCATTGAGTAAGGTTATGGTGAAAACTAATTACATCGCTTTCCTTGTCTTGGTCTCTTTGGCATTTCCCCTCCCCATATGATCACTTTTATGTTCCTTTCGAATTTTTTTTAAAAATTTCTTTTGTTTTTGTGGGAGAGGAGGGTAGGAGGCAAATGATGGGTTATTTTTACATTGGAAAGTTTATTTGATTTGCATAACATTGTTGTACAGCTTTTTTTACAATTAAGCAAGATGAGAAATGAAGAGTAGCTGAGGTGTGTGACATAAGATGATTATTTTTTAGAGGTTATAATAAAAAAAGCAGAACTAATGAATGTTTGTTTACAATCATAAAAATTTCCTTTCTAAAAGAAACAATTGATTTTATGAGAGAATATTTAAAATGGTTTTTAATTTTAATCGGATTTTATATTCTTTTCCACTTCTGATTATTTTTAAAAGCTATGGACCAGTTTGTTGAAAAATAAAAAAAGAAGTGATATTGATATAAAATAAACTAGTGATTATCTTTAAAGATTAAAAAAAGAAGAAGTTAATTTATGTTTGCTTATAATCAAAACAATGATTTTATTAAAATAAATAATTGGTTTTAACAGTTTTTATTATAATCAGGTTTTTTTTATTTTCATTTTTTGATTATTTTGAAAATTTGTAACAATCACATAAAAAATTTAAAAATTTATATTTTTTAAAAACAAATTATTCTTTGTTAATAAAATGCTGAAATAAATGGGCCCTAAATCAAACACATTTTTTTAACAAACCTAAATCAAACACATGAAACACTAAAAAAAAGTGATTTTTTTATTAAAAAAAATGATTATTTTAAGAAAAAAAATGTAATAATGTCAATGTAAAAAGTATATGTAAAAATAATATAACTCGTTTGCTTTTATGTATAGTTGATCAGCTTTGTCCTTCCATTATTAATTTAAAGCAAAGTTCAAGTTACTGAACCAGGAGAATTTTACCTATGCTTTTAAGATTTTTACATTAGCAAAAGTAATTAAGTAGGGAACAATGAAAGTGACCTAGCTTATTGCATGAACCAGATGAAATATGCAGGGGACTATCAGTAACTAATGCATGTTTAACATGATAACATATAGAAGCGACAATGAAGAATAAAATAGGAGTCACTCCTACAACCAAATTTGATTAACTTACAAATCTTCATCACAGGTTTAAACACTACGCATGGAATTTTGGAAAACCACATATTAAAGCATGAAAAGAAATTGAAAAATGTTAGCTTAATCAATACAAATAATAACTTTAAGAAGAATTATTCTTTATCTTTATTATTTATTATCTTTTAATTAATATAACAATAATTATAATAAGTAATTCATCTTCAACCATTTTAAAATATGAAATATTTGAATAGAGACTAACTCCCTCTCGTGCTCCCTCCCCCTCCTCTCTCTCTCCATCTTCATTATTATTATTATTATATAGATATATATAATTAATGGACCAAAGTAATTGATAAACTATATGTCCTGATCAGTAATTTAATATATATATATATATATATATATATATATATATATATATATATTGTTATATCAACTTAAAAAATATCGATATATATATACAATAAAACTTAAATAAATTATTCATAATAAAAAATACCTTTGTTTTGTAATTTATTCAATTTATTATTGTAATTCCATTAATATAAATAATGCAAAATTTTAGAAAAAATAACTTTGGGAACATTTGTTTTACACATAATTTTTTTAGTCCCAAGAATAAAATATTCGAATATTATTCCCAGATATACTGTTAAAGTTTGTTAAAAGAATATATAAATGTGTCCTACGTAGGTAAAAATGTAACTACCCATACGAATGCCCCCAAAAAAAAACCTCATTACAATTCATCACAAGCCCATCATTATTTTACTCATGATTACATTTTACCCAAAAATATACATGAAGGGAGGCTAAGAGGATAGTGGGTAATAGATAATAAGGAGGATATATATTTATATTTACTCACGAGGAGTGACTCCAATCCCATGGGAAAAAATATTATTTGAAGGTGGTATTATGACTTATCCAACAATAAAATTATGTAGGGTTAATTATTTTATTATTACATCGTAATAAATGCAAGATAAATTTTTCTCTTTCAATATTTTTAGGACTAAAAAATTTATTCCTGCTACAAATTAACGCTCCCTTTATATTTAATATAAATATTTTCATCTCAAATTCAAAGAATTTTATTCATCATTTAGAGAAAAAAAGACAAAAGTATATTTATCATCATAATAATAATGTATACTTTTAAAACATATAGAGTAAATAAATAATTGTATGGGTTATAATTAGTCTGGAATTAGTTTCAGGTAAATCCGAATCTATAATTATGATTTTTTTATATTTTTTATGCATATAATAGGTGTAAATATAATATTTTTTTAATTATGTATATAATCAATGCAAATGTAATATTTTATACCGATAAAACATATAATTGATATAAAAAGTTATACACGTAGGTTCGGATATCTAAATCTTATTTCAGATGAAAAATAACACATTTAAATTTTACAAAGACAAAAAATAAAATCTAGATATTTTTTTAATTTTTGAGAATGAAAAATATTTTTTAACTTAATAGTAATAAGGTTAATTTAATAAAATGGTTACTCTCTGATCTATTTTAGTTTCTTAATTTTTATCTATAAACAAAACTTAGGAGGATAACTATAATGACACAAAAGAAATAAATATAATTATACGTGTGTGATCCATTCTGATTGTTCATCGTCATCCATTTTCATTCCTTTCCAGTTTGCATGCATCTAGTTATGTAATTCAGATCACAAGTGAATAAAACATGTATTGCGGGACCGATCACAGCGTATTTGATGTCATGTGAATCAAAACGCGAGCCCTCTTAGTATCCAAACACTGTTCCTGTTTCTCTTCCCAAAAAAATTCGTATTTTATTTAAGATTTTTCTCATAATTGACTGTATTCATGGTAGACTTTATCCAAATATACATGATTGGGAATTGATGTTATTGAAAAATTAATTTTAAAGATAACTTTTATACATTTTATAACTAATATTTTTTTTATTATCAATTTACACTATAAGTAAAATGCATAGCATTAACTAACAACCAAGGTTAATAATGAAAAAATGATTCTAAGAATGATTTTACTGTTGGTAAATATCTAATTTGATCATTGAAAGAGAGAGGCGCTGATATATTAATTTATGAAAAATAAAAGTTTTAAATTTAGCTTTCAAATTGCAAAAAGTAAAATATATTTATCTATTAATAATTTAATAATAAATTCATCCTTAAATTTTTGATAACTTATGTTAAATTGATCTTTGAAAATAGAAGTTATTATCAAATTTATCCATAAATATTATAATTTAATAAAAGTAATTTCATAAATTTGACGGCTGAACCAATATTTTATTACATTTTTCAAAAATTAAAATAAGTATTTATAATCCATTTATTGTCCACTAAGCAACTGTCTCAAGACCCGTGCTACGAAGGTCATCAATAACTTGTTTTTATCAATTAAAAGAGGTTGTTGCTTAATAGTACAATTAAATATTAATTAAAGAAGAAACACTAGTTAAGAAATTAAAAAAAAATTATTATAAGAATCATAAGATAGTGTAAAAAAAATAATGAATATTATAATTTTATGTATTCTAATAAAAATATTTTTACTTTTATTTTCTTAATTAATGCATTAAAAAGACTTATTAATATTTTTCTTAATTAAATTAGCTCTTAAATCGTCACTGATACTTCTTTTTTATAAAAAAAAATTGTTGTTGACACTATTTTATTTTTAGTTTAATCCCAACAAGGTCTTAAATATTTTCATAGATTTATATATATAGTATTTAAGATTATTTAATAATTGGTTACGTGATCATGTATTGAGAAATTTATATATGTTTGATGTTAGATTAATTTTGGTACTTTATCAAATTACAGCAACACTCTTTTTTATTCAATAAAAGAGCTTTTTTTATTATCAAATTACACATAATATTACTTTTTTTTTCTTTCACTAACCTCCCTTTAAGTTTAAAAATATTATAATAACATTCACTTATATGTTTAAAAACAATATATTGACGACAATTCCTCAAATCTTACATTTATACCGATGGTCAATATAATGGCTAAAAAAATGGGAGATATTTGTGTAATTACATAAAATCTAAGAAAATATTATTGCAATTTAGTCTTTATTTTAATATATTTAGACTCTTTGGAAAAATAAATAAAAAATTGTATTATCCATATTGAAATGAAGTAAATTAAATTGAATTTTAAAATCAAATTGATTGAATGGTCAAAGAACAGAATTAAAAAGATTGAATAGGATTTTTTTTCTTAAAATCAATTCAATTCAATATGTGAACATCCTTATGTTATTTATTTTATTTTATATTTTTTTTCAGTTCTCTTCTTATCACTTCCTTAATTTTTTTTTATTATCAGTTATCACTTCCTTAATTATAAAAATATTACAGGAAAGGAAATTCTCTATAAAACTATAGTGTATGTCTCTTGAACTTATACAATATTAGAAAGATACATATCCAAAACTTGAAACATTATATTAAAAAAAACTAAATATTACTTTTATATTTTCATATTTTTCATTTTGATACATTAAGTTTTAAAAAAAATACTTTGATCATTTATATTTTTAAAGAGTTCTATTTTGATTTGTTTTAATTAAACATTAAATGTGTTAAAAAAAACATTATTAACACCGATTGAAATACTCATGTGACATATTAATTGAATCGATATGATTTTAAATACATAGCCCTCTGAACCATAAAGCTACTCATATGTTTTAAGTCATAAGGTATTGATAAATGTTGACAACATGAATAAAAATTGATCTAAAATAATAAAAGGACACATTATCATTTTGAAGAATCCATGACAAAGCTGTGTCCATAATAAAAAAGGGGTGTTTTCCTGGTGCTTAGGTAGGGTCCAGTGAACACGGTTCCTAAAGCTTTTGGCCCCCTACAAATAGCCTCCCTCCATTCATTCCCTTCATCAAACACAAACCAAACCATTCCAATTCTCAACACTCAAACTAACTGCAACTTGCATTCCCTAGAGAACACACCTCTGTTGCCTTCCTTCACTTCAGGTAATAAATGAATCTTCTCATCTGCTTCTTCCCTTGTTTATTTTTCACTCTTAATTACTCTCCTAGTAACAATTCTAGACCGTTTATTATTTTATGAATATATCCTACGGCTGTTACCTATATCTGACTCCACTTTGAAACTTGAGAAACTCACTTCACGTACGTTGTTGGAGGGTGGTGAACGTTGTTGATATTTGCCGTTTTGTTTTGTTCTAAATTCTTCAATTTGTCACTTGTTTTGTGCAGTTAGCTGAGTGTGTTGGTAAGCACTTTCCTTCTCCTTTGGGTAGTTATGTCATCAGCACCTATGACCGACAACAACAAGGTTCAAAACAAAGGCCTTTTATCTTCTTCTTCTTCTTCTTCTTCTGTGAGGATAGAGGAAGAGATCATGAAGCAGGGCATCATAACCATTTTGAACTCAAACACAAACACAAACACACCTTCTTCTTCTTCTTCTTCTTCTCTGCGAAGAACTCTCTCCGCAGACATGTCCTCAAAGAACTACTTGCATGCAAAAACCATTGCTGACTCAGAAAAAGAAGAAGAAGATGATGAAGATGAAGCTGAGAGAGAGAGGCTGGAGATTTGGAGCTCCATCCAACGGAACAAGAAGGAGGAGCAAGAGAAATCAGGAGCCTTTGATATGTGGAGCTCAATCGTATCTCTCAAGGGCAAAGATGAAATCTCCAAATCAATGCCTATTACACCTTATGTTCACCCTCTTGTCAAAAGGTCCAAGAGTTGTTTGAGTGGCAAGAGCCTCGAAATCTGCACTGAGAGTCTCGGCTCCGAGACTGGCTCTGATGCCCTGTTGTTATCTTCTCACTCTTCTTCTTCTGAGACAGGGGATGCAACAGAGCAAGAACAAGACAAAGAACAAGTTAACGAAGAAGAAGAAGAAGAGTTATGCAATTATGCTTCAGTGGTGGCTACAAAGAAGGCTTCGGCTTCGGCTTCGGCTTCGGCTTCACCACCACGCGCTTTCCCTCCACCACTTCCTTCACTCTCTCATCACCAAGCAAGTTCTTCAGTAACTCACATGCGTTCCCACCGCGACAATGGAAGGTTGGTTCTCCAAGCTGTTTCTGTTCCTTCTCACAACAATTTCAGCATTCAGCGCCAAGATGGTCGCCTTGTCCTCACTTTCTCCAATCACCAAGAGGAGGAGGAGGAGGAGGAAGAAGAAGAAGAAGAGAATGGTGATCATGTGGAGGAGTTGGGAGAAGAGTGCTTTGGAGGGTTTGAGTTTGGAGAAGAGGAGGATTATTATGACGAGGGTGAAGATGAAGAGGAAGAGGAATACTTTCTTGGCACGAAGCCACAGGTATCCTCTATTGAACCCAATTCTGTTCTGATGGGGTACGAGAGTGTGATAGAGAAAGCGCCGCTATTGCCTAGTGGGGTGACAAGTAGTGTTCATGAGTTGGCTTTGATGATGAATATTAAGAATAAGCCAATTGGGGTAGTGAATAGGAATCCAAAGTGGTCGGAGAAGTTCAATGAGATGACCAATTTTGATGATGTTAATGTGGCAGCACAATCACTGCCTCCAAGGCCAAGGGTGGCAAGGTTGATTCCATCAGCACCAGCTGCTTCTTTCAATTTCAATGCTTATGAATACTATTGGAGGACCAAGTCTGCATCATCAAAAGGTACTAGTGTTAACCTTAACCAACTTGACCAAGAGAAACTGAAGAGCAAGGTTGTTGTGTCCGGGGACATGAACAAGGTGGTCTCAAGGGAGCAACAGCAGTTGCTGGTTCTTAGAGGGAAGAATGGTGATTACTTGGTTCACAATTTGAAGAGTTGCAAGGATTCTAGAAGGTCGTTTCTGTTCTGGGAACCCTATTGCATTGCCACCTCCTGAATCAGTCACAAACAATAACAACAACAACAACAACTAATCCAAAATCCATTGCTCAAAACACTATTTATTACTCCATCATCATTTTATCTCTACCTGGTTCAACTCTTTCAGGGATCTGTTTAGTGTAGTCAAATAAAGGAAAAAGGGACTGGGAGAAAAGGATAGGGAGAGAAGAAAATACTTTAACTTGTATTTGTAAGATCAGAAAAATGACTTGAACAGTATTGTATACTATTACTACTACTATTTATCTGTTGTATTTGCTATTGGCTAATAATCTAATCTAATACATATATACACAAACGTAATTTTAGCTTTTCAACTTTGACTTGGTCGATTGTCTTGTCCTGCCCTAAAATTATCATCGTTTCTTGGCTTTTCAACTTTCTTGCTTCTGTAATCCTTGCCAATGGGGTTTTGGAATCGGTTCTGTCGTGCCTAATTGGTCTTATTTTTTGGGAACACCATGATCATTCCCTGATATGCTTTGCCCCTCCTCAGTTTTAAGTTAGGACAGTCACAAATATATATACACAACACAGGCAAGAAAATTAAAAAAGATATAATGAATATTTCTTAAGATTTAACAAAAGGATCCCCTTCAATTTCAACCACCATATTAAATATGGGTCTTATTTTAGATTATTTGTAATGAATTACGGTCACATCAGATATGTTTATCCATTATAATATCAAAGATCATGATATTTAAGTGATTTAACTTAATTGAATAAATTATTGTAAATTTCTTCGATTCATATAAATAAAAGAAAATCATGAAAAAATTGTGACTGTTACTACAATTTAAAACCTTCGTTATATCAATGCTTTTGTTATTCTTAATAACATTTAAAAACGTTAAAAAATGTTTCTTAAGATATAATGAATATTTCCTAAAATTAAAAAAAAAAAAAGGGTATTATTTCAGACTCACATCAGGTATATTTATCCACAATGTTCTACAATATTAAAGATTGGGATAAAATTGTGATTGGGACTACAATTTAAAACCTTTGTTATATTATGTTTTTGTTATTCTTAATAACATATTCTCTAATATAGACTAATTTATACAGCAGCTAATACTTGTTCGTGCATTTTCATTTTACTTTTGCATCCCTTGGTTTCAGAAATAAAGTTGGGTAAAGAGCCTACCACGAGAAAAGGAAAATGTAGCCATATGTAGCAGCATCATCAATGCATTTTTTGAATTATATGATTAAACATGTAAAGCAACCATCAAAAGGATGATGACAACATCTCCAACTTCAACTGAAATACAGTATTATTTTAGCTGTCAATTTTATGCGGGTGGACATGACACGACGACTTATCAATGCAAAACAGAACTATACAAACTTAGGAATAAAAAAATTAACATGGAGTGTGATTTTACTTCCAATAAGTAACTAATGGTAAAGCATCGCATGCGTCACATGTTGCTCACTGTTTTTTGTGTGTAGTAACCTACCTTTTTGGTAAGCCTATCTCTTTCTTCTCTTGGGACCAAAGTTCCTTTGTATAACTTTTCTCATTATCCATCCATCCACAGTTCCACAACATGAATTAAGTAGCTGGAGTCTTGTGTATAAAAAACCGTGGCTTTTAGCCAGAGATATCCTTCTTTTGCGGTCCAAAGTATTATAGTTCCTCAAGGAATTCGTTTATCTTTATTTGTATACTTGGTCGTTTTAATCGCCTATTTGTTTCAAATTAAAAATAACCTTAATGAGGTGCAGGCATTTAAATCAATCATGTTTGGATCTAACAGAAAGGACTAGTATCTCACTACGTGATGAATTAAGATTTAAATTTTCTATAAGAGATATATTTATATTTAGTATTTAAGCTTGTCTCACACATGATTTCCTATAAAGGAATAGACTAGTTAGCTGTGGGAAAAATAAACTTATATCACAATTTCAGGTATTCATAATAAATTAAAAATATCATTTATATATTTAAAAATATTTATTTATTATAAATTTTAACTAATGGTTTTGATTAGGATTAACCAATCAATCCTATATTTGTATTCGTACTAAACAGTTTTATTATTTTAAAAATATATAATATTTTTAAAAAAAAAATACCTTTTAATATCACTAAAATAAGCCAAACCAAGACATAGAAAAATAGAACTCTCCAGTTTTATTTGTTTCATGGGTGGGCTAAGAAAACCCGGTTTAACCCAATACTTTTTTTTCGTACATGGTGTAAACCTATTTTTTTAATAACAATAATCAGAGCTTAACCCAATATTTAGTTCAACACAAAGTTACAAATAAAATAAAAAAGATAATAGAAAGGATAAAGGAAGGTGAAATATGAGAAATTATTTGTAATTGTTCAATTATTTTATTTCGATTAGAATTGAAATTTTATTTTGATAATTAATTATATTAAAAGTTAATATAAATAACTCAAGTAAGACTGATTTTGATATAAAAATATATATTAAATAAATTTAAAAAATTACATTAAAGTTTTATATTGTTTTATTTTTTTTAACTCAAGGCATTTTTCTTTAAAAGATAAAGATTAATCTTTAGAGATACTAAAATTCATTTAAGAGGATTGATATCTTTGAATAGATAAATTCTTTAGGAGATACTTAAGGGACAAGATTATTAATATTGATAAAGTTTTAGTCTAATATGCAGGTTGAAGAATGAAGAACTTCGACACTTATAATAACTTTATTTGTTTTAAGCATAATTGACTCCGATAAATAATGCATACGTACAGACAGAAAATCTGTTAATGTTTTTAGCAAAATAATCATTATTCTGTAAAAGAAAAAAACCAAAATGATTTATTGTATATTCAATATTATTAATGAGTTCATATCATCATATAATTCATTAAAATATCATTATTCAATATTATTAAAAAAAGAAAGAAAAGAACGAACCTGTTGAACAAACAAAACTAGGAAAAGAAAAAACGCAGCGCCGTTTGGAGGTGGAAAATTGAATTTGAAGGTTTGTTTTTAGGTGTTGGAGTTATTTTAAGGTGGAAAATTGAATATCAGAACCTGCCCTTTGATTCTTCAGCTGAAGATGTTAAAAAACAGTATCGAAAGGTAACTAACTCCTTCCTCTGCCTTAGGTATATGTTTTAAGTTTAACTAATTATGTAGGCTTCTTATACTTTTGTTAATCTTTTGTAGATGTCGTTGATGGTTCAACCTGACAAATGTAAACATCCTCAGACAAAGGAGGCTTTTGCTGGTTCATGATTACAATTTACTAGTTTAGCAGCTAGAGGGTGGGTTATTTACTTGTATGCAGCAATTGTTACTTGATCAAAATGAAAGAGATTACCTTCTTAGCCCAGTTAATTCGGCGAAAGGTTAGTGTGAAGCTTGATCAAAACGAAAGCTGTGTTTTTACTATCTTTTATTATATATAACAAATGAAAGACACCCCCCAAAAAAATATTTTATTTTCTTGTGTTAGAAGATTTTATTGTGGACCATTTATCTTCTGAGTACTGTGATTCCCTCCTCCTGGATAAAAGTTTTTGGTTTGGTGTCTGTTCTTTGTGCTTGCTCATATGCCTGGATTCACACTGTTGAGGAGTTGCAACATGTGTTTTGAATAGTGGAAGTGTGCATTGGATCTTGAGGGGGGCCTCCCCCAAAAAAAGAAATTCATAACATGGATTTTTGTTTTTTCAAATAATAAATTTAACTTGGTCCCCCTCAAATGAATTATTCCCTTTATGGTTTCCCTCACAATCATCTTTTTGTTACTCCACTACTGGTTTGATGGTTATTGAGATTCTCAAATTTTGTGACATGAGGTGAAGCGAAGGTTTCTCTTATTGTGCATGCATTGTTATTATTCTTCCTATTTCTCTTTAAGTTTCTTATATTTATTAATCTATTTCTTTTCTTTTTATTATCATGTTTATTTTTCCTCCTGTATATGTTGAAGAAATGCTTTCTTCTTTAGAAATTTTGGGACATATTTGGGGGAAAAATGCCTCAACTAGTGAGATAAAAGAGTCGTCTATTTTCCACCAATATGGCCCGCAGAAGAACTTAGAGCAAAAAGGAAGAAGCAGCTGAAGAAAGATACAGCTCCAAAAATTAAGTCTTTGGTTGAAGAGGTACATGTAATTTTACTAGCATTCATATCTAAGTTGTGGACCGTGATCCCTTCAGAATGCACAAGCTAATTGCGGAACCAGTGCACACTAAATAGTGATATTACCAGATTTTAACCTTGTAAAATTAGTATGTTACAAATATTAATTGGACAAAAGTATAAGTATGGACACTAGAAAAGTGCTTGCCAATGCAAATTTGACTGAGGGAAATTATTTACATTTGTAATTCATGATTTGTGACCTTGGCATTATTCATGATCATGAAGATATCAGAGGAGGAAGGCAGATTAAGAAGGGATGAAGAGGAACAAAAAGAATTGTGGAAGGAACGAGAGCAGACGATTAGTTTTCTATGATTTCTCTTATGACCTTCATGTATTCATCATCAACCAGCAGCTCAGCAAGTGATCATTGACTTGAAAGGAATCTTAATTTATTTTATTTTTTTTAATAATTTGTGCCTGCAAACTGATTTCTATAATAATGACATTAAAGCCACTGTGGCATGACAGCATATCAGTTGATACTAGTAAGAGTCTACGTGTGCGCGTGCCCCCGCATTATAAAAGCGAGATGTTTGAACAGAGGATGAACCACTGATAAATTAACACCGATAATTTCATTATCAGGACACGTATCCAGTAATTTTATGAAGGGTGGAAAGAAGGTGAGATATTAAGCTTGGTCGTTGTATAAGCAAATATTCAGCCTACCAATTATTTGAACGAAAGATGTGACAAATTGCTTGACTTCATTACCTTTCAATCTGCAGAATAAGAAAGCAGAAGCCACCTAAGCTTAAGACAGAAATCCCAACAAATCCTATTTTCAGAGGCCTGTAAAGAGAGGTTAGGTTCTGCCATTTGTTTTGACTTTTGAAGGATTTTCCATAGGCAATCGATAGTAGTAAAAGGGAACTTGTGCAGGCTATTGCTGCTTCTACTTGATACTTGTAACTGCATATTTTTGGGTTGTGTTGTGGGAAGCATCTCGAGTGGAATGTAGTTCATGTAGACCTCCTCAAAGGAGTGAAATCTCATTTTAGGATATTACATCTTAACAGATAAGAATTTTAAGCTCTATACCACTTTTTAGTGAACTGGTGTATTTCATGGCCAAGGGTCAAACTTAATTTTGTTATTCTAAGATCTATTTAAGAGACTGAATTTTTGTAACAGAAGATAGTTTTTTATTATTATTATTATGGGCAAATGTTAGTTGTTAGTTCTATACCATTCTCAGTTATTTTGTGATAGTAGTAGTCGATTATGTCAAACCAGTATCTACTGATGTAGGGTCCAAAAAAGAAATTTACTAGGAGAGAAACAATATTTACTGGTATAATAAGCAGGCAGACAGATGAAGGGTTGGGTTATACTTAGGTTTATGGACAATTCTATTCTGGTTTTATTTAATATTATTTATTTAATTCTGTTACAATTTCATTCGTCTACATCTGAGATGATGGTGGTGGTAATCACATTTTCATCGACGAGTTTGATTGATTCCTCATATCTGCAACTACACCCATCTTGGACACAGTTTCCCCCCTTGTAAACTAACAGTATAAAAATGGATTACTAAGAGCTCGTGAATACTTTGTGCTTATATGATAACTAAAGAATTTTAAGTTTAGATTAAGAAGGCTTATATAATACTTCCTCCATCCAATCTCTTTAGTTGTTTAAGGTTAACACACAGAATAAAAAATATTGAATAGAAGCAAAATATTGTTAATGTTCTTATTTAATGTTGTTATCTATTATGGTTGCACCATTTATAGTGGATATTAAATGAGAATATATTTGAGGAAAAAAGCGTATTAGACTTTGAAACTTTAAAACAACAATTGTTTTGAGAACAAAATAGAAGGCTAAAACAACCAAAGAAATGGGATAGTTGGGATGTCATCCCCTATTGGTCAATTACATATATACAAAGTGTCTTTTGCACTAGTCATGTATAATGCAAAAACTGAAACACTTAATTTATAAATATAAACATTACCCCTACAACTATAATTCTATATCGGTCACTGCCTGCAACTGCTATACATCTTCAGGAACAGTCTAAAGCTATTTGCAGCATAAGGCAATATACAAAATTCTATTCTCAAAATTCACATTTCTGTCAGAATATGTTGATTCACACAAAAATTAGTTGTACAGAGCATGGATGGGAACTACACAACCCCTATGATACATGGACCCCCAAGAAAGATTTCTGATTTATATATCTCACCATCACAGGAAAAAAAAAAAAACCCTTGTCCTCTTGATTTAAAAATATATAAATTGAAAAAAAAAAAACAATAACCTAGGGACAATGAGTAAAAAAAATATGTAAAAAATAATGAGAAAAATAGCCAGCACTGACATTCCATGACACGGACATCCATCCATGACCTTGATTTTGTACCCTAGGGCTCAATTTACAACAGGTGGGTAGGAACCCATACTGCAACTTCTAGCTTTTGTCAATTGAACCAACCTAGCAGTGGCTACCAACTTTGCTTGCTTCTCGAACTTGTATCGTCTACAGGCCAGATGATTGAGTGATGAGAACCGGGACAAATAAAAGCTTGATCCTTGAAGCTTTCTGCGGGTAAGCTCGAATACCCTGTAAACGGCATCATGCTATATACGTAACACCGGAAATTCAGGCAATAGCACAACCCGTCAAGGCATAAACAATAAGGCCATTCTTAATAATGAATAACTATATCCAAGCAAGAGAACCTCGGTCGTTTGTTACTTGAGGACGGCCTCTAGTTGGTGTTGGTGGTCTGTTAGCATTCAACTCCTATATACGTTTTTACCCAAAACAAGAAAAATGTATGAATACCAAAAAGAAAACTTCAAAAATATAGCTCTAGTCCCATAATACTGTAAGATAATCAGCTCAACATTCATTTTAGATGTGAACATATTTATTTAATACCTGCATCCATGTATCCTCAATATGACGTTCCGGTGACGTTTCTGGTGAAGAAATTGCAGGCGGTAATGGATGAATCAATTTAGGAACCACAACGAGATCTCTACCCAAAACTAATATTGCCCCAGCATTATTTGCCGTACCTATTGACACAATAGCGTGCCAAAATTTAGAAGGGAGAATTATCTGTGGAGGAAAGTGCAATGTAGAAGCTAGTAGCAAATACCACAGTAGTTTGTAGCAGAGAAAAGTGTGATCAAATGCCCCTGGGCAAAACGCTCAAAGCCATCCATCACACATTCATGTGCACGAACAATCAGCTGAAGATCATTGTTGTTGCAAAATTCCATTACTCGATCAGGCTGCAACAGTAAGACTGATTAAAGATGAGCATAATAGCACATATGAAAGTTTAACCTATTGAGGTAACACTAACAGTTGCGTAAAAATTAAGAAAGCACAACATCCAAGGAAAAAGAGTAAAAATAACAGCCATCATAAAAAGGAATTCTTCAAATTAGACGAAATATCAAATGTTGGCATTAACAATAACATGACCAAAGGGGAAGGGAATAAATGAGATTTGAGATGTGCAGCACAGCAAATCGAAATCATGGCACTAACAAAATGAAAGTAATCAGTTTTAGAGTTTTTTCAGCTTATTAAAGCATAGCATCGAAAATAATTGTCTTAACAGATGCATGTTACAATTACAAAAGTTTCAGGGCATAAACACTGCACGATTGATTTGAAAAGTTACAAAAAATGCTTCAAAATTCGGAGTCACTAATACATCAATATGGATTTTCTAGAATAATAAAACAATTAATACATGAGCATTAAAAATTATCAAATTCAATCATAAACCTGTATTGATCAGAATTCAGAATTTAATATCATTATCCAAGAAACTAAAAAGATAATAAAATAAATAAAAAATATTGATCAGTATTAATATACAAATTGAATTAGAATGTACTGGCATTGAAAAGATTTTATTCACCATCATCCAATCATACATTGTCATGTAATAAGATTGTTGACTTCATAATAATTACTTTAAAAGTCATATTTAGTATAAATTTTAATTGGTCAATAACGTAAAAATATTCAAAATGACAGCATACAAAAATTAAGCTCTTAATATATTTATTGTCAAATTTAAAAATATCAAATCTTGAATCTATTTATATCATTCTCCAGGAAGAAAAACAAAATAATGACCATTTTACAAAATACCAAATAAAAATCACTCACCCCAAAAGTGACTAATCCTGGACCCCTAGCATTTGGCCGCAGCCCTTCAACACTGTCATTCTCCGTAGGATCAGACCTAGAGAAACATTTCATGCTGTCATTCTTCCAAAAGAACATGAAATAAATTATCACAAACATGTTTGAGTATACAAATGCACCAACCATAATAGATCCATAAGCACAATTGATCCTGCTTCCATCGTAATTGGACGCTGAATATTTTCAATTTGTTCCACATGATTTATTGAACGGCCAATACCCCCATGCATGCAAATAATTTTTTTCTCAATTAGGGCAGCCAGAGGAAGCCAATTAAACAGACGGTTTATACGGTGCCATGTCCAAATTCCATCTCTCTCACCCTATCAGCAGATTACAAAGGTTGCTTGAGTGCCAAATAAGAATGGAAAATACTGTCCACTATATGAAATTCCTTACCATCCTCTCAATGCACTCAATTCGGAAACCAAAAAGGGCATTAATATCTGCAGCTTCATGGTTTCCACGTATTAAATGTACATTGTTTGGATACTCAACCTGCAAAATCCAAATAACCATGCATAAACCTTATGGCATTAAACTTGACAAACAAAACAAAAAGGCAACCTATACATCCAGAGTACCTTCAGAGCAAGCAGAAGGCTGATAGTTTCCAGGCTGTGTTGGCCCCTATCAACATAATCTCCGAGGAATAGATAGTCAATGTATCTGAGTCATGCATCCAAAATTAGCATTAAAGGAAATTAAATGCCTAACTCACTCGCAATAAAATACTAAAAATAGTCCAAACAAAATATTATGCTAGCCAGTCATGAGGGAATGGAGAAAAACCTATTAACAATTTATTCTCCTGTTTGTAATCATAAACTCTCAGATCACTATATAAATATAGCAATTCATTTGCTTATATGCACTAAATCTAAGAATCAATCTTTTTTCTGTATTAAAATTTAGGGGGAGAGGATGGCGCCCCAGTCCAAGGCAGGGAAAGCCTCCAGTATAAGAATCAATGGTACTCATACTATTTTGCCCAGGAACTAGTAAGGTATGCCCAGGAAAAATCCCGTTTAGAGCATAAAAAATAATCTACAAAAACAATGGTACATCATACTATTTTGCGAAGGCAATGCATGTATCATATACATTGGTGCAAGCTAACCAAACTAGGTAGGTTACAATGCAAAGATATAAAAAAATTGAAAAGAGCATGAGATCACTATAAAATGCTGAGTTGGATAATCAATCACAAGAACTTGCACCCAAAGATAAAAGATCAAAACAAGTGTATAAAAACTAATAAAGTTAACGCCATAGTTACTAAAACTGGACCGGACCAGTAGCTTTGACTGGATGAATAGAGAACCAGTCAGATCATTCCTTTGGACAGCTACAAAACTGGTGGAGCAGAAAACCAGCCAAAAAACCAACCAAACTGGTAAAAGGTGGGTAAGAACTGGCACACAAACTTATTTGAACCGGTCTTCACAGAAAAAAATAAATTGTTTAAATAAATAAAGGCTCATATATGATATTTACACACTTTGCTATTATTTATCTATTTATCAATAATTTTTCATTCATTAGGACATGTAATATGATCCTTTTATGCTAATTTAAAATTTCACTTATTTTTTTATTATTTTATACTAGTTTATTGCTTAATATACAATATTAACAATATATATTTTATTATTACCACCGATAGACCCTCTACTTCAGCCACAATGATCCAATGAACTGTAAATCAGTGCCTTTGGTCCAACAGTTGGTCTGATTTTAAACATTGGTTAACACACTCTAAACTTGGACTCCACAGATGTTCAAACCATATTATGAAACCAAACCCACTGGCAAAAATAATTAAAAGCAGGTTCTGGTTTTAACATCTTGATATATTATCAATCATGCTTAGATGTGCGCTGATAAGTAACTATTGACCCAGAGGTTATGGCTAGTGGCACATAGTAACTATTCTTCATTCACATTTAGATATAAAACAATCTGTGGGAACTAAGGAACTTACGCTATGTCACCAGCAGTTGATGGTGCACCATACTCATCAAAGAGGCGCATGAGATCTCCAAATTGCCCATGTAAATCACCAAATATTTTAATTGGAGCCCTAAGCTGTAACACGCTCGGTTCACTTGAAAATATGCGTTCTGCACTATCACAAAGATCTGCAATTTCATTGCAGTCCAAGAAAAACTGTCGACGAACTGGTGGTTTCCAGCCACGAGGCTTTAAAAGGTGAGCTACAACCTACAAAAAAATGTCAGGAAACTCCATAAGAAACAAGTTGAACATAACTTAAAGCCAACATGGCGGATGGTTCAACATAATACTTATGGAAAAACCAACATGGAGACATAAAAGAAAATCAGGATTCAACACAAGGGTGTGAAAGAGTAGGTAACGCCAACAAAGGGAGGTTAATGAACAGGGCTTATTGAATGTTCTGCACCTGACCCTACTCATGACTCCCAGATTTTATAG
Source organism: Glycine max (assembly GCF_000004515.6). NCBI lineage: Eukaryota > Viridiplantae > Streptophyta > Magnoliopsida > Fabales > Fabaceae > Glycine > Glycine max. Next base: position 7,974,985 of record NC_038248.2, read on the forward strand.
GTCAAGTAGGCAATTTTTAATAGTTCATGTTAAGTTAAACCAATTAGATATAGATATATAGTGCACCAGATCCACTACCATTGCCTAATTATTAAATAAAATATCTATTACTTATAATAAAATTTAATTTTGATCCACTAGTACTAACAGTGTTAAAAGTTTCCACACTACCATCCAATCACGTGTTTTCAGTTTTCACTTCATTAAAAAGAATTTGACCATGATAACCACTATTAGCCAGGTCAAACTCTTTCAGTAATGTGGCAACATACTATTGATAGTGGAAGAACATTAAGCATTTTTCCTGATAGTACGAATACTCTACTCAATTACAACTAATTATAGAGACAGGTTAGTACCTTTTTTGGGACACTATTGATAGACATCTGCCGGTCTAATAATTTTCTAGCAGCTGTTGTACTTTCAGGAGTCCCATAACTGACCCGCCTGCCTTCATTCTCAAACTGGTCAATTGAAAGCTGTCTAACCATGCCACCTAATGCTCCGCCAGTCTCTGCAGCAACAACCACCTGCAGAAAATTCCAGAAAATAGATATGGAGCTTGAACATTACTGGCACAGCATAAATTTTCCTTGGAAATAAAAAATGTACTACTCACAGCTCTGTGATGCAGCCTCACTCCACCAGGAGGAATGCTATTTGACCCAGCAGAATCAGGCTTAATCAAGGAAGATATTTGTTTCCCGCTAGGTGTTGCCTCAGCCCCACGGTCTCGGTCAGGCAATTCAACTTCACCGTTCACTTGCCGTGCCTTAGCAGCAGCCAGTGTGGCACTGATAGCTTCAGCTTCTGCAGCTGATGCTTCAACTAGATACTCAACTCCTTTGCTCGTTCGCCTGTTCGAAATTCTTCATATGAATGACAGCCAAAGTAACAATTTAATACTTCACCTAAAGAGATGATCAGATGATAAAAACTGCCATACCTAGATCCCGGGAGCAAGGCATTTTCAGTGCTGATATCAGTATACATGTCGCCATTTACAGGGGGGGCAACTGGATTTCCCAAAACTACTGAACCATCAGGATCTGTTTCAGGCATGGTTTGCCTTGTCCTATCATCAATAAATCCATACCGTCCAGGTAGCCGTCCGGCCTGTACATTAGATGCTGCTGCTGCTGCAGCAGCATGTGAAGCAGCAGTTGTTTCAGCAGCAGCAAGATCTTCAGCAACAAGTAGGTCATCCAGCAAGACACCTGCAGCAAACACGTAATACACCATAGTCAGTCATACATGTCAAGAAAAAAATTAGAACTCACCACAATATAAAATACCAAAGCGAGCATAAGAGCAAGCATCTCAGCTTGCAAGATCAACGGGAATTGACTGGCCATCCATCCACAAATTTATATATAAAGAAAAAAGAATTCAGCAACTGTGTTAATTGGAATTATCTCTTGTAATTGTTCACTCAGCCTGAGCCAATAGTAAACCTAGTTTTATAGTAATACACTAATAACCCAATGTTTCTCTTAAACAGTTTAGATGTGCTCTTCTCAACTCAAGTTTTTTTTCTCAGAACACCTAGCTAAACATGCATCAGATCAAAAGAATTGAAGCTAAGGTGATCACGTGATTTGAGCAATATTTCAAAGTTTCTCTCTCTCAACTCTTCTCCTAGCACCATTTAACAATTCATACTCTAATAGAAGACATTAACATTCTATACCATCTGCTCCGAGTCCAAACAAAAAAAAACACAAATTGAACAAAAATAAAACATGTAAATCAAATACAGTAAAGTAAATAAAATTGTCTACAGAAAGCAGGCTGACCTAGTGAACTACATTGATCAAACATTCATGCATCGTCAAGCAAGTAGGAAATAAATTCCATTTAGATGAATCCAAGGAACATTAAATTTATGACTTACCACCACGTAAACCACCATAAATAAAAATTAAGTCACCAATAGCAGCAGCCGCATGCCTACAACGCCGTGTCAACTCAACTGCAGCATCTCCACCTGCTGCATCAGCACTGTATCTACCCGTCCTTGGACTGGTAACAACAGATTTGGTATCACACCAAACACCAGCAGCAGTGTCCAACACTATACAAACAAGCAAAAACAACAAAAAAACTTCTAAATGCAGCATTAATTGGCACAACAATAAATCTTATTTTCACATACGAAAAAAGTTACCATTGGAAAAAAAAAAAAAAAAAACTAAAAAATTACAGTGGCAACTAGGCACCAGCAAGCTACCCTGCAAATAGTAGCTACAAGTACAATAGTAATGAAACTTTCAAAAGTATTTGTTATTTCTTATAACAGATCATCCAGATCTCCACAAGAATATTCTTTTTCTCAATTTCACCATAAGAAAAGTCATCCTTCTGTCAAAATGAAAATATATGTACAGGAGAGTAGAGGAAGAGTGACCAAGGTCAAAAAGACCAATAAATAGTTTGTAAAGGATTTAGCTTCTCTAAAGTGAGGGATACACTTTAGAGGATAATAAAGTATAAATTCTTAATTGTTGATGTAAAAATTAAAGAAATAGATTTTAACAACTTCACAGTTTGTTCTACATGTGCATGTATTTTATTACAATCTAAGACAATTCTTTTTCAATCAACAATTATACCCCTTCACTTTACTCAAGATCAAACATGGCAAAATTGAACCAGCGAAAATGCAAATTTTAAACAACACCATAATCAAGTACCTGCAACACTCGATGAATCTTCAACCATGCGTCCTCCTCCAAGGGCCCCACCAGACACATGGAGCCTTGCATTAACAAATACCTGAAATCATTAAACAAGTATATTACAAATTTAAAATCCTTGGAATATATGACCTAGTAAGAAAAAATATTTAAAAAAATAAGAAACTAAATCATACCGCTGCATGCTGATATCTAGGAGATGGTGACACACCAGGAGCAATAGCCCATTCCCAGCGACCATCTCTATGCTTAGCAAGTCCATATGCACTTGACAATGGCTATAATATAAAATTTGGGGAAAGGTTAGAAGTAAGCAATTCAATAGGGTCACATAAAAGTATATAACGGAAATTAAACAGAATCACATGAATCCATCAATTAGTGTTTGTTGATAAGTGTTGAAAATCAGAATATAATATTCTGATTCTATTAATAATAGTGGTTAATAGGAACATAATCTTTGATTTAGAGGAAACAAATTATCCTCTACTTATGAGTAATTAACCTATATAAGCATGCGTTTGCAGTGTATTCTGACACACGGTTTTCAGTTCATTATATCTTTTTTTCTCCTATTTTAACAATAAGAATAACTATCAGTAGACACATGAGGTCAAACATAAAATAGCCACAACTATCAAGGACATCTAAAAGGAGAATTGCTAATATTGACTAGCAGGTGATAGCCTGCCTGAGCAATTAGAGATTTTGAATAGTTGTTGGATTTTTCAACAGGCTACCACCAAAAGTTTTTATCTAGCTTGTTTATTTCAATTTAAATATCAATAAGAAAACATTCAATTATTTATCAGCAGATTTCATACCAATCCTATGCATGGGTAAGTAAGATTTTCAAATTAAAAGCATGGGTACTAAGATTAATTCAAAAAAAATGTTTTCCAAATGGAGAAGTAAAAATGGTGGAGAAAATGAAGATACAGAGTTACAGACTATGCTTGGTCAGGGGAGTGTGATCTACAAAGTGATTATCTTGCTACTTGTTGGATTTTGTGCTTCATTTTGAAAAAATGAAGTGGTAATGTGGTTATGGACTTTTCCTTCAAAGGCATACCTCTATATAAGGAAACAAGTTGAAGTTATCACTTATCAAGAACAAGTACAGCTTAAATCAGAATGGATGGAGATGTCAATCCCCAGTGATTGCTTCTACTCACGCTAATCCACAGATGCTTATATCTCTTATATTTCTTTCAAACCACTGATCACTCTTAATCTATGTGATGGCACCCATATAAAGTTTTATGATGATGCCTAGGTGGAAACTGCATCTGTCCCTAGACCATATGATCTTTCTGCTTTTGATAATAGCCAACATAAATAATCTCTATTCTAATCAAGCTGCTCCTTAAATTGGGATTTTAGAGGAGAAAAAACTTCAGTAATATAGGTAGGTAAGCTAAGTACTCATCATTTTTTAATTCACTTGAATCTACTTGTTGTGCATATTTTGATACAAGGGTTTGGACTCTGCACGTTTCTGGATTATTCTCTTTTTATCCACCACCAATTTCTCACTTATTCCCCTAACTGTCTAAAGTTTCTCCTAGACAAAACTTGCTGGAAGTCCAAAGTTCCCTCAATACTAATATTTTTTGCTCAACAGCAGTTTCAACAGGATTTAGATATTATTTTCCACAGATTTGCAAGCCTCGCATCACTCTCTCCCTTGATAGCATCACATTCAAGTCAAGCCCACAAACAGTGCATCACTTATTTATAAAGAATTGAAAGGAAGCCACCATTCTTTGGATCAATCCAATTTGCACAAGAAATTGACTGTCCTGTAACCCAATACACTACTATTATCTTTGTTTTTTTTTTCAACTCTCGTCCATACCTCCTCTTCACCCCTAGTTTACTTCTCTTCTCTATCATAATATTGACTTATATAGCAACCAGGCAGACACAGACCTAATTCTTATGATGAATTGGAAAACAATATTAAGCTACAGATGTAGCTTAAGAAAAAGGGATATTTAACTCTTACTCATCACCATAGATAACTCTAGAATGTTGATAGGCCACCATACAGGCAACCCACAAGGGCAAAAGGGGGAAGAAGAGTAATTTCAATGACAAAATAAGGTAAACTTGTACTAGGAAATTCCTAGGCAAATCACATCAATCGAATGAATAGGTGAAAATTTCTGAATAGATAACTCACAACACTATTGGCGTCCCTCCCTCCACAAAGCAGAAGAAGCCCATCAGAGCGTGCACTGGCAGTTGCATACCTACTCAAAAGTAAATGACAAAACAGCAACTCAACCCCAAATTATAAGAAAATCCAAGCACAAATTGACGGACAATTTAAATAAAGACAAGGAAAGTTTAAGAGTTATTTGATGACATTGATCAAGGTTCTTAAAGTACACTCTTGAGCTCAACAAAAACACAGCAATAGTGAACCTATTTCATTCCAAAAACAGAATATTAATGCTAAGAAAGACTTTAGCAAAAAGTTTGATGATTGATTAAGTAAATTACTAAAGGAAAAAGCTCCTCTAGAGCTAGTTTGCCTCCAACGTGAGCTACTAAGGGCATATTCACCCTTGCTTCATTTAGTGGGTTAAGGCTTAAGATTACAATGTAATTTATTAAACTGAAGGTGGATACACACTTTATTATTGGGAGACTTTAAATGCAAACTCACTATATAGGAGCCTTTTCCATTACACAATAATGTAGCATTTAACATTTCACTCTTCTTCCAGATATAAATGTATGCAAAACTGAGGATTTGATCAAAATTGCAGATTTTCAAAAAAATGTGAGGACTAAAATCACAGGAAAAAAAATTGGGAGACTAAAATCACGGATCAGGAATTAAAGGAGAACCAAAATTGCAATTTGGCCAAATAAATTTAACAACCCCAAAGCATATCAGTCCAACAAACCAACACATCTACATCAATTCACAAGCATATCAATCTAACAAACCAGCATGTCTACATAAATTCACAAAGTGGAAACAAAGGATTTAAATCTATTTAACTCAATTACAATCACTTAATGTTAGCCACCAGAACCTAGTTCATGACATCAAAGGCTACGGAACAGGAGAGGTATATATAAATATATATTAGTCAAGAAAGGTAAATTTCATGGAGACAGTACATGCATGGAGGTGGACCCTCTCCTTCTGGCTCCAACTTGCGCCATTCATAAGGCTTGGCAGCTGTGTCCAAGGCCCATACATCAGCCAAAGGTCTCTTTCCTGGAAAGCAGGGATAAAACAAGTTAACATTCAATAAATTGACATTCAGAGCAAACATGAACAATGTAAATGGGAGTATTCAGGTAGTTACCATCATTGCCTCCAATTGCCATGAGATACCTCTGCCCCACCAAAGCCATAACATGTCCATAGCGTGGCCCTGGTCCAGGGCCAGGAACACCAACTCTAAAGACATTCAGAACCCACTGTATCAGATAAACATCTTTTAAAGAGGAAAAGAAAACATAGGTTACTGTTCTAACCTATGCCATCGTGGCCGTTGCTGAGTGAGATCAAGAACATGAAGGTCCTCTGCAGACAAACCAGCAGGGCCAATGCCACCCTGTTTTATGGTGCAAATACTCCACTAAGAATTAAGGTACTCATTTAAAGGAAATAAATTAACTAATACTAAGATAATTTAAGAGATAACCTCTCCACACTACCTGAATAACTACCATGGTTCCAACAGCAGTTGCCACATGTGCAGCCCTTGAGGATGGAGGCTCGCCAATGGGAGTTATCCTGCATTAAAATTCCTTATAAGCACTGAAGCAAAGTATACAAGCATAATTTAAACCTTATCAAAGGCTGGAAAGAGCCTAGTTCTGAGCTTACCTAGACCATTTATTAGTTATGACATCATAACAGTGGATATCAGCAGTGGCACCAGCTAAACCTGCAGAGCAAATGAAATATACCAATCATGACAAATTTCAACCATAAATACTAACCAATCCAATCAATATCAGTGCTTATACAAGGGAGGAGGGGTATGATTGCACCTAATCCAGTTTTAACTACAGTATTTAGTTTCTGACATTGGCATGCACCAGAAATAATGAACATAAACAGCATCCTACTTGAACTTCAAAAATTACACAATAATTGTATGGAGCTTCAAATGGCATACAAAAGTAGACAGTAAATTATGATATAGAGTAAGGCGTGTCCACCATGTGGAAATGGGAATTATTTTGCTTGAATGAAACAATGGCACTTGGGCCTAGATGAGAAATCAAACATTCTTAATCTGCTTTTTTTTTTCTTCTTTGACAGGTAGTAGTATATCAAATAACAGACATTTTTCAAAAAGAAAAAATAATCACACCACAAACAGCAACAACCAGCCATCAACCTCATGAAACCAACCACGTATGGCCCATAATTTAGGTCAATTTACTATTGATACTACTTTAAGCTGCAATTTATGAGAAACCAGATATTCATTCAGAAAATAAGGAAGCCAAATATGCAAACAACCATCTCTTGACAGAGACGACAGGTTCTTGTTTTGAATCCCCAGTTTTTATGGACTCAAAGGAATGTTTTCATGATACATCACAATCAGCATCTCAAACAAAAAAATTTAGCAATATATATGAGCCATACAACAGCAAAGGAAGCAATAGGAAGAAAGGAAATAAAAAAGTTCAGATAAACGAAGCCCAGGATACTAAATGCAACACAGACACAATATGATATGGAAACAAGGATACCGAAATTTTGTAAAAATCCAAGATATAGTATATGGGTTAGATATGTTAACAAGAATTAAAAAAACAATACTTCACATAAATGCAGAATGTTTGTAAAGAGATGCAGATTTTTTCTCATTAATACATGACTATATCAGTGGATGATGATCATAATTTACAATAAAAAAATACTTGTGATCATTACAAAAAAAAATAAAAAAATCCCCTTGCACATATCTCTCCCTTCACAAGAATTTACATATTTTTCCTTAACCTGTGTTAGAAAGTGACAGAAAGCATAATTTATCCTATTCAAAAGAAGTCTTAGCTCTATATAAATGCCTATAGCTTTACAGATATAGAGGAAAAGATACAAAATATATGTAATTTTATTTCTATTCAAAGTATCGGAATTATATCCGAAGCATATCAGTCATCAAAATTTAAAAATAAATAAAAAGAAAAGAAAATTAGAGGTTACTCCTTGGATACATATCTTTTTAGGCTTAACTCTACAGTCTATACAAACTTCCAATTTTACCCACAAACCATAAAAAAGGAAACACAGTTACAAAACAGCAAGATTGGTAAAAATTTCACAACTCGTTTGGTCGCATTGTGTTCCAAGGACGAAGTATCCAACGAAACAAGGTTTTAGAGAACCAGAGTTTCCATGACCAAAGACTAAAAAACCATCCTAAAACAACAACGCAATAGAAACCTTTGTATTTAAACATATATAATAACCACACAGATATATGCCCGTGCAGGTAAATTAAATTCAGCTCTAAATTTCAAGATTCTAATCAAAACTAGCAAAGCGAATATTCAGAACACTAAGCAAAAACACGAAAAGGAAAGTAAAATACATACGTATGCCAGCATTTCCAGCAGATGAAGGAGTCCCTGAGACCGCGGAATTCCCTTCAAGCGCAGTGGCACCGCCGAACAAAATCAGCCTCGGGCCAATGTACCCCGGCGTCCCCTCCTCTCCAACCGCCGCCACCGCCGTCAACGTGTGGCCGCACCGCGGCCCCGGCCCGTCCTCCTTCTTCTCCAAAATCGCATTCACCACTGAGTAAGTCGGCGCGAGCCTCGGACCAACCAGCGGATTGGGCTGTTGCACCTGAGCCGCCGTCGGAGGCAGCGGCTGTTGGTGCGGTTGCGCCGGAGATCCGCCTCCCTCCGACGGCGGCGGCGACGGTGACTCTCCTAGCTGGTCTCTCTCGGCATGGTTCTGCACCGGCGGATCGTGATCGGGCTCCGGCACCATCGAGGAATCAACGTCCATTCCTTAACCCTAAGATTCGAGCAATTCCCCTGAGATCGGAGCTAGAATTGCCGCGAAACCGCGTCCCGAACCAACATTCCGATTCGGTTAAAAAAAAATACGATTGGAAACCCTAACTCAGATCCTCCGCTCCTCAAATTCAAATAAATATTTTGACACACGCACACAAAACAAAAAAAAGAGGGAAATTCGATTAGGTTTTTTCGTTTCTCTTTCTCTCTCTGTGTGTCTTCGCACTCTTTCTGTGCGAAAATCAAAGAAATGAAAGAAAGAAGCGGTGAACGAAACGAAACGGGACGGAGGAGATAATCTGAATTGAGTGGATTTTCTCTCACACAATCACAAGTCACAACCCAAAGCAGAAAAACTAAAATTATTAAAAAAAATGGAAAAATAAAATAAAAAGAATTGTTTTTCTTTCTCTGAGACAAAGGGATCGTGTCGGTCTTTCTCTCTCTACTTTTTTTTTTCTGGTTTTCAAATCTTTTTTTCAAAAAAAGGTATTTATATATTATTATTATTCTGAAGGGTATGTATGTGTTTATTGATATTCAATTATTTCGGTAGTATGAAGAGTGCAGTTGGTGACCGGAAAGTGCCGGTAGAGGAGCGCGTACGAAAGAAAATGGAGGCGGAGGACAGAGCTGAGAACGGAGAACGGTAACCGGGGATTGATTTAAGTAAGCAATTAACGGTGTTCACCGGTTCCTAGTTGTAAGGAAGGAAGGTTTGCGAGAGAGAGAGAGAGAGAAAGAGGGGTTAACAAAAACAACTCAGCTAGTTATCGTTCTGTTTTTTGAATTACTGTACCAATCAACATGGAAGGTGACACCCCACTCTATATATGGAAAAGAAAATCATACTTTGATATATAATTATTTGGGCATTTTTTGTACTTTGTTAAGGAAGTTATCCTCCTTAAAACTAACCACTAATATTGATTCACATCATAAGGCACATAAAATAATATTTTTCTTTTAATATATTTTATTTTATATTCAAGGATAATTCAGAATTCAAATCATAAACCACTTTATTAATGGATATAAGCATATCATTATCAACCATCTTTGGTATTTGGGGATTTTTATTTTGGTAAATGAGGTTTGATAAGATTTTTTAAACACTTAGGGGACATTCTAGACAAGAAAAATTTTAAATTTTATGGGAATGTGAAAAATTTTGTTTCTCATGTTTGTTTTGTTTTTTTTAAAAAAAAAAATAACATTCACAGAAAATGATGATTCCCAAAAAAAAAATTCACTATGTTTTCCACAAAAGTCATATTTTCATGAGGATGTGGAAATCTAACTTTTTTTAGTTAAAAAAATAAGTTTTGCTACAATAAAATTATTGCATTTCTATAATTAAAGATTATGATTTAAAAATATTACACTACTCTTTTATTCTTGAAAACTTATATTAAAATATTTGATCAATCAAATAAATTTAGCCATTCATTGAAATTATGATTCACAAGATTTATGATTTTGAGGAATGATAATTCTCAGTGAGAAAAAAAATCATATACTATACAATAATCTCTCTTTGATAAGGGACTTGTGTGCAATAATATATTAATTATGTTTGACAAAATTAGTTTAAAAATAAATTAAAAATTGAAAGATAAAAGTTTTTAAACTAGTTTATTAAGTTATAAGTATTCAATAAAATTAGTTATTGATGTGACTAAAAAATTTAAAATGACATATTAAAAAAGAGTAATAAAAATTGAATAAATATTTAAAGATAAAAAGAATAAAATACAAAAGATTATAAATTAGAAGATAGTGTTTTAAAAATATTATTTCAAGTAGTGTTTCAAAAAATGTTACAAGCTACTAAAAATTACTTAAAAAATTTATTTATGAAAATTTTCAACTAAAAAAAAGAAACAAAAATTAACTAAAATGACTTGTCAAAATATAAAATGTAATGTGTTGTAAACAATTAAGTGAGTCATGTGTAATGTACAAAGAGGCATCGGTACATGTTTTCAAAATGTGTAATTTATAAAACCACATAGAATAGTTAATGCATTTATTTTAAAAAGAAAAAAATTATAGTGAAAAATTTAATTTGCATTCACTTTTCCCTATTATTATATATTATAATTTTTTTAAAAAAAACTTATTTGCAAAATAATCAAATTTTAACAGACTTATTTACATTACTAGCTGAATTGCATCCTCGGTAATCATTATCTACACATATTATAATAAAAGTATTTTATAGTGAAAAAGTGTAGTATAAAAAAGTACTTATTTACAAAATGATCAAATTTTAACGTGCTCATAAACTAATAACTATATATTGACTAAATATGTAGAATTCAAATCTGAATATTGAGATCGAAGTAGCATTGATAGTTATAAAGGTGTTAATAGTCATGAAGTATTTTTAAATAAAGAAAAAATTATATTAATTAGTTGGCATCTGGTAATTTCTTTTTTACATCTATAGGAATTAAAAATAAATATTAAAAATTTAAAATAACTCATACACTTACTCAATAAACTGGATTAAATCTCTTGGTTCATTTTTGAATTCTAATAATAGTATTTAACTATTTATTTTTGTTACAACAACATATATTAGCGTTGACTTTCGTTATAATGATAAGCAAACATATAAGTGAAAGTGTATCAGTAGATGTCCCCAAAAAAAAAGAAGTATTATCTGTTAGACAAAAAAAAGTGAAAAATAGTATGACATACTAATTTGGGGAGGACAGAAATCATCAATGATTCTTTTTTTCTCATTCGATTGTATTGTTTGTGAACTGTGCATTGTCAATAAGTCAAAGAAAAAAGGAAGAGAAATGTTGAGTGCAAATTTTGATTGTACTAAAATAAAATAAAAAACAACGACAACATGTGAACACTTTTTTCTTTTCATATGAAACAAAGGGTATAAACATTTTACGCCTTTATTGTACTTTCTGTTTTAAACCATACACATAAAAATGATGTTATTAAACATATCAAAGTAGAATCTTTTTGATGAAAAACTGTTTAATTAATGTGTTATAAGTTCAAAATATTGACCAATTTTATAATTAATCTTTGCTAAAAAATTGACTAACCATCTTTAATGAATCTTTTTTATCAATAATTTGTTTCACCTACAACATTAAACTCGAAACCTTAACAAATTAATTTAAACTCAACTTTGACTCAGACTTGTTTAAATGTTTATTATACCTTAAATACAAAAATTGTTTATTTTTTATAAAAACTTGTTAATTTATTAAATAAATGAAAAATGAAAGCGGATAATTCATGCTGAAGGCAAATTTATCCTTCTCCATATGATCATGGGCAAATGGAATATTTACATGCATACTTTAATGGCATGAAGGGCACTTTGTCTAGTGTAAAGCTATCATATTCCTAAAGACATTAATGCTCTTGAATTGAATGACATGTTTAGGTGAGTACTCAAAACATGAGGGTACACATTCTTTCTCCTTATGGAAAAGCCCCTTTTATTAAATATACTACAATATTCACATTTCATGACTCAATTCCTTTTGCTTAGCTCACTTCCTATGTCATGTCAAATGCCAATTATTGACAGCAGATCAGGATAGTGTCTCCCTCCATTTCGCGCCTGTGCATGCCATTCTACACAAGCTTCATTCGTTAAACAATAAGGTATGAAAAACAATATATATATCTACAAATTTCAACACACTTAATAGATGAGATAAATAGTGGGTTTTTTAAGTATATTGAGAAAGATCAGATTCACTGTACCATACATGTGAAAAAGACTTTATTGTGAGAAATAAAATTCATTTTAATAATCTATGACTTGAAAATAGTCTCATAACTTTTGAGTATGAGAACATTTTATTTTCAAATGAATATATACATATAGAAGAAGAGATCAAATTATTCAAAAAATAGTTATTTTAAAGTTACTCTTCATTCTTAGTATTTTTTTTTTAAGATCTAATGTTATAATAATTAATTATTCAATCATTAGATCTTTAAAAAATGAATGATGAAAATGAGGGGTAACTTTTTTTAAAAAAATTTTAAAAGAATTACCTTGAAGAATTCTATCACTCATCTCTCTTTATATTATATATATATGTGTGTGTAAAAAAAAAAAAAATGATCGTACCCGTGAGTGATAGAATTATGTGCTTTGTTTGAGACTGTGATCATCACAAACAGAAATTAGCACTTATTAGAGCAGAAATGTTGACTTTATTTTTGTCAAAAAAAATGTTGACTTTGTAATAATGTTTTTTATACACACAGAAGGAAGGAAATATATTTTTTAAACACCTGATAACGTATATCTAAAACAAAATACAGTATAGTGTTAAAAAGACTTGGACAATAAAAATCAATTATTACAAATAAGTAAATATATCATTAAAAATAACTTAAAATTCTGAATTACAGAATGTCAGTCCACTTTTAGAATTATATTGGCGTGAAATTTTGATCGTGATTCTTGAGAACTTGATTAGATGTTCGTCTGAGAATCACAGGCTCAAATAAACTTAATAACTGTGAAGTACTGGAGCGTGCTTATTTTGTACGATTTGTTAGTTAATTATTGGAACTTTGAAATATGGTGGGGAATTTATGTTTGGCACATTAAGCAAGAAGGTTAGCATGTATTATTTCAGATCATCATCATTTTCATTGTTTTCATGTGAGGTGGAATCTTAGAGACAAGGCCACATGGACCAAAATGGTATTGTATCCCCTTCTTATTGTTTTAATTTAACCAATCACCACTTGTAGATATTTGCGTTTTGCGTTTCAATGGGGTTTATGATCACGTACGCATTCAATTGCCAGCGTGAATCGTAAACTTATAATCAAAGAAGCTCTCAAACTTGTAATTTATTTTACACGATAAAGATTTTTTTTATAATTTAACATGGAGATAAAATTAGAAATTTATTCTTTTATAATATAACTTATCGGCATCAGCAATTAAAAAAAAGTTAACGCAAAAAAGAAAAAATTAAATAAATAATGAAGGAAATAAATAAATATCTTTTTTGGCATTTTGTTCTCTTTTCTTTATCAAGTTACAAGCCAAAGAAATCATATTATTTATATTTAATAAAATATTAAATTGATATATATATATATATATATATATATATATATATAAATAACTTCAAATTTTCATCATTTGACTTATCAGAAGCATTCTTTTAGGGTATGAAGCATATCTAGTCAAATGAGTATTTGTATGAGAAGAGAAAATCTAGATTATACAACTACATGAATTTGTTTGATTTAAAGGATAAAAATAGATAGAATAAAAATGATTTAGAGTGTAAAAGATGTGAACCCCAAAAAAAATATAAAATTTTATTTCCCAAATTATTTTTCTCCATTCTACCAAATACACCTTATAGGATGGAAAAGGAGCTAATACACCCTAAAATGCTAACTACGGTTTGCAATCTCACTTATTTATCATGCCTTAAACAAAAAAATATGACTTAAATATAATTTTAATCTTTGTAAATTAGTACTTTATCATTTTTTATCCCTATAAATTTATTTTTCTAATTTTAATTTTGATGTTTTTTTCAATTTTAATTCCCGTAAGTCTTTTTATTAATTGTTGGTTCCGTGAGTTTGTATTTTTTTTAATTTTAGACTTTATAAGATTATATTTTTTTCATTTATAATCTTCATAAGTTCATACTTACAAGAATCAAAAATTGAAAAAACACAAACTGGTATTAAAAAAGAGCAAAATATCTCACTAAAACAAAAATTAAAAAAACACAAACTTATAAGGACTACAATTAAAAAAATTAACTTACGGAAAAAAAAGAAAAAGACATTAACTTGCAGACAAAAAGAAAACATATTTAAGTCCAAAAATTCGTATTTGGATTTGCTCAAAATGATCGAAACAAAATTGAAAAAAATACAAACTGCAAAAAGAGTATAATTAGAAAAATTAACTTAAGGGATAAAAAAAAAGACATTAACTTACTAGTAAAAAGAAAACATATTTAAGCCCAAAAATTCCTATCTTTGGATTTGCTCAAAATGATCAAATTATATCTGTTCTTGTTTCCACTTTCCGGTCATTTTAGATTTATGAAAACAGTTGACATAAAAAAAATGCTTTTGTATAGTTTGTATGTTCAACATAACATGCAACCTTCAATGATTGGCAGCACTACGTTTAACATTTTTAAAAAAGACGCTGTTTTCAGTTTCCCCCTTCTCTCTCTCTCTCTCTCTCAATTACAATCTGAGCAATATATGAAATACGACGTTTCCTCTCCATGTACCAATTCATCCTGCGAATTGAAAGAATGAGTGAATAACTACAAAACACTATACTCCAATCAATATTGACAACGATACTTCAACCCCTCAAGGAATTCTGCCAATCGTTTTGCTTCTTTTTTATTTATGGGGCTTAATTCAGACTAGCCTTGTCTCACACACAACATAAAGAAACCAACAAATGCTCTTAACTCTTGACCGAAAATCCTAGTTCCTAATTTTCCAGTCCCATGACAACATTTTCAATCCATTGATAAGAACAAAAAATCATCGTTGTGAACACAAGATTTTCCCAAACATTTTTTTTCGCTGTCACAGGACGAGCTTCCTCTCACCTCATCTATTTCCGCAATGCCTCACAAACAAACATTATTTATCGTTAGCCTCGTATTAACAACATACATATGGGTTTTTAACACAAGCTGTTGTGCAAAAACCAGAAAGTATGGCCTTACCCAACCTTCAGAGGACCTGTATTTGCTGGTTTCTGAAAGAATCTTGCAACTGGCATCCCATCAGCATCCTCGTTTCCTGCTTTTCCTGCTCTCCAAGAACGATCTTTTTTCCTCTGTGGCTTTTTATGGTGGTGCTTATGAGATGCCTTAGGCTTCTTAACAGTAGTAGTATTTTTTGGAGCAAGTCCATTAGCCATGTCAAATGAATTGAGGTCAACCAATACATGTTCAAGATTTGGTGCAAGTTCGCTCTCAACATCTGAAGCATCTTCAATAGCAGATGAATCCGATGCATCCAAGTCAACCGAGTCATGTCCAGCAGGTTCTTCCAAAGCTTGTTCCTCATCTGACGCTCCGGGAGGCATTTGATAGTGAGGCAGCTTCCCATCAATGTAATCTTTCAACATCTGACGGGCAGCCCTGGTTTCATCAGGGAGTCCACTAGAGGCAACATACCCACGAGAAGTACAGTATGCTCTCAAAAGTTCAGATGCTAGAGGGGGGCGCGATTGGGACTCATATGACTTAGGTTTAGGAAGCCTTATCTTATAAATCTCCTCAATGACATGTCTCGGGACTCTATCAGCAACAACTTGGACAGATTCCCTTTGTTCAGTCATCCTATCAATAGGTAACACCCCACAAGCAATCATCTCATATCTTGAGCTTGAGAAGGATGGAAAAACTAATCCAGGACAATCACAAAGGGTCAGCTCATCAGAGATAATTAATGTCTGAAAGTGCTTTGTTTTCCCTGGGGTAGAGGTGACACCAGTGCGTTTTTGACCAACCAGAGCATTAATAGTTGAACTTTTCCCCACGTTAGGATATCCAACAAATCCCACAACAACATTGCTCGATGATGAACTACCAGCAGTATTTTCAGCAGGGGATTTAATGTTAGATGGTCCTGCCTCAGAGGAGCCAGAATTTCTCCTTCTGTCAACTATCTCTTCTGCCTCAGATTGCAAGCGGGCCAAAAGTTCATCCCTTCCATATATCTTTGTGTCTGGGCTATTAGTTCTCCCCATGTTATCATCCTCCCATGATGAACCAAGTTTTTTGCCTTCCAAGGCAGCAGTAGCAGCTTTAGCCGACCAGAAGATGAAGAGAATATCATGAGCACGAAAATATTCGGCCCATTTCTCTCTGCAGCAAAAGAGAAGAAAGACAGGACAAATAATAAGGCAAGATGCAACACCAAGGGCAATGATTTGATACAGTATAAACCTCATGGGAATAGGACATCCAAACCTGATAGAAGCAGGTAAAAGATCTGCCTTATTAACCAAAAGCAATGTACGTTTATGCTCATCAACCTCCCGTGCATAAGCCTGTACCAAAGTACAATTGGTGCAAAACAGATCATGCTTAGCACACAGAATTGTGAGTCTTAATAAAAAAAAGGTCCAAAGCAGGCTACACAGATTACAGACAGTAGTAGAGACTCTGAAAGGATGCTTTGACTGTTATGAACTTCATGACATTAAAGCTGCCACAAAAGAATATCCAGTCCAAAGTCTTCCACTATATCTGATCCTTACAATCAGTTAGATTTGCCACAAACCTAGCCATCTCTAGAGTTGTCAAGTTAGCATTTTGCCACCAATTTTTTATGGAAGAAAGAAAGTCTCACCTCAAGATCTGGACAACGATAGAACAGCGGATCTCGCGAATCAACGACCATAACAAGCTGATAAAAAAAAAAAAAGCGAGAGGATCATCAACTTTCAAGTTTTCATGAACATAAGAAAAGAACACAGCAAATATCAAGATAAAAAAACTACATTATGAACATTTCTAACCATTAGTAATAAAAACAAAAATATCAATTATCTAAATGTTTTCATAATATATAGGCCTTTTTAAATTACAGGAAATACTGATAGGAATAAAAGAATGAATGTACATCAGGGGAGGAATAAAAACTAGGTTATTATCCAAGATCCCAAGTTCCCTACTAAAGCTTCTGTTTCTTTTTCTTTGGGGGGGGAAGTTGAAAAGTGAGATTGTTATTAGTATCACTGTTTAGTTTGCAGCTCATGATGCAGGTCCAACCTGTTTAGCCTTTTTTTCGCTTCTTTTTGTTTCAATAAGAAGCCAAATTAAAGAAAAGGGCAGCTAGAAATCTAATAATGTAATCAATACAGTTAACCAGGAAACAATAACAAAAGATCAGAGAATTGTGGAACTCCTGTATCTATTAACATGCTAACAACAACCATCTTAAATCGAAGAAGGGATCTACATTATATTTGAACTTTACAAATACAGCATTCTTTTTCCTATAATGACTACATCACAAATAGTATACAGTCTATAGAACATACTGAGAAAAATATTGCATGGATAAGCAGATGCAGTTGTTTGGCAACCATATATTCATAAAAACGAGAACCATACCCATCTTAACTGAGTTCAATCCTAATAACTAGGCCATTATCATGCACAGTGACATAGCATAATCAGACTAGTGTATCACGATTCCAAAACTAATACTTACCTCCAAATACAACAATTCATTTAAAAGAGAGAAAAAAAAATCGGAATCCTTTATCAACCCATAAAACTTCAAAGATGATACCAACATACCAGATCACTGCGCTCAACAACCCGCCAGAGCTGTCTCCAGATGTCAAGATTCTTCTCAAACGGAGTAAGAACAAGCTTCTTATTCTCCTCAAGCCTGAAACACAACCACATTGCCATCATCAACAAAAAACAAACTACAAAACCTTAAATCCTATAAACAGTCAAATTAATCCTTCAATCAATGCCAGCCACATTATAATTGACTAAAATTACATTCTTAGTCCCCAAACACGAACTCTTTCATCTAACTAATCCCTACATATGCAATTTAACCATAAAATTAGAAGTTTATTTCGACAGAAGACAATGCACATTCATTCGCGGACCTTAACACTAATTTCCATCATATAGTTCTCTAAATTAGGTTCCAAGCCTACAATCCAAACAAACCCTAATTTTTTCTCTGAATTAGATTCTAAGTCTACAATTCAAACAAACGCAGATTCTAACTGGAGAACTCACCTCGCCAAGCTGCGGCGCCAGGTCAAGAAAGCTTGGGTTTCGCTGGCGTTCAGCTCGTCGGCGGACATGTCGGGAGTCCACGGCGGGCGGCGAGGAACGCGGAGGCTGCTGGCGTGGAGCGCCTCCTCTTGCTTCTGCTGCTTCCTCGCTTCTTCCGGCGTCGTCGTTTCATCGGGCACGGAACCTGGTTCACTACTCTCACATAACAACAACAGAAACAAATGTCACAGAGCAATTGCAGAAAGAAGAAAGTGGGCGCGTGAATGCGGAACGAAGAGAAAGAATACTCACAGGCTGATGAGAGTGGTTGAAGCGGCAGCGGCAAGTTCGGGGAGGGGTTCTAGGGATTGCTCGACGACGGCGTCGATGTCGGAGACTTCGGTGAAGGATTCAAGGAACTTCTTCCTGTAGAAGCGAGACTTGTCCTTGCTCTGTTGGATCATCTGGTTGTGCTGCTTCACCAGGGCTCGACCTAGCCCCGTTTTCTGGATCTCGTTCTGCTTCTTCCCCATTTCTTCTACACAGTGCTCCTCCTCGTTCCTGCTTCTGTGTTCCTTTGTTTTGCTTCTTCTACTTTGTTTCGTTTATCGCTTTCTGCCTGCTATGCTGCCATAGTTGGTTTCCTTTTTAGGGTTTTGGACTGTTTGGGTCATTTACGGGCAATTTCATCTCTTAATGACAAAATTGAAATCTTTATTTACATTTTGTTTTATGTTTTCAATATTTGCATATAGGAATTAGGAATCATGAAAACTTTTTTTTATTATAAATAATCATTTTCGTCTTTAAATATATATTTATGGTAACTCAACTAGGATTATTTTGTTTTTTTTAATTCTCAAAGTTATTCAAGATTAATTTAGTACATGTTTAAATTAAAGTTTAAAATAACTCAACTTAACCCTAATGATGGATTTCCTATGTTGGTTGTTGATCACAAGATTGTTAATTTAGAATAAATGATAAATTTTATTCTTAAAACTGAGGGTAAAAAATATAATTTATTACTCATTTTTTAGTCAAAAAGATATGACTTAAGAAATAATATAAATATATTTTCAAAGAATAGTGTTTGGTTTGAGTATTTTTTGTCTTTATTTTTAAGTAAAACAAGAAATAAAAATAAAAATATGTTTATTTCAAATTTAGAAAATATATTTTCTGAATTTATTTTTTTGAAAAAATGGACCCAAAACTAAAGATAGAATACCAACATTTCCAACCTTGTCGATACATATTTTTTTAATCTTAAAAATTTAAAAATAAAAACAGAAAATAAAATGTTAAAACCAAACACCATTTAAAATGTCAATAAATATTTAAGTTTAGGAACTAAAGTAACAATATAGAGACTTTTAGGAACTTTTATTTTTTACAATATTTTTATTACTTTTATGACTTAATTGATAGTGCTCGTACTTTCAAAAGGACAAATTTTGGTTATTTATTTGTTAATTTTATTTAGAATTTGATATATTTTTGTTCCTAAATTTTTTTCAAATTTTTTAGTCCCTAAATAAATTTTTTAGCATTTTTAGATTGTATATTTTTCTTTCTTTTTTTTTAACAATTTTAATTTGTGCGGTCAATTAACAACGTTAACTAATGTCATGACAATTAGTTTAGGACCGAATAGCACATATATTTTTTGTTAAAATGTATTTTAATTCCTTGTATAATCATATTAATTGATATTATCAAACTAATTGATGAGGGATTAAAACACACTTTAGAAAAACAATACATGTGATTTCCCTTTTATGCACCTTGCTGACATGGCAAAACATGGGACTACCAACATCATTATTGTGTTAATGATGTTACATGATTATAAGAACTAAAACTACTAATAGAGAAAAAAAAATATAAGGACAAAAATATTAAAAATGTTATTTATGGACTAAGCAAAACACTAAAATAAATTAAGACAAAAAAGATATTTGTAAATGTACATGAGCTCTTTATTTGCACTAGATGAACAAATGCTCTTATATGAAGATAAGGTGATAGATCATAAATACTCTTATACTAGTTAAAAGATATTAATGATAGTTAGACTTAAATTTATTTTTAGTCCTTAAATTTTATCATTGTATAACTTTGATCCCTTAAAAAATTATTTCATATTTGATTTTATATATTTTTAAAATTTAATAATTTTAATTCACCATTAGTTTATTATTAATTTTTTAATACAAATTGATGATGTGACATTTATATAATGATATAACACTAACGTGACAATGTGTAAGATAAAATAACAATCTAATGCATAAGAGGACATGACATTGACCCTTTAAATTCTAATCTCTACTGCCATATCATAACATTATCCACGACGCACTGACATATGTGTCAAACTCTCAAGTTAACATATCAATGTTATGTTGAGAATTTTTGTTAAAAAGTGATAACAAACGACTGATAAATCAACACTGCTAAATTTAAGAAATGTAAACGTAAAATATGTAATAAAACTTTGAGCCACTAAAATTATACAATCATAAAATCATAAGAATCAAAAGTCAATTTAAGCCTAACATACAAATATCTTTTAACACACATAAGAGCATTTGTGATATATCACGTAAACTTGTTACAAGAGCATTCGTTCATTTGTGGTTTTGATGCAAATAGAGAGGTATGTATTCAGTGAATAAAAAATGAAAGTAGTTTTACTTTTATAAGTTGTATATGATTAAGTAGGTGTTTTGTTTGGTGTTGGAGAATTGATTTTGAATTTATAATTGATTTTAAATATATTTTTACATGTTTGATTTCAGGTTAGAGAATAATTTAGAATTAATTTTGTGTTAAAATTGATTAAGGGTTGAAATAATTTTGAGTAATTTCTATATTAGATTCAAAATTTTGTACTAAATTTTAGTCCCAACTTGATTTTATAATAAAACATTTAAATATAAACCACGTCACTTTAAAATCAATTTTAGTCCAAATCAATTTTATCAATATTCATCCAAATAACCTCTCTCCGTAGTTCAAATTTATTTTTTGTTCCTGAACTAGAAGATTCAAACTTCTTCATGTAATGCCCTTGAAAGTCAAGTTTTGACTGAGGGTCTTCACAGCTCAGTTTGGTTTGATTTTTCTTCAAAAATTCACTTGAACCAAACTTAAAAAACATTTGTGATTCTATTTAGTTCGATTTTCATTTAAAATAAAATTCAAACTAAACCAACATTTTGTGATTTGGTTCGATTTTTGCAGGTTTTACTAAAATATTATTTCATTAAAATTTATATACTTTTTTTATCTTTTAAATTAAATTACATTAAAAAAATTACTAATAACAATTTACAAAATTTATTAATATGTTAAACATTCTACAATAAAAATCTGTCAAATTTTCATCCATTTTAAGTCAAACATAACTTTAAGATATATAACATTAAATGTTGTGTTTTGGTTAGATTTCAAAAACACAAACTACAAATCGAATAAAATCGATCGTTTTAAGAAAAAAAAAAATTTAAACAAATCAAAAAAACTTCTAATCTTAACGGTTTACACTCTAGGACATTTAATTAGAGTATGCTTAATAATGAGGTTAAAGTTATATGTATGAACATCATCTGCCATGTTATGTTGTTGTTATAGCCGTGTGAGAAGACTTGCCAGGAAGCATCAATTATTACTTGCAAATATAAATTGGAGAGGCTTGCGCCACCCAGCGTATTAAGGGTGCATAAGGGGTACGGTGCACACTTATTCCTTAATGTTCATTTTTATATTTAATATTTAATATACTATGATCGTCAACAAACTTTATTTATTAGTATATCATATTAATTAACACATTAGATCGAGTCAATGGTAGTATGGTACAAAGAAGAAGAATTTAATGCTGTGTAGCCAGAGGATCATTCCCTGGAAACTTGGCTCTTTTCTTTTTATTGTTGTTTCCTCCATTCTCAAAAAGTAGGGAGAGCATCAAGCACGTCTATAAAAACTCGGAACTGAAGAAATAGCAGCAAGAAAAACATAGCAGTCTTTGTGCACAAAAGGTAATATAAAAACTTCAATTTACTATTCCGTTTTCCTAATGGATTTGTTTTACTATTGTTTCATCATGTGTATAGTTTTCAGTGTCACAAGAAAACGAGAAGACTGGTATTGTTTTGTTTCCATTGCATGGCTGCTGCGAATGTTTAATGAACCGCGTAACTAATGGATTTGCTTCTTCTCTGTCACTCCTCCCACCATCCCCTCTCCATCTTCTCTTTAATTCTTCTTTCTCTATTTTATTTTCTACGCTTTGATACACTTGTCGTTTGTGCAGCAGAGCAGAAAGAGAATATTCATTATGGTAAATTATAAACATACACTTTATTCTCTCCATCTCATTTTTACTTTGTTGCTTTTCTTGTCTATGCTATCTTTATTTTTTTGGTACGGATCTCTTTCTATCGTATTTGTCATATAATTTATTATATCTATTATTTTTTCATTTTATCTTTTTTTTTCCATCCCAAAATATATTTTTTCTCTCTTTATCTATTTTTTCTTTCCATTTCAAATGAGCTATTTGTTAACTCCTTGAGAAGCACAAGTCGCACAAATAGTATAAAATAAAAGATTAAGTATCGTATTCATAAGGAGTCACGTAATACTTGACAAAATAACATTCACTAGTTATGACTATAAGAACAATGGTGATTTTAATTGGATTGCGGAAATGTAAATAACAATTGCATAAGTAAACAAAAATTATTTTTGACATTTTTATGAAAACATAGAGTGCAATAAAAAAAAGGTAAAATAACATAGAATAAAAGCGTTGGAATTAATTTCACTAAACTACCTCCTCATGCAAATAAAAATCATTCATCTATTCAAAGTCCAATAATTATCATCAACTCACAAAAATACTCAAACACCAAATCTCGGATGGAAAGAATCTAAGCTTCTTGACCAAACTATCAATCCCTTAACTAATCTAACCAAGTGATTTGCTTTAAGAACAAGAGCTAAAAGATGACTAACCAACCTTGCTCCATCCCTAAACACAAAACTCATTAGGTGTTCCTCTCCATTTCTAAGTTCAAAAGTATTTTTCAATGACAATTCAAATCCTACATCAAGAAAAGGATGATCAAGCCAAAACAAACATTAATGCATAGAAGAAAACACTTAATAATGAACAATAAACATAGATTAATAATCAAAATGTAAACATAAGAATGAGTTCAGGTACATCAACCCCCAAAATGGTAAATCTAACTACATAACTGCAAGAAAAGAAGAGAATAGATGATGAGAAATGATAAGAAAGCCGTAGAGAGAGCTTCCCAACCTTCATCTTCAACCCTATACATCTCCCTTAACCAAATTTGTCTTCAATTCGCATCCTTGGAGCTTCAATAGGATCAAACGTGTTGCATTGTCGTTTCTACATAATGATTTGCGTGCTTAACCCAGCTTTTACGCTAAGGGCGCATACAAAAACAACACTTGTCTAAGTGACTGCACGTTAAGCCTGAGGTGCACGATGAACTTGTATGCAAAATAGAACTGTTATAAGTGATTACGAGCTGAGCCTAAGGTTCGCGCTTAGTCCAAATCTTTGGCAGTAGGGACAGTTTGCTCAACACGCACCTTCGTGCTAAGAGCACATCAGGTTTTAGTTCACGCCCCTTCGGACTTGAATTAGGTCTCACATAAATTATCTTCTTTCTTCATTAATTTTTACACCAAAATAAATTAAAATCAGATGAAAAATTAAACATTTGAACTATTTTAAAGTTATTCTAATTTGTTCAAAACTTAATTATAAACAAGATTAAACAAACTTAAATGTATTAAAATTTTAAGATAATTATTTATAAAATAATTATTAAAATAAGATTCTTAAAATAATTAACATGAGGACCAAAAAATATCTTTTTTTAAAAGGCAAAAGATCAGCTTTGGCAGAAGCTAGTCATTGTTTTAATACGAATCAAGTTGGCACCAAAACAACCCAGCAGAACCTACGCCGCTCTTCTTCATTCATCAAAGGAATAATAAAAAAATCATGACGGCTGTGACACAACCAAATAACATCATACTTGGAGTGTATGGATCAAGCAATGTGAGAAAGGACAACGTGGTGGAGCAAATCACCAGAAAAGTTGAGAGGGACATGTTTGATGTGATTGTGATGGCAAGTGTCATGAAAAAGAATAATACATGGTGTCTGCGGTGGAACAAATCACCAGATGTGAGAAGAATTCGGAACTTGGGAACAAGTTGGGTTAGCAACTCCATGAAAAAACTTTGAATAAAAGAGCTAGTTGTTTGTGTGATAGGATAAAGATGGAGGAGAAGATCCTTATCATCTTGCATGATCTCTAGGGTGGAATCAACTTGGGTAAGATAGGAATAGCATTTGGAAATGATCACAAGGGTTGTAAAATTTTGTTGGTAGCTGAGAATCATGAGGTGTTGTACAAGAAAATGAAAACCCAAATAGTATTTTCTGTGAATGCTAGTAGCGAGTTTCTATAGGTGAGGTTTGAAATTTAAACATTGTGGAATAATTTTATGTGGGGATTAGCTTATTATATTTGTTTGGTTAAGTTTACAAAATCAAATTATATATTTCTTTTGTTAGCTTCTTTACCAAAATTATTTCAATAAATTATATACATTCAAGCATTTAATTTTTAATAAATAAGTATTTGATGAATAGAGGAGTGTTAACATATTCTTTCAAACACACTCTTTCTTATTGATTAAAATTTATCAGAGAAATTCATAGATTAGATTGGATAAATTTTAAATAAAAAAATCATTTGAATACCATCACTTTTGTTTACTAAATTACTCATGAAAATAATTTGCTTTAAATTTAAATCCGATCCAACTAATTCAATTTTTGGTTTTAGTCATTTTTTAGTATTTAACAATTAGTAAGATATATAGTGAAATAATTGAAGAACAACCGTCTGTCTTCCGGTAAAAGTTCTGCAGCCTACCCCTCTGAAACTCTAGCACCTAATCAAATGGAAACTCCAAGCCTTTCAGTAGTCACAAACCAAAATCTCAATTCATCAGATCCATGACTTACAAATATTCTGAGCATAGCCTCCTCCAATACTCAAAGTCAACCAGGGAATTTGTATAACAAACTGGTGAATTTGAATGTTATAAGAAATACAAAGGCCATTTTATTACTACCTCAAGTATGCACTATAGGTCTTTCACGTTTCAACTTCCAAATTCCATATATGAAACTCGTGCTTTTTCCAACAATATATAGCACCCTCCTTATACACTTCAAATTATGCTGCAAAACATGAGAATTTGATACAGCAAAACTTAGAGTATTTTAGTCGGTACAAAGTGTGTAGTCAAGTTTAATGTAACACCAATAAGGAGTGGTTTAAGTTGAAGCTAACAAAGGTTAAGGGGAAATAACGATAGGCCAACACAATAAGACATATTGTAACTTGTAATTGAAGATTAATTATTACAAGCCTATAGTAAGGCACCGAGTAGCAGGAAAAATATTTAATTAGCAATGCAGTGAACATAATATAATTAGTCTCACTTGTACTTCGGTAATGCATGATGAAACAAGATGGTTGCAAAAGTAGAAACTTTGCTTTGGTAAGATGTCAAAACTAGTGGCATATTGGAAAAAAAAAAAAACACACGCACACATGAAAGTGACACTGACAGTTTAGAACATTACCTCGGCATTGAACAAGATGTTAAGAATATAGGTCATGTTTGGCCATTAGAAAAAAACACACACACACACATGAAAGTGACACTGTGGCAGTTTAGAACATTACCTTGGCATTGAACATGTTAAGAATATAGGTCATGTTTGGCCATTATATCTAACATCTTTAAGGGGTTGTGCATCATACGTCTTGGTCTCTTGGGCAATTAGTTGCCTCAAACAAAATTACTCATACCCACAGAGGATCGTGAAAACATAATAACGATTAAACGGTAAGAAATATAATAATGAACACAAGAATTTAGTGTGGTTCGACACTTCTTGTCTACGTCTACAGAACCGTCTCAAAAGTATTTCACTATCACAAAAATGATTATAAGATTGTAACTTACCATAAATTGTGTAAAACTCTACAAATCCGAGTATCCTACTCAATAGTTACTATAAATTATAACACTATCACACAAAGATATTTTTCTCTCAACAAACTTTGTTTTACAATCTCTCTTCTTACGCACTCTTTCTCATGTGTATCTTCTTCACTAGTTTTCTTCTCTATTTATAATAAAAATTGTCACAAACTATAATAAATAAGTTCTCTTAGAAATTAGGTTAAATTACTTATTTGGTCCCTATAGTTTCATGATTCTTACATTTTTAGTCCCTATAGTTTGAAAGTGGTTTTTTTAGTCCATATATTTTGTATTTTAATTCTCTTTTAGTCCCTATAATTTGAAAATGATATTTTTAGTCCCTATAATTTATATTTTAATTACCTTTTAGTCCTTATTATAAAAATATATATAAAAATAATTAGTTACAAATTAGTTATAAATTATCAATTATTTTTATTACAAATTATCTTACCATAAATTAGTTACGAATTACTTGCTAATATTTTTGTAGTTAATTGTAATTAATAATATTACTCATATTTTGATGGTAAAGACTAAAATAGAATTAAAATATAAAGTATAAGGACTAAAAAGATCACTTTCAAACTATAGGAACTAAAAGAGAATTAAAATACAAATTATAAGGACTAAAAAAACTACTTTCAAAACTACAGGGACTAATAGAGAATTAAAATATAAATTGTAGAGATTAAAAAAACCACTTTCAAACTATAGGGACCAAAAAGGTAGAAACTATAGGGACTAAATAAATAATTTAATTTAAAAGTTAAAACAAAAATAACTTTCAATACATTTATTCAAATAAGTTTCATTTAGTAAAATGACATCTTTCACTTTGCATTTAAATCACCTAGACTTTAATGGTAAAAATTCAATTCTCAATATATATTAAATACACCTTATTTTTTGACTTGTAACTCTACAATACCATAAATGTTAATATTATTGCAATGAGCGCTGAAGTTCTACTCCCTAGCTTTGATCTTACCTTTTTGGCTAAAGCTATATTTGATCTCTCCACAAATATGGTTATATTGTACCATATTTTGTGTTTGACGAATGATATTTATTATTTAGACATCCTTAAACATTGAACACCCTATCAACACTCCTTTTATCTCTATCTCACTCTAGATGTTATTAGAGTGCCAAAATCAATTGACATCTTGAGAGAGATAAAAGAAGAAGAAAAAAATATTGATATGATAAATGATGAGATGTGACAAAAGAAGAGAAAGATAGACAAAAGTTAAGATCGTTAATGATGTGTTTAATATTTGAGAATGTTAAAATATAAAACTCATTTATTTTAAATAGATTGAAGCCATGGTCCGAGAGTACAGTCCGAGAGTACATAACAATTTATGCTTCATGTGTTATAATAATAAATAGGCAAAATTGTATTTTTGGTCCTCCTAATTGTCTCCAATCTTGATTTTAGTTTTCCTTTAAATTTATTCACCAATTTAGTTCTACAATTATGTCCAATCACATAAATATAGTTTTCAAGTCCAAATTTAAACGTTTGACTGTTGTAAAGGAATGTTGACGATCACATGTCACATTCTAATTGAACGTTAACGGTCATGTGTCCTGTTTTGATTAGACGTTGACAATAACAATATATTTTTCATTGTTCAGTCAAAACGTGACACATGGGAGTCAACGTTCATTTGTAATAGTCAATGTCAAAATCTGGACTTGAAAACTACATTTACGGGATTGAACATAATTGAAAAACTAAATTCATGAATAAATTTAAAAAGAGACTAAAATTGAAATTAAAAATAACTAGGGGACCAAAAATGTTACCTGATAAATAACCTCTCACATCTCATTTAAAAACACTTTAAAACTGAATTTATGACATTCAACAACCTCATGAACCGTACCTCCATTCTTATGCTCTCATAATGCTTAATTTCTTGCCATAAGCACATAAACTTAGGTACATTGGTTGGTTCCCGATGTCCAACGAGAAAGTCATGGGACAGCTATAAAATGTGTCAAAATTCTGCGCATTGCCAACTTCTTTTCAAAACTAGCCACTGGGGTAATTGAATATAACAATTATAATCGATTAATTATATCAGTACCACTACCAGCACATTGCCAACGGATTAAATTTAGAATTAAGAAATTAAAACAGACCAAATTCACAAGCCTTTTGAATTCTAATCTTCACTAGCCAATATAGCAACATGTACCAAGGAGCCACTTCCTCCTTTCTTTTCCCCTCACCACTGATCCTCTCCATTTGAAGCCTTCCACCTGTCCCCTCTATTCCTCTAGGTATAGATATAAGAAGGGATTATTATATGTGATAAGAAAAGAAATAAAAATTCAAAATATTAAAGTATTCAAATATCATCATCCATTCCTCTAACCCTCTTTCAACCTTCACAGATCTCACTAGCCATACCACAAATCACTCATTCTCCTTCCCTTTCTAAACCCCTTTTTCCAAATCAAGGAGCAACGGGACCTGCTGAAGATGACTCCAGGATTATAGTCTTTAGGGTGTTTTTTTTTTCTTTCTGTTTTTGCTGACTATGGCTTATGATGCCATTATGGACTATGTTTTTTCTATTCTGCTTTAGTTGTTTTTGTTATCTCTTATTTAGCAATAGCTAGTTAGTTGGTGGAACTTTGAAGTGGTTAATTTGCACTTTTGCTTGAAGCTGACTATAGCTTGTTGGTTGTGTTGCTGACTTTTTTTTTTGTTTTGATGATGACTCCTTGACATGCACCATTGGTGTATCACCCCTTATGAAATGACATGATTATTAATGAACTCTATATTTCTGTTTGATATGCCTCGCCTTTCATTTGTTAGTATTACTTTATGTTTTGTTTGGATTTGATGATTGCTAAAGGGGGAGAAAGGTGCGTGTGTCTTGAAATTTCAGATACCCCAAAGCTGATCGACACAAATGACCAAGCTGATAACCAACACATTGGCTGTGATAATCAAATAGGGAGAGTTTGTTGATGCTAGAAGCCATCCTTTAGAGCCAAAAGAAGATTTGATGACTTCCAACCAATTGAAGATTTTGAGTGTTGATTTGATTTAGTTGTAATTGTGTGTTGATTTGGCTTAGTTTGATGTTGATTCAATCCCTAATGCCCAAGTTAATTGAATAAAAGTCTAAGCAATTAATTTGTTTTCTAAGGAACCCAAAAGAACCCTATCCAATTCTGTTTAATCCATTAATTAAAATGTTCTTGAAAGCATTAGTTGCAGAAACGTCAGAGACCGAAATTATGGATTTTTCTCACTTCTGTACTTTGCAAGAAGTCAAGAACCAGTAAAGCAGACGCAAAAGTGAGAGTATTCATTTTTTTTTTCTTTTTTATATATGTACTTTTGCTATTTGGAAGGTTATGCCATGGGTGATGGGATGTTATTGCTAGAATAGGGATTGAGTTTTTGGAGTCACTTCAGGTATAAGGTGTGTTTTCGTAGTAGTTTTGTATGACTTGTTGGTCTCAGTTTGGTACATCTTGTGCTATAATAATACAAAAATTGCTTTAAGAAAAATGTTTTTGAAAGCTGGAAAACAAGTCAAGCATGTTTTAATGTTTTTATAGATTAAATTCTTACTTTAATCCATTAAAGCCGTGCCAGCTTTGCGAGAGTTATTTTTTTTGTGAATTCGCTGTGAGTTTTTGTTTAAGCAAATTAAGTGGCTGTAAGGCACCAAAATTTGATTTTGTTTTAACACATTAATAAAAAAAAATTAATCTATTAATCTGTTCATAACACAAACCCATATTTGGGGAAAACAGATTAAATCAAATTTAATCCATTAAAACAGGAAGTTTATATAAACATCTTTTTTGACTTTTTTTCATATTACGAAATTTCATTTTTACAAATCACTTTGAGACAACTTAGAAAGAGTTTCAGAGAATTAGAATCTTTTCTCAACTTCGTCTTGGGCATTTAACACTTAAAATCAATGGATCAAGATTAAAAGAGTCAAGATCATTATCTCAAAATAACCAAGTGTTTTCTCTTTCATTGCCAATTCAACCACTTAGGTGATTTCTCCATTTAATTTCCGTTTTAGTGTTGTGGGTTTTGTAAATCTTGAGAAAGAGGTCATGGTAGGGTCCCATGAGATTAGTTCATAGATCTTGTATGGTTCAAGAAGAGACTTATGTTCTTTTTTCATTGTTTGTAAGTTGCTTGCTTATAGAACTTTGCAAAATTAGTAGATACCTAATCTTATTTAATTGGGTAACCAGATGTAACTCTTTAAGATTGAAAATGAATCAGTATAAAAATTGGATTATCTTTTTCATTCTCTCTTAACTATTGATTTTGAAGCCTAATTGGTTTCTTAAGAATCTCATTTTCCTTTTATCTTGGATTTCAAAGATTGAAAGGAAAGTGTATTGATTAAGTGATCTATAAAGGCTAATTGTTTAATTAAAGAAAGGTTTTATCTCAAAAGTTTGATTGATTCAAAGAAAAGGATTGTGTGAATTTTTTGAAAATTAGAATGGAAGTTTAATTTACTCCTCTCTTGAACCTAGCCATTGCACCTACAAGGATAAAGAGGGAGGAGAAGATCCTTATCATCCTACATGATCTCTAGGGTGGAATCAACTTAGGTAGGATAGGAATAACATTTGAAAATTATAACAAGGGTTGTAAAATTTTGTTAGTAGCTAATCAAAAAGTGTTGTCCAACAAAATGAAAACCCAAGGACGGTTACAGTTTTTTGTAGACACTATTAGCGAACTTCTTTGATTGAGGTCTTAAGTTCAAACTTGTGGAGAGATTTTATGAATTTTATTTGGACTTATCTTATTATACAGAGAAATTTGTTTGGTTAAGTTTACAAGAACAAATTATGCCTTTCTTGTCAGCTTTTAAAAAAAATATTTCAATGAATTTAATAAATTATAAATGTTAATTTGTTTAGTTTTTATTAAATAAGTAATTGATGAGTATATTTAGTTGTGTTCTAATAGTTGAGCACGAATTCAATTTGAATCCTTTTTGGAGAGAAAAATTATCCGATGTTATCACTTCAGTTTTCTAAATTGCTCATCCAATCTATTTGCTTTAAAATCTAATCTAAAATCCAACTAATAATAGTATAACTCGTTAAATAATAATATAGCTATTAAAATTAAATTTATACAACTTAAAAATTACATTTATATATTTTTACTCAAATACTTACTAAGAAATATTTTAAAGTAATTATATTTTCATAAATATAAGTATAAATCATGTGAGAATAATCTTACAGATATACAAAAAATAAAATGTACACATTCAAAATACACAATTTCAGATTTGGAGGTAAACTGTATTATGAAGCCAATAAAAGAAACAAGTAAAGGCACTTGCAGCCTACTAAAATGTACACACTCTTCACGTAAAGTTATAAACCAAAAATTGGCAAGCAATAAAATTTCCAGCAACAATTAATTGAGAAGGCAAAGAGGAATAGTCACAAAAGTTACCATACCATCCTAAACAAACAAAATAATCCACAAGAGGAAGATCTTTTTGCTGTTAAAAGAATTTGTTATACTGGCTGGTGAGAGAGTCCCTTAGATTTGAGTACAAGCCATAGAGAGAGTACTGCCGCAGGTTTTCCACTTCAAACCATGAATTAAGCACTCTGAGATGCCTGTCTGTACCAGAAAATGCAAGCTGAATTCCAAGACTACAATCTACTGCACCTCCTCTGCCTTTGCAAGATGATGTTCGGATTGCACAATCTTGTTTGTTGAGGCATACCAAGTTCGATTTCCCCTTGCATGAAGAACAGCCGTCTCTCTTCCAGTACAAGTTATGCAGCCTACCCCTCTGAAACTCTAGCACCTAATCAAATGGAAACTCCAACCAAGCCTTTCAATAACAGACCAAAAACTCAACTCATCAGGTCCATGATTCACAACTCTTACCAGTGTAAAACTTGTCACGGTGTATGTGCTGTTTGCGACAAACGCAAGTGGAGAACGTGCAGCATATTTCTTTCCCGCAAATGCCACCATATATCCACCGTAGTTATCCTATTTATCACAGCAAAAATGAAAAACATATGTTAGTTGTTACTTCTTACAATCACACTACTCGTGCAACTTTTGTTTTAGCTTCTTGTGTGTCTTGTTCTCACCTTCAGGGTAACTGAAATTTCTCTATCTCTAACTCACGTACCTAAAAAAAAAAAAGTTGATCTAATTCACAAATAGTTTTGTAGACATGTTTTGTCTTTCTTTTCCGAAGCAGCATATATTGTGTAGTAAATGAAACATAGGAAGCAGTTGGTTTAAGAGATCCCATTTCAAGTCACCATGACTTGAGATTCTCGTTTCTATCCTATTTAAGTAGTGATGTTAAAGCACTGTGGTTATTTAGAAGTTATTATGGGGGGGTAAAACTATAAGCAATAAGCCATAATCTTTGGAAACAACAAAAGCATTGTGGTTTGGTTCATGGTTATATTTTGAGCATGGCCGCCACCAATACTCTAAGTCAACCAGAGAATCTGTATAACGAATTTGTGAATTAGCATGCTCTAAGAAAAACAAAATCCATTTCAATACTGACTCAAACATACATTATAGGTCTTTCAAGTTTCAAATTCCATATATAAATCACTTGTTTTTTTTCTTTCAAAAATAGCAGCCTCCTTGTTCACTTCATATGCTGCCTAATTATTCCGACTCATGATTACCAGTTTTATGCATGTGAACAAGCCTAAACATTGATCACATTCAACAAAGATCTGACCAAAATTGCTATCCTAGATTTGACGTTTATTTTCAATATTGTGTATCAGATGTACATTTTAGCCATGTGTTAAATAAATAAACTTGTCATGTCAAGCAGAAATAGAAATACTGCCAAGTTTGCCTAAACTCTGCGTTGGTAAAACAGGGTGGTTGCATGTTACAGCCTCAATTTTTGAAGTCACAGTGACGTAAAATCAAACTAAATAGTGGCAAAAGAGAGAGAAGCAATATTTGAGAGTAATTTTAGTTGGTGCAAAGTGTGCACTCTAGTTTAATAACCAATGAGGAGTGGTTTAATTTCAACAATGAAAAGATAGATACAGCAAAACTTGAGACAATTTTAGTCAGTACAAAGTGTTCAGTCATGTTTAATAGTAACACCAATAAGGAGTGGTTTAAATCGAAGCTAACACAAGGATAAGGGGAAATAGCAATAGGTCAACACAATAAGAATACATTATGGCTGTAAATTGTAATTGAAGATTATCACAAGCTTATAAGGCAATGAGTAGCAGGGAAAATATTTAATTAGCAATGCAGAGAGCATAATATAATTAGTCTCCCAAGTACCTTGGCATGCATGATGAAACTTAAGATAGCTGCAAAAGTAGAAACTTTGCTTCATTGAGCGGGATGTCAAAACTAGTGGAATATTGGAAAAACAAATGAAAGTGACAGTTTAGAACCATAACCTCGGCATTGAACTAGATATAAAGAATATAGGTCAGGGTTGGCCATTGTATACCTAACTTCTTTAATGGAGGTTGCAGGACAGGGTGTGTATTGTATGGTAGGTATTATAGTAATATTTGATCTCTCAACATGGTTATGTTGTGCCATATATTATGCTTTTAGTAGGTTGGTGCAGCAATCTCAGAGTACATAACAATTTTTACTCCATGTACTATAGGGACAAATAATCTCATTTAAAACACTTAAAACTGAATTTATGACATTCAACAACCTCAATATACGTACCTTCATTACTAAGCACTTATGCTGCTTAATTTCTTGCCATAATGAGCACATAAATTTAGGTTCAATGGTTAGTTCCACATGTCCAACGACAAAGTCATAAGATAGCTACTTCTAAAAAATATTTCTACTTCTAACTTTTTCCCAGCCCAAATCCATATTATCCAGCAAAAAATAATAAGGATATAAATTGATTGTGGAACCCTCACCATCATAAACACAAGAAAGATGAATTAGCAGTTAGAAAACAGTCGCTGTGTCATCTACGGGAACTACAACAACCCGGAGAAGTCACCATGTCAATATCAAATATAGAAGTACCCACTTACCAACCAATGAACAGAAGCCACAATCCCATTATCCCCAGATTCTACAATGACAATAGTATACGAACATATAAATATAATGGGGTGTTTGGTTTGGTTGTTTTCTGTTTTCATTTTCATTGAAAACAGAAAACGGTGATGATGAAAATGTGTTTGGTTTGATTTTTGAAAACATTTTCAGTGAAAATGAAGACAGGAAACAACTAGAAAATGAACAGAAACCTCATTTCGGTTAAAATGAAATTGCGGTGACAATGAATGTAGTTTTAAGTAAATTTAAAAATACAAAAAGACAATAAATCAATATATCATAAATTTTCAGTATTTTTATTTCATGAAAACAGAAAATAAGAAATCAAATCAAACATGTTTTCAGAATTCAAATCTTTTGAAAATGAAAACAGTTTTCAGAAAATGGAAACAGAAAATGAAAACAGAAAATGAAAATGCAAATCAAACACACCCTAAGAGATCCCTTGTTCATACAAGAGAATCATCCACATTTTCAATAACATTATCTTCTCTTTCTATCTCTCTAACACACCAACTAACTCTTTTTGTGCAAAACTTTTATACCAATATAATTTCTCCATATATAATCAACATCTAACAGATCACTGTTTCATTCAAGAGTACACATCACATTTTCTCTACATCCATCACTGACAAGTGACATCAACCATTTTAGCCAAAACACTGTCTTTTCTTCCTCTCTCTCTTTTATACATTTCTTTTGTACAAAATCAATACAATTTCTCGAATATAGTCAACAAGTCACCTCAAAGTTCCAAACTTTCCAACACAACAGAGTCAAACATCCATGTCAAAGAAAGATTTCAGCCCCCACAACCAAGAAAAACAAACGAACAGCGCCATTTTCAATCAGCCAAGGCGGAAAAAAAAAAGATCAAAGAGGTAACACTGTTACTTACAGGGAAGAAACTAGAGGTGTTGATGGTGAGGAGAGAGATCTCATCAACTCTGGGACGGAAGAGAGCAAGCTGAGCGTTGGAGGAAGAGAGAGAGAGGCGTCGGTCACAGGGAGAGAGCTGGAGGGACTGGTTCTGGTTGTAGAAGAAAGAGTCCCTGGAACTGAAGGCAATGCCAAAAGTGAAGCCATCAGATCTCTGAATCCTGGCATCAGAACAAGGATGGTACACACTGTTGGTGTTGGTGGCAGCAGCAGCAACTGCAGATAACAGTGGCAGCAGCAGCAACCACGATGCCCTTTTGAGTGCCATTGTTGTGCTTGGCTTTGATGATGATGATGATGATGGTGTGTTGGGAGATGCTTGGCTTTGTTTTGTTTGTTTGTTTCTCTCAACTTTGAATCTACTGGCTACTACTAATGAGGTGTGGCAGGTTTATCCTGTGTAGAGTTACAAACTTTGTGAGTGGGAATTGTACTAGTTCGGTACCCGTGTAATTGTATACATTATATATTTAATTTGTAACTTTATAAAACTTATTAAATAAGAATTAAAATTAATATGATTTAAATATATAATATATTTTATAAAATAATATTTTTTATTTAACTTTAATGATATATATGATTATTTATGTTTTAAAATTTTATAAATAATAAAATATATATTTAATTTTATTAAGATTATTGTTGTTAGATATGTTGTTAATATATTATTTACAAAAGACTAATTATGAACTAAAAATCTAAAAATGCTAACATATTGAAATGTATTCATGACAAATAAATATATTAAAGAATAATTGTCATAAGATAAATTATTTAATAAAAAAATATCAAAACAAATCAAAGTATTTTTTTAATTTAGAAAACAAAATTCAACCCAAAAAATAAAAAATATTTAATCTTATGTTTATATATAATTATTTTTTAAAAAATGTATAAATGATGGTTAAGATAAGCATGACAATGGACCATGGTTATTCATGTTTTAAAATTTTATAAACAATGAAATACATATTTAATTTTATTGGGGTTATTGTTGTTAGTATATTATTTACAAAAGACTAAACTATGAAGTAAAAATTTAAAATGGCTAATATATTGAAATGCATTCATGATAAATGTATTGAAGAACAATTACAAGACTAATTTGGAGCATGAGTTTGGCAATGTCATATGATAAATGATTTAATAAAAACATGAGAATAAATCAAAGTATTTTTTTAAAATTTAGAAAACAAAATTAAACCAAAAAAATAAAAAAGTATTTAATCTTGTTTATATATAATTATTTTAAGAAAAATATATAAATGATGGTTAAGAAAAACATGATAATGGAACCCCACAAGATTGTGTAATAACCCCACGAGATTGTATATTATTACTTATTCTTATTCCATCATCTTCATCCTTGTCCTTGATTCTCGACGACATTTGTGTAATAATTCGTCAACATTTATGTTGAATTTGAATTTTTTACATAGATCATGGAAAAAGAGATGACGAATTAGGTCCAGTCAATGTAATTTGATAGTAATTGTAAGGTCCGTGCAATTATGTTAAACCAAAGTAGTTCCATTAGATATCATTCCTCCCATAGAATGCACATCGCAAGCCTGTGACACGTCTTGATGAGGATTTTTATTGTATTATATATATATATATATATATAATAAAAATGAAAATTCTAATTATAAAAAACAAAAATAATTTATATTTTCTTAAAGAACAAAATGTATGTTATGCTTAATATCTTTAAGTTGGTTTGTATTTGTATTCACTCAATCCTTTATTCAAGTAGTTTTTTTCGACGAAATTGTCCGAAGTCTACGCTTTCTTGAATCCAAGTGTGAATATTATGCTAGTAATACCCTTATTCTTTTTTCTTTTAGCTTTTGTTTGGCAAGTTGTTCTAAGTTTTCGATGAGATTTGTAATTTTCAGATGGTAGCTTTGCATGAAGTGTTGAGTCATGCCAACCAGGATCTTTTTCGTAGAAGACAATATGGATCAGTTTTTCATGAAGTGTTAAGTCATATCAACCTAGTATATCAAGCTTTTTGAAAATAATTTTTATTATCAATACACTTTGCAACATGTGACTTTGTGACATTGAGAGATTAAACCTAATACTTAAAAATAATCCAAAAAGTGAAATGAACGATAGGATAATTGGTGTATATAGATTGTTTATGGTACAGACCAAATGTCAAAATAACATTGTTTTCATATATAAAATTTACTTATATTTCTTTTTTTAAACATTGTTTATTATCATAAGAACCAAACTTACTAACTAAGGTGTTAAGGAATTTATAATAAATAGCACACATTATTTAACTATTTGATTTAAATTCCTTGATGTTGAATTTAAATATAGTCAATAATATAAAATTTTAAATAAGTTTTCTATTATTAATAGTTGTTAAATGAATTAAATAATATTGAATTTAATAATATAAAATTTTAAATAACTCTTTTTCCTCTTTCCCTTCACCAATATTAAGTGAAATATGCTAACCCAAGATTTTCAAAAATTTTACGGAAGCATTACGGAAGCCCCGGATGCCCCAAATGCCATTTTTTAACAAGATGGAGGTGGTTGTCGCCCAGAGGCTTCTTGAGGAAGATTCCTTAATGCACCCGTAATTGATAAGTTCACCCCTTCTAAAATGTTCTGGATGAAGTTTCCTGAGCGCACCCCGTGTTTGATAAGTTCACCCCCGCTTTTGTATTTTTGGCTGTTTTCTTTTCGAAACGTTCCGAAACTTTACGGATTCCATAGCAATGAGTTTTAAACATTTTGAAGTGGTCAAACGGAGGTCTCATGCCGACAAACAATGGCTCCCCGACGAAATTAGGGTATGACAATAGGTTATTGATATCTAGGAGTCCTAATTTTCTTCTAATAGCAAAGAAGGTTTCTTTGGGGATAGGTTTTGTAAAGATATCAGCTAACTGATTCTTTGTGTCAATAAATTCTAGTACATTATCCCCTTTTTGAACATGATCTCTCAAGAAATGCTGCCTTATCTGAATATGCTTGGTTCTCGAGTGCAAAATAGGATTTTTAGATAGATTTATTGCACTCGTGTTATCACATCAAATGAGAATATGATCAAGAATTAGTCCATAGTCAAAAAGTTGTTGTTCCATCCAAAGTATCTGTGCACAAAAACTGTCAACATAAATATATTCTGTCTCAGCAGTGGATAAAATAACACTATTCTATTTTTTACTATGCTATGAAACTAGAGCAGAGTCAATGAAATGACAAGTTCCACTAGTGCTCTTTCTATCAGTTTTACATCCAGCAAAATCAGAATCAAAGTATCCTAATAGATTATAAGTGAAATTTTTAGGATACCATAATCCTAAATTGATAGTGCCTAATAGGTATTTCATGATTCTTTTAACCGCACTAAGGTGACATTCTTTGGGATTTGCTTGAAATCTTGCATGCATACACACACTAAACATTATATCAGGTCTACTTGCAGATAAATAAAAAATAGATCCGATCATACCTCCATATTTCTTTATGTCTATTGACTGATCGGTTTCATCTCTATCCAGATAGCAAGTAGTACTCATAGGAGTAGCCATGTGTTTAGCATTTTCTATCCCCAAACCTGTGAATTGGGTC
This sequence comes from Glycine max, assembly GCF_000004515.6. Classification (NCBI taxonomy): domain Eukaryota; kingdom Viridiplantae; phylum Streptophyta; class Magnoliopsida; order Fabales; family Fabaceae; genus Glycine; species Glycine max. The sequence continues at coordinate 8,014,233 of NC_038248.2, forward strand.
TTTGTAATATTTTGATTGACTGATAAATATTCCATTCTTTGTTTGCTTGATTTGCAGTCCAAGAAAAAAGTTTAACTCACCCATCATTGACATTTCAAATTCATTTTGCATATCTTGAGAGAATTATTTGCAAAGAGAATAATTAGTTGACCCAAAAATGATATCATCAACATATATTTGTTCTAAGAGTATATCATTCAATTTTCTTTTAATAAAAAGGCTAGTATCAACCTTGCCTCTTGAAAAACCCTTTTGTAAAAGAAATTTACTCAGACGTTCATACCAAGCCCTAGGGCTTGTTTTAAACCATATAAAGTCTTTTTCATTTTAAAGACATGATTAGACTTTTCTGAGTTTTCAAAGCTAAGAGGTTGATTCACATATACTTCTTCTTGGATAAAATCATTTAAAAAGACACTTTTCACATCCATTTGATAGAGTTTAAAGTCCATTATGGATGCAAAAGCTAATAACATTCTAATGGCTTTTAATCTGGCTACTGGAGCATATGTTTTCTCATAATCTATTCCTTCTTCTTGATTATATCCTTTGGCTACTAGCCTAGCTTTATTTCTAATTACTATTCCATGTTCATCTAATTTATTTCCGAATACCCATTTAGTTCCTATAACTGGATGATTATCAGGTTTGTTAACTAATTCCCAAACTTTATTTCTTTCAAACCGATTTAACTCTTCTTGCATAACTATAATCCAATGTTCATCAATTATGACTTCTTTTAAATTTTTAGGTTCAATCAAAGAAACAAAAGTCATATTATTGCAAACATATTTGAGAAAGTGTCTAGTTGTTACCCCTTTAGATATGTCACTGATGATGTTATCAAGATGATGGTATCTAGAAGTTCTCCACTCTCTTGGAAGATCTGTACTTGTTTTTGTTTCATCAATTTGAAAGTCTTCATCATTTCCCTTTCCTTTGCCTTTATGCTTTTCATCATGAATATGCATACCTTTTAAAGAATCTGAAATATCATCTAGAGTATCATTTCTTGACATAATTGTGTTAGTTTCATCAAAAGCAACATGGATAGATTCTTCAATGATCATAGTTCTTTTCCAAATATGTAAAACCACTTAAAAAACTTTATAAGAGATTTGAAAATTTAAGTCTTTTAAGGCCAAACCTTTGCAATCTTTTAAAAAATTCTTTTAACAAATAATGGACTATTGTGAATCGTTTCTCTTGATCTTAACTTGAATCAACTTTGAATAGTTTCAATCTTTTGGCATTATCAAAATCTTCATACAACATATGCATTCACAGATGTTGATTACAATCATATTAACGAAGAGATTTTAAACATTGACCTATATTGTGGTGTTTATCCCTGCTTTGTTGTATACTCGCAAACAAGAAGTTATATACATACAAGAAGAGATCATCAACAACTTCAAGTAGACTTAGTGGAGCATATTTAGAAATGTCTTAATCACAACAATGATAAAATTTAATTTTTGTTGCTCAATGTCAATGTTTGTATTTTTTTTTCAATAAATTTTATGTATTAAGATAAGTTTAAATTATATTGATAAATAAATATTTTAATTATTAATAAATTTTATATTTTTGTTATATTTTTTGGAATTAAAAATATATATAATTAACTATTTTTAATTACTTTAAAATAAATTATAAATAAATATTAGAAGGTAGATCTCTCGTGAAGTTTAAAAACATAATTTAAAATCTCAAAATGAAATTTACTATTTGAATAAGAACATAAGAGATTTTAAGAATAATGTGATATATAAGGTTCATAGAAAAATAGTTAAAATCACAAAATAAGATAAAAAAAAAAAAGTTAGAAAAGGAAACTCTGGCATTTCCCAGAGCTTGCTGCGAAGGATCTAGAACAAAATCCACGTCAACCTCACACATCCAACGGTTCACGCATCCAACCTAAGCACGCGAACAACAAATTCTAGACCCTTCTCCGGTGGGACCCACGCGACGAGCCGCCATCGCAGCCGTCCATTATTAAAGCCTCTCTTAATCTGTATTTTAAGAAAAGAAAAACACATTAATAGTGTATATAAATAGCCTGCTGGAGTAATGGTAGTTTAGGGTGTTGTTACTTCTTCTCTGGTTGATTCGGATCTAGAGTCTTCAGTTTCTCCTCGTTGTTCTTCGCTTTCCTGTTTTCAATTTCGATTCTTTCGTTAATTTAATAAGATGTTTGGGAGGGCACCGAAGAAGAGCGATAATACGAGGTACTACGAAATCCTCGGCGTCTCCAAGAACGCTTCGCAGGATGATCTGAAGAAGGCTTACAAGAAAGCCGCCATTAAGAATCACCCCGACAAGGGCGGTGATCCCGAGAAGGTAATTTTCGTAATTCTCATTCACTCAATTCGCGATTCAACTGGGTGTTCATTCAGTTAAATTAGGGTTCAGTTATGAATTTATTGATAGAATTAGGGTTAAATTAATATTCAGTACATGTTGTTGTTGTTGTTGATTGTACTGTTTGTGGTGGTGAAATAGTGGTAGCATGTTTGTTTGGTGAGGCTTACAGTGTGTGTGTTTTTGTTTGTTTGGTGTAGTTTAAAGAGCTGGCGCAAGCTTATGAGGTTCTGAGTGACCCTGAGAAGCGTGAGATATATGATCAGTATGGTGAAGATGCGCTTAAGGAAGGAATGGGTGGTGGCGGTGGCCATGATCCATTTGATATCTTTTCATCTTTCTTTGGCGGTGGGAGTCCCTTTGGATCAGGTGAATGATTGAATGATTACTTTGATTCATTTTTGATGATTAATGATAGTTTGTTTGTGCTAAATGGGGTTATGACTTTGTGAACAGGTGGAAGTAGTCGAGGTAGGAGGCAGAGGCGCGGAGAAGACGTGGTTCACCCTCTCAAGGTCTCTTTGGAGGACCTTTATCTTGGAACTTCCAAGAAGCTCTCCCTCTCCAGAAATGTTATATGCTCCAAGTGCAGTGGGTAAGTGAATTCGGAGTTTGTTTTGGTTTTGATTGGTGATTAGTTTTTCAGGGGAAGAAATGCTTTTTTAGTTTTTAAAGTATGATATTGATTAATTTGATGTAGCATGGTCCTAAATTGTGGTGGCAGCCTTTGTTGCAATTCTTGATATTACTGGGAATTTCAGACAAATGTGGTTGATGTTCTTGTGGACCACAATTTAAAATCATGGAGCATAGACTAGTTTTTTTGTGTGTGTATTTTGAGGGTTTGGTTTTTGACAATAATCTTTAGGGGAAACATGGTTTTTTTGGGCTTAAAATTATGAATTTGATTATGGTTCAATATATCTTTAGCCCATGTAGATTGGGCATTGTTTATTTTAGTCTCTTAAAAGTAAATTTTCTCCTTTTGTTTCCTTGCTTATGTAAATGTGTGATATATAGATATAATTTCCATAAATGAAGAAGGATCAACAGAAGGAAATTTTTTTGTAAAAGGCAAGGGCTACATCTGACATATTTTCATCAAGGAGGGACCAAATGATGACAAATTATTTTGAGAGATATATTTTGCCCATTTGATTATTTCTCCAGCATAGACAAAAATATTTTATTTTCTGGGTAATCGTTGCTGGTTTCACAAATGGGATTTACATTGGTTGTCGTTTGTGAATTTACAGCAAGGGTTCTAAGTCTGGTGCTTCGATGAAGTGTGCTGGTTGTCAAGGAACTGGTATGAAGGTTTCTATAAGACATCTTGGCCCATCCATGATTCAGCAGATGCAGCATGCCTGCAATGAATGTAAGGGTACTGGAGAAACTATCAATGACAGAGATCGCTGCCCACAGTGCAAGGGAGAGAAGGTTGTGCAGGAGAAGAAAGTCCTTGAAGTTATTGTAGAAAAGGGGATGCAGAATGGGCAGAAGATAACATTCCCTGGCGAAGCTGATGAAGCGGTATGTTGATATGAGAATCAGTATTGTAATTTGCATTGTGCTTCATGGATTGCAGAAATTTATAATGACCCATGAGTTGTTGGTATTTTGCAGCCGGACACAATTACTGGGGATATCGTCTTTGTCCTTCAGCAGAAGGAACATCCCAAATTCAAAAGAAAGGCTGAAGATCTTTTTGTAGAGCACACTTTGTCCCTTACCGAGGCCTTGTGTGGCTTCCAATTTGTGCTGACTCACTTGGATAGCCGTCAGCTTCTTATTAAATCAAATCCCGGGGAAGTTGTGAAGCCTGGTATGTAAATGATTCACGCCTGCCCCAGTTTTGCTGTGTGATTAAATTGGTAATTTCATTATGTGCTAAGAAAATTCCAACTTTTTGCTGGTTATACATGCAGATTCATACAAGGCTATAAATGATGAGGGAATGCCCATGTATCAGAGGCCATTCATGAAGGGGAAACTTTACATTCACTTCACTGTGGAGTTTCCAGATTCTCTAAACCCTGATCAAGTTAAGGCCTTGGAGGCTGTTCTGCCACCAAAGCCTTCTTCACAATTGACAGACATGGAGCTGGATGAATGTGAGGAAACTACACTCCATGATGTCAACATGGAGGAGGAGACTAGGAGGAAGCAGCAACAAGCTCAGGAGGCATATGATGAGGATGATGACATGCCTGGTGGTGCACAGAGGGTACAGTGCGCCCAGCAGTAATGACTTTGTGTGGAAGCTAGATTCAGAATTGATGAAAATGATGATAATACTGTTGATGTTCCATAACTGTAGTGTGTGGCTTAAAGATAAGTAGTGTTTGATGAAATGATTGTGAGAAAGTGAACAGTGTATCACTTGCGTTTTTATTATTGTCGAAGGGGTAACTTCCGTTCTGACATCCTAAATACTTTACTATATTTCGTTGTTCTTTTTAATCATCTCCGTTTTGGTTATCACAGTTTTTATCATTTCCCTTTCTTGTGTGCATCGTTTGCTAGTGAATGAAAACTTCGAAAAAACTTGTTGTAAGACTAAGACTTAAAATGGGAAATATCCGAATATTTCCCCCCAAAAATGTATTGGTCTTTTATTTTTTGACCTAAATGTATTGATCTTTCAGGGAAAAACAAAGAGGGATATAAACTGTATAGTCTGTAGGGGTATATTCTCCCAAGAAATTTGATAGTTTCTTTTAATAATGTAACTAGCTGGAAGAATTCCAATACATGTAATTATTAGATTTTTAAGCTCATCACCTCCGAATGAGTAAAGAGTACTTTTTTTATGTAATTGGAAATAGTTTGAATTTGTTGCATGATTTACAGATTGAACTATCTAAGTATTCATTTTAAGGATGTAAAACCTCCTAAACATGTTGGCCTAACTGAAAAAATAGTTGACCTTAATTTAGTTTATAAACTCGATTTGGTCGATACGGTATATACGGTTAATTTAACTTCAATTATTAGGTCATTCGGATTTACTCTATCTAGTTGGAATTGAGCGGGTTGAATTTGAAATTTCGGAGATTTAGGAGGTAGTTTTACATGTTTTGATTTTTAAACCAAATATAAAAACTTCAATATTTTTATCGATAAAAGAACATATAAAAGCAGCAGAAAAATATTATAGATAAATTATAAATAATTGTTACAAATTTAAATAAACAATTAAGATCTAGCCTCCAAGCAATATAGTATTTAGTTTGATGAACGAAATATCAACGGGTCCAGTTCAGTTGTTAAATTGGATCTAAATTCTAAAAGTAAAATTTATGTGGGAACATGAATAAATCAAACCAAACCGGGTGGGCTGACCGTTGGATCCCTTTGTATTTTTCTATTAAAAAAGATGCCATGCACTGCACGCAGTGTTTGATTTATTTATCTATTTTAATTTAATTTAGAAATGATATGATTTCATAAATATTATACAAACGTTTTTATTTTATTTATTTCTATGAAGAATAAAATAAAATTAAAATAAAATTTTATAAATATTAACGACAACTACCAACTGAAAATAAAAAATCCTTATTTTAAAATATATATTTTGATTTCATTAATTTTTTTTACCGGATCTTGTTGGGACTTTGAAAAAATATACCATTTGAAATGATGTTTTAAAAAAATAATTTAAGTGTATATTTAGAAAATATTAATGTTATAAAAATATTTTTTTTAAAAAAATGGGAAAAAGTGATTAGTTTTTAAAACGAGTTTATATAAATAAGAATTTAATTTAAGTGTGATTCTTTACATTATCATCTAATAAGTGCTTATGTATAGTAAATTTATTATTTTTGTTATAATTATTTTAAAAGTTATATCAAATAAATTTTTTATTGGTTGATAATGTATTTTTGTTTATATTAATAGTTTATGAAAATTAAAAATATGTCAGAAATGTTAAAATATCTCGTATAAAAATCTCAGAAATAAATAGATATATTCTATGTAGGTGAGTGATTTAGTTTAGGTCTATTTATTATCGTTTTCTTTTTGGGTATATTTGTTTCTGTCTATTTATTATAATGTGTTATGTGTACACATATTACATAGCGTTAAGCTCTGTTTGGTGAGTTGGTCCCACATTGGGGGACCCAGTACATTTCAATCATATAATAATAATAATGTAACACCTAAACAAAATGTTGTGTTGTGTCTCTTCTCTTCCCAAACTCTCTTCTTCTATTCCAAAGACCCTTTTGAAGTAATCGATGGAGTTTCAGTCTCTTTCCAGATTCTACCTTCTTCTTTCCTTAACCATTCTCTTCCTTGCACCCTTTCACGCTCAAGCTAAAATTAAAGTCACTTACTGCGGTACATCATCACTGCCTCTTTCTCTCTCTCTCTCTCTCTCTCTCTCTCTCTCTCTCTATATATATATATATATATATGTTTTGACTTTTTGTTATTATCATTTTGATTAGGAATTAGTCTGGATCAGTTCAACATAAGATTATAACTTTTTTACAATTACTTCTCTATGTTTTGATGTTTAACTTGTTGATAGTAATTATTCATCTTTACAATGGATTTTCTACTCCTATTTCCCCCCCTCATATGAGCATGGTCCTGCAAATTTCTTGGATTTATATGAAAAAAATTAACTTTTTTTTGGGGGGTTGGATTTGATTATTTTGTTAGAAATTGGAATCTCTTATTTTAATTTAAGAGGAACGGTAGGAATACACTTTCTAATATTTTCTATTGATTGATTGATTGAAATTTATTGAAAGTTATAAAATTACAAAATACGAAATGTGAGACTCAGAGAGTGTGTTAGAGTGAGAGTGTTGCTAAAATTTTTAGATAAATTTTGGTAACTGTGTCACTGTGTGATGTCATGTAGTGCTGGCTGCTGTTTATGGTTTGCTCAGATTTGTTTTAGGTTATGGTTATCTGTCTGTCTATTTACTTTTCTGCTGAAAAATATTTGTAGATAAGAAGGCAGACTATCCTGTGAAGGTGTCTGGAGTTGAAATATCACCAGACCCTGTGGAGAGTGGCAAGCCTGCTACCTTTAAGATCTCGGCTACTTCTAGTAATCTCTCTCTCTTCCTATTAATCTAATTTTGCTGCTTTCAAATTTTATTTTATTTGCATGGTAGTACTCTGAAGTGGTGATTACAGGACATTTGATCACCAATACTTACATTACATACTTACATTTCAATATTGGTTTTAATTTTAAGTATGTGTAAACATAATAATATTCATCTAAGTGCCTGTTGTTTGCAAATGATTCGGGGGACTTATACAACCTATCATTTTATATTATTAGTACTCACTTCATCTGTTCCTTATCCTTAATGTGCCACTTGTCTATTTTAACAAATTATAAGTGGATTTTCTGTCAATTCTTCATGCAGGTAAAGCTATTTATGGTGGAGAAGTTGTAATTGGAGTTTCATACGTTGGGGTGCCTGTCCATACTGAAAGAATTGATCTCTGTCATGAAGTATCCTGTCCTGTTGCCAATGGCAATTTTCTGATTTCTCACACCCAAACATTGCCTTCGATTACTCCACCGGTTAGATTCATTATATCAAACAAACTCTCTTAGCAATGCTGAACAATGAACATATTCTAAAAATATTACCCTATCATGATATGTAGCTTCCTTTGACATCTTTTAAGGGTCCCTGGAGCCTCAACACTCAAATGTTTCTGGCATTGGGAACTTACTCTATATAACTTTGATTTTGGTGCTAATTTTCTCATTATTGGGCATTTGCAAATTTGCACTTGGTGTGTATTGCACCATCTTCCTTTTTTGGGCTTGTAAAAAAAATTACCGCAATGTAAAGTTTGCTTTAATCAGGAGTGATTAAATTAATCCCTTTAGAGTGTCAAATGTCTTGAGGTGTACCTTCCAGGAGATCCTCACATGTAATTCTTTTACACAAATGAATTTTGCCTCTTGAAATGTAGGTTTATTGTAGGACATCCAAACTAACCTTGCTTGCAAATAACCAATTCTCCTTTATACAAATATACATAAATTTTTTTTCTTGCTCTCTTTGTGACATCATATATCTCCTAAATGTAAAGTCACAAGTCATTTTACCACCAGTGAACGTGCAAAAAAATGATATGTTGGATGCTATTTTTATCCATGATGGTCATAGAGATAGAGTTAACTAAGCTAATGTAATAAATTGGATTTTAATCAATTGGTCATTCTGTTTGTCTAAATCAGTAGTCTTTGTTGAGTAAAAAAGTAATTTGCTTTTTGGGGGATGACTCAGTAATTTGACAGTGGTTAGTTTGTGTGCTATTCTTGAGTGGGTTTTCTGGCTTTATATTTCGTACATGTATATTCTGTTACACTGGCTCTCTGAATCCTTTTAAATAATAACATCTTTTTCACCTCCCCTCTTCAGGTCATGGTATTGTGGTTATGTTTGGCATTCACTCGGTCAATTTTTCATTTAAATAGTTCATAGTTGAGCCATAACCTTCATATTGTTACTTGTTTTCTTGTGCTTACTAAGTTCTTTGCCTTTGACTGTTCACTTTTGACTTACTATGATTTTGGGTTTATGCGATGCTTGATGCCAAATCAACTGGCAAGATACACCCAGTTTTTGTTTAGAACATGATATTTAGGTGCTCCCTTTTCCACATACATCACTTACTCCTTAATGGTGCAAAATATGTTTCAAGTGTTCAGTTATGAAGGTTGATAGCTGGAAAAGATTGTGGTTTCTCTCTTCTCCTCCTTATTTTTAAGCAGTTTGCATTAATGATTCACTTTTTCAGTTTTTCCTTAATTGAGGATCACCGATCTCATTATACTACAAGTCGCATAGTTTTGGTATCTTGGATCTCTTGTGAAAGTGATTTCGATGTCACACAGAGATCAAGCTAGATGGATAAGATGAAGAAAATGTTTAAAGCATGATTCGTGATACCAAATGCCTGTCAAACATGAGGAAAAAATCTACCATACCACTATTAGATGACCAACGCTCTATGGTAGATAATATTAGGCAGTGAAATGTCATTGAGAGCAATAAATAAGTGTAGCAGAGATGAGATGATTAGACATACCAGAAAAGATACGATTAGAAACAAGTGCATTAGGGAGAAAGTTGAAGTAGCCCCTATTGAGAAGATTATGGTGACTCATTTGAGGTGATTTGGACATATGAGAAGAACAATACAAACTTTAGCAAGAAATGTTGATCAAGTGGAAGATAATTCAATTAAAAGTGGTAAAAGAATGCTGAATAAAACTTAAGAAAAAACCATTAGAAAATATTTTTGCTCTAAAGGTTTTTACTGAAAATTTGGCTTTTAACTTTTTGGTAGTTCAATGATGTCAATCTATCTATGTAGCTGACTCCACCTCATGGAGTAAGGCTTGTTGATTTCGGTTTTACCACATATTGTACTTGAATGGTCTTATTAAGTTATTGGATATTCATGCTTCCATCTAAACTTCCTTTTAAGGTTCTAGATCTTTTGCAAATTTATGAAATTTTAAGCTAGCCTAGAAGTGTGATTCTTATCAAGAGGCATTTAAACTCTAATAGGCAAGAACAATCCTGCAATATATGCTACATGAATTGAATTTATTTATTTGTTTTATATAATAGCCTGTAGTTGTGTCCTAGTTTGCCTTAGAGTTAGATTTGCTCCAATTTTTTGTCTTATACATGCATAAACCAAACCTTTCTAATTTTTATTTATTTATAGGAGTCAAACCATAGACATCTGCGCACCATATCCACCCATCCAGACACTTGAGCTAAGCCTAGGCACATAGGGCCTTGTTAGGCTGAAGGTAAATACTGAAGGTATAAGGATGGATGGGCACATTTGTGCATTAATGTATGGACGTGATAGAATATAAGATGAGAAAGGGAGTTTCCTGCAAAAGTAAGCTAGAAGGAGGTGGGAGATGTCAATGGTAAAGTTAGAGTGGGTGTTGGGATGTGTACTTTTGCTAAATGCTAACTATCGTGGTTTCAATATAACTATACCTATCTTGCATAAGGGACTTTGGGATCAAATATGCATTCCACATGGTGGTAAATCTTAGAAAACCACAGCTGAATGCATGTTTTCCATTAAGAATGACGCTGTCGATACCATCTTTGTCTTGTGAATTGCAAGTACCCCTTCCCCCAAATTCGTGTTTTGTTTGATGCTTGATCTCAGCACTCAAGGTAATACACATGGATAAGGTGGCAATCAACACCTATTGTTGCACAGATAAATGCTAGCAATATACTCCCTAACACACTCTTTGGGACACACTTTCTACTGTTGGCTGAAATTTATTAACTATTATAAACTTTGGTAGGTCCCACATCTCATTTGATAAATCTCTCACCTGATTTTGTACTTAAAAAAAAAAAAGTTATAATAGAGTATGTATTAGAAAGAGTGTGTTGCTAACTCTCCTCTTGTCACATATTATACTGAAGTCTTGATTGGGTCTCGGGGCACAGAATGATGTTGTAAAATTTTCTTGAACTCTATTTTCTTGGTTTGATCATCCTTGTCTTAGATAACAAATTTCCGTCGGACAAAACTTTTCTGTTTTATTGAACAATAACATTACATTACTGGCTTCATTTCCTTGTCTGTGTTCGTTTATGCAGGGACCCTACTCTCTGAAGATGACACTGAAGAATGATCGGGACGAGGTGTTAACTTGCATTAAGTTTAATTTTAAAATTGTTTTTGGATCTTTTGTGTCTGATATGTAAAGTGTCCTTTGCATGCCTGATCTGGGGGAACTTTTTTGCTTTGTTGTGAAGTGTTTTATTGTATTTTGTACTGGATATCACCTTTCAATTCGAGTCGTATCTTGTAAGGCCAATGTTCTCTAGTGTCAGAGTAATGTCAATGACATTAGACTCATGATGTTGTATAAGGTCCATGACTGGAAATTTTTCTTTCTGTATGATTTGCACAGTACAATCCATAGTTCTAAATTGCGGTCGTGGCTGCTATGATGCAGATTGCAGCATGAAATTATTATATGATTGCACCGAATGCAAAAAAGAATTCTATAGTTATTATAATAATCAGATATATCTTTTATATATATGATTATTTAGATTTATGTTCATTTTAAGATTTTGTATTGTTTGCCACCTGCCTCCCACGCTTCCCCAACATCCCACACATCCATATCCATTCGACTAGAAGATTGAAATTTGAATCTTTGGTTTTTCTTTTGATTAAAAAAAGTGGTAGATAATAGTGTTGAGATTCTGTTGCCGTTGCGTGGTGGCAATTCATGTGATTTAAATTCACACCACACTTGTGGGTAGCCCTGAAATTTAGAACCCTGGTGCAATCCATACAAATTGAATAGGAAAATATTTATATGTTGAAAAACTAACCTTACAATGGGATGGGAGAGAAGAGACTTTATTAATTTTATTTTGTTTGGTTAAAAAATTTAGGTGTGTTTCTGTGTATGAATCTCAGCGAACCAAAGAAACAGAAATGTGGTTAAGGTGAGAGAAGAAGAAGGTAAATAAACTTCAGCTAAGGTGACATGCATATGAGAAAATGAAAGTCTTCATGTATGCTCTTTTTCTTCACTTTTCCATACACTGAATTTTTAGTCAAGGCCTGTGAGAAATGGCTTAATTTTTACTTCTAGGTTGAACAAGTGTGTATAACTGGGCCTTTTATTAGTTAACATAAGAATTGTAAGCTTGAATTTTATAATCTTTAATTCACCAAAAAAAAGAAAGAATTTTGTAATACTAGTGGTTGTAAAAGTGCTCGAAAATTTCATTCATGACACCGTAAAAACTTCATATTTGATGGCCTGAAAAATTATGAAAAAAAATTGTTTTGATTTTTTTTTATTACATGCGGCATGATTGGTTTGATTGATAGAAGGTGGGAATTGGTGGATTTTTTTTATCAACAAAAAACTTCATATTACATATCATGATCATTAAATTTTCCAGCAATTGGTTATCGGATATTAAATATTATAAAAGTGAATATTAATTTGTTAGTTTGATTAAAAATGTCATTTGAGGGGGATTTGAACTCGTCCTTCCTTAACCACTATATCAATCTTTTATTAAATATTATAATTCTATTTAATATACAGTAATCAACTTGTGTTCAATCATCCAATAGCAAACAAAAGGAACATATATATAACAAATTAAACTGCTCCAGGTTGTCCACCTAATTGATCTTAAACATACTATGGAGCTTCACGCTATACAAATATGTAAGATAAAATAAAATAATTAGTTAAGTTATAAATTTTATGATGTTATAACAGTATTGTGTTTGCATTTTGCTTAAGCAGGGTTGCTCCAAGTCTCATCATCCGTGCTATACTCTTGTGAAGAGTATTTTGCTTGTTGGTTATGAGAAGGGAGCTTTCACTTGGAGTCATACTCTAAGAAAAGCTAAACATGTAGCAGATGCTCTAGCCAATTATGCTCATTCGATTCAGGCTCATCTGCGTATTTTTTTTTTATTTCGTTCCTTTTAACGTAGTTTTGGCTGATGTAGCTTCTATCGTATTTTCGCAGGGTTTCTAGTTTTGTGCTTGGGGTCTTTTCCCTTTTATCGGAAAAAAAAGGTAGTGTTTGTATATACATGTCTATATTTGATTTTTCATTATTGAAAAATACTTAAGTCTCACATCGGCTGCCTCATTCCTTGGAATGTAGTTTATATATCTATTAGACAACTTCACTTAATGTCAATTGGTTTTAAATTGAAATCTAACATGATATCAGCTTATATATCTATTGGACAACAATTAACTTATTCATTCTTACTTGTTAGAAGTTAATGCATGTTTCTCTATTTGTTTTAGGTTTTTTTTGTCTCTTTTGATTAATAAAAAAAAAATACTTGTATATGTGTATAAATTGATTTTTTTTCATTAAGTTGTGAAACATATCATTCGACATATACTATTTTCGCTTAAATGTATTTTTTTTATTTTGTTCAATTTACAATTTTATTTATTTTATTTTAAAATAGAAATATTTGTTCTCTCTGTTTTAAAAAAAATGTGATTTTAATTTTTATATTTTAAAATAAAAATATTTAATCCTTTTATTTTAGAAATTTCAAAAATTTAATCCCTATATTTTTTTTTAAAAAAAATCAATAATTTTGATCCAATCTTTAATTTTATCTATATTTTATTTCTTATATTATAATTAATTAAATTATTTTGTGAGATACCTTAAATTAATATGTTAAGTCTAGGATTCAAATGGATTAAAATAAAATAAATAAAATACAGGTAAATTTGAGAATTTGACGAAAATAGAAAATTTTGCCTAAGATAGAAAATCAAATATCTCTATTTTAAAACATGAGACTAAAATTGTAAATTTTTTAAAATAAAAAAATCAAATATTTTTTTTAAAATGAAAGGTCAAAATTACATTTAACTCTATTATTTTTAGTGATAAAATTAACTTTGGAATCTCTCTAGATCATTTATAAAAATGATAATCTTCTTGATCTTTTTCTAATATTTTCAAAATAAAATATTATTTTAATTAGTTAATCTCATTACCCAAATCAATTCAACTGAATTAAGGTCAGGTTCGGCTGCTTAACAAAAAACAGTAAAACCAATCTAACTCAACTATATTTGTTTGAGTTGGGTCTTAAATTGCTCAAAACTTAATTTAACACATCTGCATGATGTTTAGAGAAATATTTAAGAGAGATACTTAGAAGAAATATGAGTAGAAGACAATTTAAATGAGTATATAGGTGGATGAGGGAGAAGCAAAAGTGCATCAACAAACCGGTGGAGTTACGCAATAGAACTTTAATTTTTCTTCTATTTTTGTATTTTCTTTCCTTTTTCATTTATTTTTTTCTTATAAGCTTATCTACTGTTATGTCTTAATTTAGTTATATTTATTATGTAATTTTTTTATAAATAAATTAATGATATATAGAGTAATAATTATAAAAATAAAAAATAAATAAAATTCATAATTAATCATCGAAAAATAAGAAATTCTTTGCATTCTATTAATATAAATTAAATATTTATGAAAAATAGAAACCAATACTTTAGAAATCTAGCTTATTTTCACTTAAATTAATGCAATGTAAATATGTAATGCTCATTATCTTGAACATTTAAAATATATTATAGTTATTTATTAAATTTAAGAGAAATATGATGATAGTGATAAAAATTTATTAGTTTTTAAAATAATTTAAATAATAATTTCTGATTAGATTACGGTTACGGTGTAACAAGATATGAAATAACACATATTATGAAAAAAGCAAAGTGAAATTAAACTTAGCTGGCATCAATTTATAATATAAAATATTATAAACTATCAAATTTATATCTTATCTAATAAAATAAAACTTGAGAATTAGTTAAGTAAATTAATATTAAAATAAAATTTATTGATTAAATTAAACTTATATCTTATCTAAAATTAATTTATATTTTTGATTGTTGATATATATATATATATTTTTTTTCTTTTTTTTTCTACGTGTATTTTGCAAGCCGTGATGCAATCAATGCCTTATGTAGAATATCAGGTTCTTCTTCTTCCTCCATCGTGATTAGGGTTTTCGGATTTTCATTTTATCCTCAGTTCTTCCACCCTCGTCACCTGCAATTGATTCTTTCTTCTAATCGATAATTGAAGAACACAACATTTCAATTCCTCTCTCGATTTGTTTTGCAAGTTCGATAATCGAAAGTGCCTGGTGATTCGGTACGTTATAGAGCTCCATTAAAGTTTTTTTTTATTGTCTTTTTTGGTTTTTATTTTTCCCATTAAATTGCACGTTCTGTACATTTGCAAAAGTTTGCTATCTTTGATTTACTTAATCTTAGTTTGATTTCTCTAAACCTAGGTTCAATTCCAATCAAAAAATGAATTATGAAGGGATTTATTTGGGCCTCAGTTCCCAAATTTTGTATGAAACTATGAATTATTTTGGGACATCTGTTTCAATTTGTTAGTGGAGTGTTCATATGAAACTATAATTATTTTGTGATATCTGTTTCAATTTATCAGTGGAGTGTTCATATGAAACTAAGATATGGGTACATGCATGATGGCATACAATTGTAGTTTGGGTTATGTGGTTAAGTGATTGGTTTCGGTTTTTGTGGCTTTGATGTCTCAGATGTTGTGTTTACATAGGAGTTGTTTGTGAAAATGAGAAGGCAGGGGCACTATGGGGATCCATCTGCCAACACTTGTGTTGGTGGTAGCCAGATGCATCATATGGCTGGTCAAAGGGGGGAGGCCAAGTCGGGTAATTTTGAAGGACGGCTAGAGGCCTTTACTCCACAGAGAGAGAATCCGTATGCAAATTCCAAGCAGGAGGGTCAGGGTCAGTGGAGATGGGAAATTGATGAAGCAAAGATGTCCAATTCAATGGCATCTCGAATGTTTAATGAAGGCAAGTATTATTCGTTGCCTCTCCATGCTTGCTTATCCTTTTATTTACCTAGCCATGCACTGCATCTGGATTTACAGAAACAGTATGGACACAAATGTTGTGAAGTTGTAGCTAGATATTGTTTTTACAAGTTTTCATGATTGAATGTAATGGCTAGTTAGCGTAATGTATATTTTCATTTTTTCCAAGGTCAATATATATTCAATATTTTTTTCATGAAATTGACAAAAATGTCATGTTGTGTCTTGGTTTTCACTAAAAAAAGGCTAGGACCTATGATGCATACTTAAAGGAGCATAGTGTGTATGTATGATATATCTGTCGCTTTTTATGTTGTTGCTAGAAATAAACCACCTGGTAAATGCTATCATGACAGATTAACTCACCCTGCACTTGTGTACAGAAGGTTTATAAAAATAATCCAGAAAAGTTGAAGGGATGAAGTTTGGATAGAAAGTACAAAGGAAAAAATGAAGAGATAATATATGGTATAGTTATAGTTATCTGAATTAATTGTGGTTTATATACATTTTTGGTCCCTAAAAGTATGGCATTTTTTTTGTTTTAATTCCTGTGAAAATTTTATTTGTTTTTAGTCCCTACATTTAACAAAAGCAATGTGGTTTTAGTCTCTTATGAGGGATTTAGAGCACATGATTTGTTACTTTTTAAGGTCTTAAAATGAATAAATTTAAATAAAAAGTGTTTATTTTTTTAAAAATGTCTATGTTTACAAGGACCAAAAGTATATTTTAGCCAAAATTTTATATATATATATATATGTGTGTGTGTGTGTGTGTGTGTGTGTGTGTTGTTTTTAGTTACTCAATTATACATATAAGGTATAACTATAAGCCTATGACCTCATGTTTTGTTAATGTATAAAACAATGACAAGGTAAAATAAAGTCATAATTTGGAAAAAGATTGGATAAAGGTAAAGATTGAACCTGTTCTTTTTTGAAAAATATAGACAGGGATAAGAAACTTTATCCATAGGTGTATGTTGATGTGTTATAAGTATAGAGAAGAACATTTAACCATTTACTTCTTGATGTTGCTTGTGTAAAGTGACCGAGGGGAGGCATGTTGTTTTACCCAATTTTATAGTATGTCACTTGTTTTATTCAGAAGGTGATAGAAGATCATGATGTTAGTAGTGTGTTTTTTTCCCATTAAAAGAAAAATGTACCTTTTAATTTTGTATATCTTCATTAATGATACGTAATTAAGATAATATTGCCCATTCTTGCTTTGCAATTTGTATCATTGCACAAAGAGTTATAACTTCTTTACTAGGATGTGAAAACACTTAAATTTCCTGTAGGCTGTAATTGTTATTCTTTCTTCTGTGTTGCAGTATGGAGATTTTTGTTTCTAAATTAGAAGTGAGGTAATAACCCAATACTTCTGACCGTCCTTTGTGAGCAGATTAACGATGATATCATGTGACTCAATTGTCCAGCATAATCCTTTTAAATGTCGTCCTTTCCAATTTGTTGCTAAATGAATGTTTTATTCACATTCCTGACATCCTTCTGTAAAATTTGCTTCTTTTTCAATGAACACGCTTCAAAGAAGTTGTTGAGGTATAGGAGATGAATTTAATTCTTGATGTCTGCTCTTAAGTGGGTTACAATAGTGTTTAGTTCAGCAAACATGGCACATCTTCAGAACCTATCTTACTTTTGAATCGTTAAAACATTAGCTTCCATGTCTAGAATGCCTGGTTACAGGTTTGCCATTTATATCATGGAAATAGTTTTCAAACTCCTAAACTTAGGGGAGCCATTTCATGTTCTAGTGTAGGTCAGGGGGTTGATGCTTCAAAGTCCTATTTTCAAGGGCCGAGCCGGAACAACAGTGATTCCAGATCTCAGGCTCATGGAGAAGATATGGATGTTGGGTATGAAGGAAATCATTTATCACAATCTTTTGAAGGTCTTGAGCAGAATTTTCATGATGACATTATTAAACTCACCAAAGAACAGAATGACGCTGAAGATGCAGAATATGCCAGACACAGAGAGGTTTGTGTTAAAAATAAAATAAAAAGTATTAATTTGTTACTGTGTTCTTGAAGTACCCTAAATCTTCTACGCATTTTGCAACTTTTTTGTCTTTTTTTCTTTCTTTTTCTTAATAGATGAACCCATAATCATGCAACACCCTTGATGGACTGGATCCAGTTTTGCAGACCTCACTAGGTTTAAATTACCTCTTGGGCATCAGCACACTGAAAACGGGACAAATAATGAGCCACATGGAAAGACTGCTTGTTGGGTATTTAGATTTTATAAACTAATTATCATAATAATAATAAAATCAATCAGTTTTTTTTTTTTTTTTTCAATTAAGTGTTCCAGACTTCTAGGGTGTAAAACTTATTTCTAATATTCATTTTGAAAACTTGCCCTGCTCTCATTTGATTACTTGTCTTAGTTATGACTTGCATGCAGGTTACCTTGTTGAGGTTTGGACAGTCTTGTTTTGTCAGGTGGCATTGTTATACACGTTTTATGCTACTGTATAGTCAATAAAGTGTACAACATTTAAGACAGTTTCCCTTTTTATAGCTGAAATGTGATGATCTAAACAGAAAGGTGCCAAAAGGAAGAAATGCATTTATGCTCAATTCTGTAGTCTTGTTTCCTCTGTAAGAGTAAAGCTTGCTTCTCTTCGTAAGAATTGGGTTTCACTTTGGCACAAGACCTTATGGGATTTGTTCAACAGCTTGTTTGTTTTTGAAGATGTTAAAGATACTTTTGAAGCGGTAAAACTTTTTATAGCTGTTACAGTAAGAAACACATTAAGGAGATATAGTTTCTCTTCTAGAATCATCCATTTGCATGTATTGAACTGCATCCCAGGAACGCAAGCTTATCAATGGGTTGCTAAATGTATTTTCCATCATATTTGATAAACTTGAAGTCATTATGCAAAGTCACAAATACTGCAGTTATATACTGCTTTTTTCATCTTAGTTGATAAACTTGATGAGATGATACAAAACTACTAATACTGCAGTTATGTGTTCTTTTTTGCATCTTTCAAACTATGAAGTAACCCAGTGCTGTCAGATCTTAGTTGTGTTACATTTTTATTGTATTATATATATATATATATATATATATATATATATATATATATATATAATACAATAAAAATGAAAATAAATTAATATTAATTTATGAATTCTGATCCATTTTATGATACTTACTGAATATTAAATGGATGTACAAAATCACCTTTGCAAGAGTGGTTTTTGTTCTCGAGTTAGGTTCTTCTGTCTGCCAACTGTGAGCACTGGGTCTAGTTCTGTCACCTGCATCTTTGTATTTTAAGAAATCTGTCACTATATTTTGAAGCTGGATATTTGCAGCACATTGGGTGTGATGAAGATAATCTTATTCATGTTGAATTCTGTTGATTTTTTTTTATATATATTCTCTAAAACTATGTCTTAATTGAGCTTTAAAATAAGCTGTACGTATATCTTTTCAGAAAATAAATGCAATCAATGCTCAGTATGAGGAAAAACTGGCAGCACTCCGAGCTCAGCATAGCAGCCGCAGAGCTGAATTTCTTCAAAGGGAATCACATGCTAGGCAACAGCAGTACCAGCAAATCATAAGGGATCCTTACCCCAGTGGTGGCATGGCACCCGGAGACCCTCATGGTTACAACAATGTGAATGCTTCAGGTACAGGTGAAGTGCAACGAGGCTATTCTGCCGATCACCTTGATCCTTACCGAGAGAGAGCTCGATTTCTTGGGGGTGGTAGAGATCAAGGATTTGAACCTAGAGGTCCATATCCTGGTGGCCGTGTCTATGACACTGGTTCACGCTATTACAATTGAGTTTTGACCCAAAGGTTTATCTCTCATTTTGGGTTTTTACTGCAGGTGAAATTGCTTATATTGACATAATTTATGCTTTGTCATCTTTTCCATCTTTTTATTACACTGTTCATGGAAATTATTGTTTCTTAGCGGTTGTTATTTATATAGATCAACATTGGAGGTGCACACCTTTACATTGGTGTTGTGCATTAAAACGTAGGACCACTAGGATATTTCTTGTTTGTGTTTATGAAAACCTATAACATTGAACACTGTAATATAATCTTCCATTTAATTCAACTGCATAAGGAGAGGATGATATTGCTCGGATAACATGTAGCAAGCATCTATACATACCACGGGAGAAGCATAGCTTAGCACCAAACCATATATGCTTCAGTAAGATCAGAGAGGACAAAATGTTAAATCAAACAACCAAACCAAAATAAAAAACAAATGAAGTGTTTTTGCATGTTTACCTCTAAACTAAGCACTAAGAAATACAGAATTGCCTCTAAAACTCCAATGTCTCGCAATAGGATTGAGAAAGTAGTGATAAGTTTGACGGGCGACGGATTTTCCTGGTGTCCACGAAATAGAAATCATAGGATTTATGTACTATACTAGAGTGTAGTGATCCGCACGGATAAATATTATTTCTGAATATTTTTATAAAGTATTTTAAATATGTTAATTTTTTCTTAAAATGTGTATTAGAAATTATTTATAACTAAAATTTATTTATTTTAATCATGGATTGCAAAGTATAATATTTTTAGTTATTAATTATTGTTGATTTAGATAGTTGATTAGATATCTAGGAGATTATGATTTTAAAAGACAATAAAATGAGAAAATACAATCAATTATGCGTTAGGTAAGGGAGTAATTTAAATAATTATTGTTATATATTATTTAAATGATTTTTTTTTTGTTTAAGATCACAAATATTTTTCACTAAAGATAATTTTGTTTAAATTAGATAGAATTATTATGAGTGACAACTTTTCCTTCAAGTATCTTACACACACAGCTGCATATCTAGGACTTACTTGAAACCCAATCACGCGCTAATTGATTCATGTGCTTAGTGGTATTATAATAAAAGTTTCTCGCTCATGCAATAAAATAACTGAAGCAAAGCAATTTTTTTTATTAAATTACATTTTTAACTATATATTTTAATTTAAGACCTAACCTAAATATAGATATATGTTACATTCTAAACAATGCTATAGAATATTTTAAAATATGAAAAAATGAAAAATTCGAAGAAGAAATTATGAACTAAAAATAATAATAAAAATTATGTTAAATATCAATAATGTATCATAAAGTAAATGCATTTAATAGTATATTGTCAAATAATTTTGATTGCATTCACAAGTGTAAGATTGATTTACTTAACAAGAGAATTCATTATCGAATTCGATTGTGTGAAATTGCACCAGTAACAATCATGTATCACAAATGAGATTAGTCTTTGATCCAATGACCTAATTAAAAAAAAAATCAATTTTAAATGGATATAATGTTTTATTTATGACCCATGCAAATCTCATTAAAATTTGGATATCAATTTATTTTTTACATATAATATGATTGGTGAAAAAGTTATTGATTATGTCATGAGCTGTAAGTGTACAAGTTGATTTTAATTTTTTTATTACCCTAATATATATCGGACTCAACTCAGTCACTTATGACCATTGGCATGGGACAATTACCAAAGGGACCAAGGATCCCGATTTTTTTTTTAAAGAAAATATTCTTTAAGCCAATAAAAAAACCTTCAAATAAGGTAATTTTATTTATTTGAACAATAAAGATTTTTAACCACATATTTAAGTAAAAAAAAATTAACCATATATTGCATTGAGATCAATTTCAATTGTAACTTATAATTCGAAAAAGTGTTTGACAATAAGTTATTTTTTAAAGAAGTACTCCAGGCAATGATTATTTTTTTGCAATAAAACATTCCTGTTATACGCCTTTTTTTTGCCAAATTATTTAAAAATTTCAAAATTAACAATAATTATCAAATTATTATCTTTAAATAGTAGTTAAATGCATAATCTCTGTAAAATTTATACAATATTTATTTTTACATGTATATTTAGTTCACACTCTTTCCAAATAAATTGTTCAATTGAAATATGAACATTTTATTTGAGTTTATAAAGATGATAACAAGGGACAAAAACTTGATATTAAAATTAAGAAGAAAAAAAATAGTAAAAAGAACATTATTTCCACACTATTGCATATGATAGTCAATATTACAACAAAATTAATAACACTATATTATCAATTTTTCTAATAGAATGAAACACCGACTAAAATAAAAATTACACGACTTCAACAGTTGACTTTGCTGTAATTCTATTTGTGACACAACTCATTTCCAATCGTTACGGATTAGAGTTTTGCCCTCTTTTGCGACTTTAAGAGCTGGTTTCCAAATGCCTGTAATAAATAACATGAAATGCAGAGTTGTTTCTAAAAAAATATTCACACTACAAGAAAAAGGACCTATACCTACGGATAAAAACTGTCACTATAAATAAAAAAATTCATAGATAAATGTATGATAGACTTTGTCCTACGGACATTTCTTCCGTCAACTTTGAGGGGGTGTATAATGACAACTTGTCTGTTACTATAGGTTTTACCTACTATGTATAGTGTGTAGATAAAAGTCATTAACTTCTACTTACATCTCCTAACTGTAGGTAAAGTCTTTAATATGTACCTATCATCTTCAACTATAGGTAAATGTTTAGATCTTAGAGAGAGTTTAGAACATACATAACTGAATGTGGACAGTGCATCAATCCAATGATCTTCAAGCTCCAACTCCAACTAGCTTTGCCTACTTCATAATTACCTAGGCCTTGGCTAGAGGTGGCCCTCCACTATTAAGAGTGACAAGACATCAAGGCCATAATCTAGTACAAGGACCATAAAGATGTCTACAATATCTTCTGCATATATACATAGAATTAGAGTGACAAGACATCAAAATAACTTCCACATATATTTCAGTTAGACATAATTTTGTAGTTGTGCTCTTAATTTTATTGATTTATATTTATAAGAAATAAATTTAAATCTAGAAGTATTAGCTAATCGACATTTCCCTAATCAAATTAATCAAGAACAATTTTAGACCCATATAATTAGCATTCAAAATCCAAAATTAGACTACATAAACATAAAAGGAGATTCTATTGTGTGTGCATGTTCATACATAAACATAATTACAGTTCAAATCTGTCTTTCTTTTTGAGTTTTGAATAATAATAAACAGTTGTTAAACAAAATAGTTTAGTTTAATAGGCATAACTAAAATGGGAGTATTTACAATTTGTTTAATGACATGATTTTTAAAAAATGATAGCAAGGTGTTAGTCTGATTTTCATACTTAAAAAGAGTACACCATATCCTTGTAGGACATGAGCACAAGTAACCACCAGTAAGTAACCTTCCACATGTGCAGATAAAGGTGCGGCTCCAGACAAAATAAGACGTACTCTACCCCCTAAACCTTGCTTTACCTGATCAAGTAGTAAAATCATGATTAGTAAAAAATCCTGTCATACCAAGGGGATGGGGAGTACAAATTTATAAAATTTAAAACCTTGTCAAACACAATTTTATCTTATAGGAACACACATCAATCAATTTCACCTCGTAAGGTAATAAACAAACATCCAATCCAATCCAATGTGACATAACCTTGAAACTGTAGAAGAAATAGAACTAAAGTTTCAATTTCAATTCGGTCTAGAAAAAAAAAAGGAATAGAAAGCAGTAACCTAGCCCTAAAAATAGAATAAATAAATAAAAACATATATATTAGTATGAAGCTAACCGACAATGGAGTTATCGAAAAATGAAAAATCTGGAGAGAAATAATGTATCAATTTGGGCAATTTCCATCATTTCGGGCAGACAGTTAATCACGAACAAAGAGATGAATTCACGTCAAAGGGACAAGGTCCCAAAATTAAAAAAATAAAAAACAAAGTTAATCGAAAAATAGTATTAATAAAATAAAGGGGCAACGAGCGAGAAACTATCTTAGTTCAAGAGAAACTATCTTGGTTCATATGGATTTGTAAATGAATTTAATATGAATTTTCTTATATTAATTGTCAAACACAATTAATATTAATTTAATATGAATTTGTAAGTGAATTCATATGGGAACAATCTTAGTTCCCTAATATCTTATAGAGGATCCATAACAGTTCATTGCAGGTTTGTCGTGATTTCACCTTTACTCAAGAAACTATCTACAAAACAACACTTATTATGAATAAGCAAAGTTGAATAATGTCTTCTTCAAGAAACCCTCAGAAGAAATCTTCTGTGTCAAACCTGTGTATCAGATAGGGGTTGAGAGTCAATGCATTTTTTTCCCAATTGGGAAGGGAAAGTAAGAAAAATGAAAAAGAAAAGTAAGAAAAATGCTACTCCAATCATCAAGAAATAATTTGCATAGCTTTGTCCTACTGAAATAATAATTTTACCATCAAAATTATATGATTATGAAAAGATCATCAAACTGTCAATAATCATGAGAATTTTCAAGAGTTTATCTGAGTACACTCTATCAAGCACACTGGGAACAACACAGAAAATAGTTGGTTTTAGTTCCCCAACATCATCAATTAATCAAACAAATCCAAAGTTACTCAGGTTTAACAACTGCATGCCTAGCTAAATCGTGTAGGATCTATCCTTAAGAGCTTTAGTCGTACCTGAGTTCCCTTAGAACATAAACTAGTATCACAACTCACAAGAACATTACTTTAACATCATAGTTAATTCATGTATATGTTGTAAGAAATATAAGAGGGTTTAGTTGTGCATTTTTTTTATTTAATTATCGAATTTCAATTGAAAAGAATAAAAAATTCTATATATTATTATTGCAGTTTAAAACGATGACTTCTTTTTTGGAAAAACTTGTCTGCGTCATTTTTGTTGGTGGACAGTGGACTGTTATTAATTACACTACTTAAACGAATTTCTTGAGCGATAAGGTTGCCCAGCTGACTATTTGTTTTGATAAGTCAAAAATAGCATTATGAAATTAAACCGGACCATTTACTTAAAATGAATAAAAAATATAAGCAAGCATACACTGCCATATTCTGGATTTCTATTTACTAAAATTAAAAGTAATATCCACTCAAATCATCATTACAAATTAATAGAGCAAGAGATGCAGGTTATATTTGTTTATAATTATATTATTATGACTATTTGAAATCATTTTTTAAGTAAAAAATTACACCAAAAAATACTAAATCTTAAAAAATGAAGAAATATGCACTCTTCTGAAAAGAAACGATTTTTCAATAATCTTTTCATCCCAGTAAAAAGTAAAAGTAATGACTGATTCTATGAAGTACAGAGATGTGCTTTGCATGTGAAAGTCTAGCCGAAAGAGAAAGAGACACGCACTCACAATAAACGCCAGAGTTCAAATTCTCCCGAGGCTGCTGAACGAATATAATCTCAGCCTTTTCCATTCTGCAGAATGAAAAAAAGGGGGAGCAAACAAGGGAAGCAAATTCAAAAATAAAATGTACCTGCATGCTCATAATCCATTCTGCAGAATTGGCACCATAAATACCACATTTTACACCATGCAAATCAGCAATATATGAATTAAGCTGAAATGAACAAATTGCTAGAAACTATAAATATAATCATATGCAAATATGAAATATCAAAATCATATAAAATAAGGATATCCATGTCAAAGAACCAAGCACTTGAACTCACATGACCATGGTTCTGATTCACTCTTGAACTATTCATGCACATGCAGATAACCACATTACCAAGAACATATGGTGTTTGAATTTTGTCACTGGCATGAAAGCATGTAAATTACACGTAAATGTTGGCTGTAACTTGTAAACAATGAACAAGTAAACAACCCAACATGTACTGTGAATCCAAGAATTTGGAATAACATAATAATACTACTGAAACAGCTATGAAAAAAATGCTTCATTTTCTGGTAAGAAAGACACAACTGACTTACTTCTCCATAACCACAGCTGCGGATAGAATTCCCAATTTTATGTGTTTATTTATGTGGCCTTTTGATATTGAGTAAGAGTGAGTAGATTTGGTGAGGCATGAAGTCCAACTTAATTTCTGAAACTAACAACTCACAATGACAACTTTACCTATGATCCACTTAATTTTTTTTATTGGCAAACAAAATTATTAATATAAATAGAAGGGTACCCGGGGTATCAATGAGAAGTACATGAACAAATAAATTATACAATCAACCCCATATATATGCATTGACATGGTCGATTCTGAATTTTTTTTGCCCTGGACGAACTAAAAAAATTATGTCCTCATAATCATTCAAATATTATCTGCACGAAATTACTATAACAATGTAACCAGTTTCCCTGCAACATGTTATGCCTGCCAGCACCCCGAGATAAATTTATAGCAACATATATAACTGTATTCAATCATTATTTTCCTCATTATATGATCCACTTAGTTAAATGAATCAACATATGGAGGAGTTAATAACTTACTGTTTTCTTTTCTCTCTTTCTTTTTTTTGTTCTGTTATGCCATATTGGTTAGAGTTGATGCTTGGCTAGATTCGGTTATTGATCTACCTACGGATAATGGACATTTTATATCATGTTGGATTCAACAGGGGCATGAAAGCCAAAGTGGAATGGCATATGTTATGGACTTATTTATGGTTTGATGTAAATATTGGATACTTATCAATGTACGAGACTAAAGCTTTCTGCTAGATTCAATCTCCATTAATTAGGGTTGCAATATCCGTATTCCTCTTAATTGATTAATCACTTGAGTTAACTGATCAATATGCTTCTAAAATTATGTTAATCAATAACAAATAATGCATCATTGACCAAAACAATTGATTATATATAGAGGCTTCCCAAAATTGATAAGTATCCCCCCTATTAATCCACGAATTTGATAATTTAAGTATGTTTCAGGTCTCACAACTTAAAACAATAAACTCTCGGTTTTACCATTTTTATCACCAAAATCACGAAAACAGAAGGTAAAATAAAAATAATGTGTTAATTATTAATCAAAACATATCATTTAAATAAAACAAACCAAAATTAATCTCGCCTGATTTTTCACTCTCCGTACTGTCAAACAAAAGCAGAGAACCTTCTTATTAACACAGTCAAATATTTTAAAGGGAGCTCCTTTATGCTTTATACCATGACATAATAAAGATTAGTATCAAACTACAACGAATCAAGCATTAAGTTAAGGGCGAAGAAGCTTAATATCGTGGTGATAATTGGCATACAGAATACTTTATAAGTTAACCAAAAAAACTGATAATTTAAGTATGTTTCAACTACCTTGCAATTTTTGCTCATGATTGGCCAAGAGGTCTGCATATCTACAACCTCTTCCTGGATGTAGTAGTCTAGTCTGGCATGATTTTGTTGGTGCCAGTAGTGTTTTGTTACTTGTTAGTGATGTTTTGGCCTCCAATGCAGTAAAAAATAAAATAAAAATAACAATGGAAGTATTCAAGACAAGTATTCTCCCAAGCAAATACCGCAAAATGATATCGAGAATGCATGACAACACGAGGAAGCACCACACGAGAATGCATGACAAGTATTCCCACTAGTTTTATATTATTAGTTTTTTTAATAATGTCATTTTTTTATTAACTGTATTTAACTTCTATTTTTTTTATTATTTAAAAAATTGAGAGGCACGGACTTCCCCTAGTTTATGAGAAAGTGACCACTAATAATTATTATTATCATGCTAAGAATTTGGGGAAAATAATCATGACTTCAACAGTTGACTTTGCTGTAATTCTATTTGTGACACAACTCATTTCCAATCGTTACGGATTAGAGTTTTGCCCTCTTTTGCGACTTTAAGAGCTGGTTTCCAAATGCCTGTAATAAATAACATGAAATGCAGAATTGTTTCTAAAAAAATATTCATCAGAACAATGATTTTTTTTTCTAAAATATCATAGTAAATTACAGATGAATAAATAAGTAAAAGAGGAATAACAAAAAAGTGAATACTCAAAATCCAACCATTGTTGAGATGAATAAGACAGAAAAAAACAATTTTATGCCAAATAACCCTAAACCCTAAGAAAAAGAAGTAAAAATAACCAAAAAATAGAATACCTAAAATGCAACCTCTGTTGAAAGGATTAAGGAATTGCAGAAGAGTATGGAAGTGAAAGATGATGAATATAAAAAACACCCCATATATATATATGAACATCCTCTGTGCTTCCAAGAATTAATTTAACACTACTAATTTGCTTGCACAATTTCTTTTTTAAACTTTATTGTATTTATTATGATTTTTATTTTTATTTTCATGTAAATAACCAAATCAACAAATAACATAAAAGATTTGAAATACAATTACTAATTGATTGGATTGTTGTTTGTCATTATTTGCCCATGGGCTATTATTATCGAAATATTGCTCTCAATCAATCCTCATAATAATTATAATTACAATTATTATGAATTTATGATTTAAAAATCAAATTAATGAAAAATCAATTTATGAATATTATCATTGCTTTAAATATCAATGTTGGCTCCAAATTCAATTGTGAGGTAATTTTAATTTAGGTAACACCTTCCACAAAACTGTATTAGGTATCGAGATACTTTCAATTTCCTCTTTCCATAATTTTAATCTTTATGTACATTATCTTGAGAATTATATCACCTGCATATATATTATCATAATGAAAATTGAAATTCAAATAGTATTTTTAAAATCATAATAAGTAATTGATTCAGTGATAATAATTAATTGTTTTATTCTGTAATCATATTAATTATACTGATTCAATAACTAATTATTTAATGTTTATAAAAAATAAATAATTTTTTAATTTTCCGAAATTTTCAACAACTAATTATTTAATTATTTATTTATAAATTAATTAATTTATTAAAATATATCATCATTGGATTAGTATTTTTTTAATTTTCAATTTTTTTCAATAACTAATTATTTCAATTAGGTGTATACATTAAGGCCCTATCAATGAAATTCAAAATTGATTTACACCTATAAATTGATCTACAATAAAAAATTTAACAATTAGCGATTTGAATTGGCATTCATTAATTATAAAATATGCTTTATAACAATTAATTATTTAAATTATAACTATAAGGATAAATCATAATAAAAAACACATGTGCAAATCAGTTTTTAATTTAAAATTTAAAATAACAAACAGTTAATTATTTACAACTCTAAAAAATATCACGTGTAAATATTTCTTTTAGAAAACATTGTTGTGTGTATATATACTACTATAGATAGACTATAGACTAGTTTGCAAAATTTTCGCTCATTCAACCTGCATGAGAAATCACAAAAAATGTGATTTCGAGAAGTTAACGACATTTAATTGTTTGATAGTTGATGTAGTGGAGAAAAAGTAGAAAAGATTTTAAGAAGGAAACGAAGAACAAAATTTTCAGAGAATCTATCTTGGAGCAGGAGGCAAAACGTGTAATAAAATTAATATGAAAAAATAAAATAAAATAAAAAAATAAAACATTCTACACTACATCTAGACTGTAGTGGAAAGAGTAGCGAGATTAAATATGCATCTAAGGGTGGTGTGTTTGTTGTACGATCTCTTTCTAATTTATCATGTTTATTGGAAACTTATTATTAAGTTTAATAACGAACCCTCTAACTGAATTATCATTGAATATTATAAAAAAATACGTTTTATTTATATATGAACTAAATTAATACAGAAAATTTTATAAAGATCAAATTAATATTTTTTTTAATTTTACAGGAAATTTATACATATTTTATCTCGTCATAAATATACTTGATATATTTAAAATATTTTCGAGAACGACAGACTATATTTTTATATTATAAAAAAGTTTATCTTGTTATGAGAATATTGAATTCCGATCCTCTCTTATAAGAAAGTTTTTCTAAAAACAAAATGTAGTTATAAAATTATTCTAGAGAATGTTAGATTCTTGAAAATGATTTTTAAAATTGTAATATTGAATACAAAAATTTAAGGGTGTGTTTGATAGGAAGGGAAGACAAATTATAAGATTATGTAAACAAAGTGAATGGAAATAAGTTAAAAATGAAATGAAAATATAAGTATATGATTTTAGAAAATAGAGAAGAAAGAGAAATAGAAAAAAAAAATCATTTGAAATGTGTTGTTAAAGAAATAATCAATTTTTTAAACAATAGATTGTTTGAAAAATATAATGAATAATCTTCACAAATAAATATCATTTCACATGGTAGCTTGCCATTCTCTCATTCATTTTTTTTTCCGCATCTCCCATTTCACTCTTTGTTGTTTTGAGGAGAAATAAAGAAATTGTGAGACCCACATTTTTTTTTCTCCTCTTCTATTTTCCTACTAGCAAACACAGTATTTCTTATCACCACTCTATTTTCACTCTCTCCTTTCTATTCCACTTTATTTCTCTTTCTCGTGTACCAAATCAAAGTATAACATTTTCACCTTAACATTTTTGGAAAACTTAAAAGAATCGCCTATCAAATACCCCTTAATATCAAAGTTTGGTTCACTAATCTATATTTATCGCTAATTCTTCACTTAAAAATTTATAAAGCTATAAAAAATAGATATACCGTGTCACTCATATAAAGATTTGAAAATATTTAAGTACTTTTTTACTTTCCAATTGTAATGCATCTAAGCTTTAGCATGCAAATAATTTGGGTATTTAACCAGTCTGTACATTTAACAGGTTTCACATGGAGCTTGTCATCAATGCCACAATCACTAGATTAGTTTTTTCTCAGGTTAGAATAGGATACTGTGTATCATGTATCCAAGTATAGGCTCTAGATTTTCCATCTACTCTGTGTGATATTCTTTGTTATGCTCCACTAAAAACTGACCAGGGACAGAAGAATATAGTTTTGTAATGATTTTTATTGCTGATTCAGTTTTATTTTCTGACTAGTTAAAAGTTCAGAATATCAATGTTCACCTACCTTCCCCTCTGGCAGATAGTATATGTTAAAGCATTTTTTTATGTGAACATTACTGTTTTAGTATTTCATATGATTAGTTCTGTTCTTTTATCATTTGCTCTATATATTAGTGTCATACACTTGGAACATGTCAAGCATTATGTATTTTGTGAATCAGTGTTACTATTTTCTAAAGTGCAATTTTATGCAATGTTAGGTATTTTTCCTGGCTAGCAAGAAGTTAGATCTGTGGAGACTTCCAGTTCCAGAGATTTTTGTCATTCATCTGAAGAGGTTCCAATATAGTCACTTCATGAAGAACAAGCTGGAGACATATGTTGATTTCCCTGCAGATAATCTTTGATCTGTCAGCTTATATTGCGCATTGAAATGACAAATCTTATACC
This sequence comes from Glycine max, assembly GCF_000004515.6. Lineage (NCBI taxonomy): Eukaryota > Viridiplantae > Streptophyta > Magnoliopsida > Fabales > Fabaceae > Glycine > Glycine max. Next base: position 8,045,360 of record NC_038248.2, read on the forward strand.
GTACATGCTTTTTATGCTATCAGGTGCTCTTTATACAGCGTATTTCCATGTAAGTGCTGTTCATCTTTTCCATAGCCTTGTTCACCCCATCAGCAAATTAAGAGAAGACAAAGTCTGCAGCTGCCTATGTTCTTTTCTGCACAAGAGTTTTTGAAGTATAAACATAACAGTAGAGTAGCATATATATAGTTCAAATACTATTATTGTGAGTAAAAAAAATCATTAACATTATTGCCATCATAGTCATAATATTAAAAAAAATCGAAGTCCAACATAGACGACTAATAATAAGGCTAAAATAGTATATATAATGGGTAATCCTTGCATCTTGAGATAGTTTTGTAGAGTTAAATTAGACCTAATTCATGTTTTAAAATAATATCAAAATTTATTCTAAATTCATTAATGAGTCTCCTATCATATTATCTATGCACCGAGCTTAATAGTGCTAGATGTAAGAAAATATATTAAAAAAAACTCAAATTTTACATTGATTAAGTTACCCAAAAATATCTTATGATATATAATATTCTTGAAGCGAGATTTAATTTCTAAAGAATGATGTGGTAGAATTCATGTAATTAATCTTATCTAATGAAATAACACTTTATTATTGTTATTGTATACTAATACAATACCACTACCTAAAAAGTAGCAGCATTCTTTTGTTATTCACATCATTAACATTAGAAGATGCATGTGTTAGAAAGATTGAATATTAAAGCTATTGAATAAAAGTTATAACCATAACTTGTTTTTTTTTTTTTACAATTAATGACCATAATTAGTTTTCAAATTGAAACACATTTTGAGGGGGAGAAAAGGACAAATCACATTTTGCTGGCAATACAGAAGCACAGGATTTTAGCAGTAACTAGCAACGTAACGTAATGTCTGACATTTGTTAGTTTTCAGCATCATGGACCACATTTCCATATTGGTGTTAAGATGTGCCACCAGAACTCTTGGTCTCTTCTTTGATGGATTGTAGTACCAAAGTACTTGAGACAGCCTTATAAGCGAGTCCAGGACCACTGATTTTTTTACATTCTGTGGCTCTAAGTTGTTAACATATGCTCCCCATTGATAGGACTTAGGATATTATTTTGACATCACCCGGCCACCCGGGTAACATTCACTGTAACTGCTTCTATTGGTGCATTTGTCTTTGCGCAGTTCACTTATCTTATCCACAGATATGATTAAAATACAAGTGGGGGGAATATAAGATAAAGTTGGAAAAAAGACAGGGATGATCAAACTAGACCTAGAAGCCAGTTGTCTACTTCAGTTAAAGAACGCTTTATGAAACCAATTATTTGGCAAAATGATGGCTTTTGTTTGTTACGCATTAGAAAAAAGTGATTTTGATATAATATAATTTAGTGATTTTTTTAGAGATTCTTAGAAAGGTAGAAGCTAACTTATGTTTGTTTATAAATATAAAACTACTTTTTTATATAAAATAGTGATTTTATGAAAACTATTCAAAATAGCTTCTGATTTTAATAAGATTTTGGATTCTTTTTAGCTTATTATTATTTTGAAAAGTTGAAACAAATGCATGAACAACTTTTAAAAGTGATTTTTTTTTATTAAAAAAAAGTGTTTTCTTGATGAAAAAACTTTAACAAATGAACCCAATACTGCTGTGATAAAAGTAATTTAATATTTTTTTTTCTAAAAAAGATATCTTTCACTCTATTATATAGTAGTGTTCGACTAAATTTAGCTATTTTAGACTTTTATTTTTCTTAAAAGAAAAACTTGTGTCAAATACAATTATATAAAAGTTCCAAAGTAAAACGACCTTTTTAAAACGAAGAAATCATTAGAAATGTTGATGAATTTGGATTGATTAATCTTAATTTGTCACAATACCAAAGTTAATTAGCTTTTGCTATCAACTAATAATTGACAGTGAATTCTAAATTAAGTATTATTTTGTTATTCAATAGTGAGTTCGACTTATTAATTGTAGATACTTTAGAAATGTGAACATTATCATGAAGTTATAATATTAATTTCGTAACTGAATGAAGAAGTCTGAGAGGAAGAAGGGGAGAAATGTGTGGATTCAAATATCTCCTGTTAATAAAAAATTAAAAATTAAAAAATAATATTTATTGACAAAAACGTCAACATTACCATTCAATCGAATCTGGAACTACCTTTTATGATCTACTATAGTGCCTCTGAAATTCTGGATTGTTTGCTTGAATTGATTGCTTTGTGATTTGACTATTTGATGACGTTCTTAATTAATTTGAAAGTTGAAAACCACCTCATCTAACTTCTATGATATAATTGTAAAACTCGAATTTTTCCTTAGATAATCTAAGTTGTACTTTTATACTGCAAGTTTTCTATGAAACATTTTTTCTTACTGAGCTTTTTCGCATAGAATGAGTTTTATGAGCTCTACTTGCTTCTCAACTTCTTATTTTATATATAGTTTCTTTCATCATTCAGCTGTTTAAATTTTTCCAATTTAATTTAATGCTTTTATTCGCAACACAGTATTCATATTCCTTGTTAATATAGTATGTTTCACTTGTGCTATGTTGTCAGTGTATTTTGCTTTTGTTGCATTTCACAATGTTTACCGAAAACTCAATTTTTGAAATCCAAAAGAAGCTATTTTTAGAGGTTCCTAGATACTAGATATCTGGGCTAAAGATAGAACATAAAGAAACTCTTATTTGTCTCTGATCTCCTAGAAATTATTGACAATCTGCTTTGTTGACAACAAACTTATTTGGTTTCTGAGAATATTTTTTGTCCTTATTTTTTTTATATTTTTACCAGTAGAATGTCACTATTTTTTAAGTGACAAAAATAAAGTTTAAACTTAAAATGTTATGCAAAATATCTAAACTCTCAATCACTAACCTTAAATCATGTTTGATTAAAGATTTTTTTTAAATAATAAAGTATTTTTTTAATAAAATGACACTTTAATACTGAAAATATTTTATTATTTACATAATATATATTTAATCAAACAGGGTTCAAGGTTATGGATATATATTTAATGGTCAGCATAATAAAACAAAATAAAATGAAACTAAATGAATTAGAATGAATGTAACCAAAACTAGTTATTATATTATTCACCTCTACATCCATAGTCCTTATCCAAAAAAAAAAGTTATCCACAGATCATGAAAGACTTTAGACCTATATTCCTCTGCAATATCTTATACAAATTATTTCTAAAACACTAGCCAACCTAATGAAACCTCTTCTCCAAAAGTGTATTTCTTTAGAACAATCAACTTTTGTTGAGGGTCCTTCAATCTTGACAATGTTATTATTGTCTTAGAAATTATCCATTACTTGAGGTGCAAGACAAAAGGAAATTTGGGAGAAGTAGCCTTAAAATTTGACATAAGTAAGACTTTTGACAAAGTGCAATGGAATTATCTTTTAGTTGTCATGGCTAAAATTGACTTTCATGATAAGTGAATTAGTTGGATAAATCAGTGTTTGGAAACTATTCAATATTCAGTTATGGTTAATGAGAATTCTTTTGGTCATATTATTCTAGGGAGAGGACTCATACAAGATGATCCATTATCACCCTAACTTTTCATCATTTGTACTAAGGGACTTTCTTCTCTTCTAAAGAGAGCTGAGAGTAGAGGTGACACATCCATGGCATCAAGGTGTACAGGGGGGATCCTCCTCTCTCACATCTCTTATTTGCTGACAATTTTTTTTGCCAGGCAAATCAAAAGGAAATAAACACTCATGCACATCCTGGCTCATATGGGAAAGCTTCTGGCCAACAAATTAATTTCCAGAAGTCTAATTTTTTTTCAGCATCAATATAGCCAAGTTAATGAAGGACTCAATCATGTCATCAATTGGAATCTCTTTTCAAATATCTTGGCCTCCCATCTATCACTGGAAGAAGTAGAAAATCAATCTTTAATATCCTCAAAGACAAACTTTGGAACTGCATCAATCATTGATCCACTAGACATTTATCTAAAGCAAGCAAGGAGGTTCTTATCAAATCTTGTGCTCAAGCTATCCCCTGTTATGGCATGAGTGTTTTTCTACTCCCACTCACTCTTCAAGATGAACTGCAAAAAATTATGAACTCATTATGGTGTGGCAATCAAAATGACAATGTAAAAGGAATACACTAACTATCTTGGGATCACTTATCTATGAGAAAAGAGTATGGTGGTTTGGGGTTCAAACATCTCCATGGATTCAACCTAGTCATGCTAGGGAAGCAAGGTTGGAAACTCTTTACCAACCCTACAAAAGTTCTCAAAGCCAAATATTTCCAAAATGGGAATTTTGTGGATGCCCAATTAGGGTACAATCCTAGTTACACATGATGTATCATCAATGCTTCATAGGTGTTGGTTAAGGAAGGGATGAGATGGGGAATTGGCAATGGAAATTCTATCAACATTTAGACACAACCATGGCTTCGTAATAGATCCTTATGTTTCCACATGTTCACCTCTCGGACTTGAAGGTTTAAAGGTGGAAACTCTCATTAATCATAACAAGATTTTTGGAGACTAGATATCATTGACCAAATTCTCAACGAGGATGATAAGCAAGTTGTTATATCTCATGCCCTATTCCAAGTTTCTGAAAATGATGAGGACAAGCTTGTTAGGCATCTAACAAGCTCTGGTGAGTACACAGTCAAGTAAGCTTACCATCACCTAATGGAGAAGATGATTCAAAATCAAGGCTCAAGGGTTAGTGGAATCTGGATGCATATTTGGAAACTTCAAATCCCACCAAAAGTCAAGCATTTCCCTTGACGTCTCCTTCGTCATTGCTTGTCTACTCAAGCTCATCTCCAAACAAAAGGTGTGCAATGTCCTTGTTTATGTCTTTTTTGTGATACCAACATTGAGAACGAATGAGACACTTTTTTTGGATGTGATTAAGTTGTACATTATGGGGCAGCTACTGGTCAGTGGAACACCATGGCTAGTTAGGTTGATCAGGCGAAAGGAACAAATGAATTGATTTTCGAGCTATTTAACAATCTAGACAATGACCAACAACACATCTTCTCCATGACCCTTTGGAACATTTGGCGTGATCCAAATGAAAAGATTTGGTCTGATACTGAAGTTCATCCTCAACAATTTATCTCATGTGCACTTCAGATTTTACACGAGCAGAAGCATGCTCGAAAATCCCAATCAACCTACTCCACACACCCCTAAACATGCTCCCAACTGGAGGGAACCACAAATTGACTTTTGGAAATGTAATGTTAACGCTACAATCTTCACCTCAAGAACAACTTTGGTGTTGGCCTATGCTTGCGTGATCACCATGGTCAATTCATCCAAGCAAAATGCGTATGTACAAATGGCACACCAAAATCGAAAGAGGCAGAGGCTTGAGGCCTTCTTCATGCACTATCCTGGACGGCGAAATTGAGGAAAAAAATATTATCTTTGAGCTTGATTGTAAATTGGTTGTTGATTCAATAAATAGTTCCCTTAGAGGCTCTTCATAATATCATTCCATCTTAAATAAGTGTAGAGCTCTATTTGTCTTGTGTTTTTTTAACTCTAGAGTGAGTTTTGTAAAGAGGCAAGCTAATCAAGTAGCTCACTTCCAAGCATAGGCGGTTTCAAGGCCCGGCTATCCTGGGCAATTGCCCAGGCTCTGGCCCAATGTGAATTTGCTATCTTTTATATATTTCTTATATGGAAACGTAACAATAGTTTTTGTTGGTGAACTGCACAGCATGCAGTTGGGTATGTGAGTGGAGAGCAGTACTACGGAGCAAAGGCTAGCATAAACGTGTGGGCACCCCGAGTGGAAAATCAAGATGAATTCAGCTTGTCCCAAATGTGGGTCATCTCTGGCTCATTTGGGGATGATCTCAACACCATTGAGGCTGGTTGGCAGGCAAGTTTCAATTCAGCCATTGCTGTATCTTAATTTATTTATAAGAATTTGTTATCTTTAAATTTTTGTCCAGGCTTTATAATTTTTCTGGCTCCGCCACTGCTCCCAAGCTAGAGCAGCTCGATTAATTTGCTGGCATCCGTATCTTTGACTATATTCTTCATTGTATCTCTTCTCATGTTATGAATAAATGCACTAAGCATCTTTCACCAAAAAAAGATACTTTATGACAGAATAGATTAAAATTTTCATTATTTTAGTATATAGCATTTTAAGGTATGTAATATTATTTTTGATATTTTACCATTTTCACCGATATATATATATAGATTGATAGATCAGCTAAGAAACATAAATATAGTTAAAGAGGATAAAGGGGCATCCTAAACACATGTATTTTTTCTTCGAATTCGCTTGGCACTTTTTGCTTACAGACCCAAAAGATTTTATTTTTATTTTCTAAAAAAAATACTACGCATTATTGTCTAAATCTGTGCATAATTGTGTGTATATTACTTTACTGATAGTTCTATATATTGTAAAGGCATCATTGTTGTTGGCGCTTCTTTTGGTTAACATCTAAGCTTAGGCTTCATATGAAGTTGAGAGCGAAGAGGATATTTCATTGCATGTGCATTGTAATAGTACTAAAGTGATTATTGATGAGTGTGTATATATATAATGAATGTGTACATACCTATCTCTATTATTGCAATATTGCGAGAATATAGTGAGATGTATGCCACTTCCTTGTATTTGTGTTTTTTTGTATGTGTTTTGTATGCAGGTGATGCTCAAAAGGATCTTGAGGAGGAGCTATTGGTCTCAGGGTTGCTTAGTTGGGTTTACTTTGCTATGATAGATGGGACATTAAGGCTTCAATGTTTATGTTTTGATACACGACTTTTGAGATTTGAATGTTCAAGTTCATTTATGGTTGACTTTTTAAAAAATTTTGTATGGCCTTTGGAGTGTCAAAATTGTTTTAATTAATAAAATATCGTCATTTAAGGACACTAAATCACATTCATTAATAAAGTCATTCACCACTACCATAAAAAGGTACTTGTGAAGAGAGACCACACCACCTTAATTGGTAGAGATTGTGTTAAAGGGGGCAAATTTTAAACAATGGAAATGTAAATTGGGGATATGAGAGATGTTGTATTATACAAGTGAGAGAATGTCATTCCTTATAACTTTTGAGTGGGGAATTTAGATTTGTAGGTAATACACCACTTGAAAAGTATTTTTTAAATTTGTTCAGAAAATTTATATTTAAAATATGCAAGAGATGTTAAATCACATACATATTGCATCTTATTTCTATTTATGGTATTATTGATGGGTATATGGGTTAATCTTGTCTCATAGGCCTGCAAATAAATGAAACGAATCGAGATGACCACTAAATAAATGGGTCAACATAATGATTGGCTCACACTAACTCTAACTCATATGTTGTTGTTGGCAAGTCCCCTAAAAAAATATGAAAAAACCTAAAATAAAAAAATTAACTAAAAGTATATTGTAAAACAAAATATAAAAAAAAAACATATAATGGTCTCAAGTTCTAACTATTACAATTAATTAGTATAAATAACCTCTGAATATCAAGAATAAATATTATACAATTAATTAGTTTATTATGTGAGTTAAACAAGTTGGTTTCCAAACTTGTAAACCAAGCTCGTTTAACCCGCAAACTCAAATGGCTAGCTAACCTGTATTGTATAGATTTGCATTTATTTCATTATTTGGACTAGCTGTCTCTAGGTTTAGGCTTGTGTGGACGGTTTGTTAAATGGGTCAACGTATGAATTACAACCCATACATATCAACCTCTATGTAATGTGTTTTTGGTGTGTGTTCATATCTTTGATCCTTTGTTGTACGTAGGTGGTGTTGAGGCAGGGTGGGGTTTTTTTTTCCAACACAAAGCACATAACCTAACAAATACATATGACCGACATACACAGGAACGGAGCTATGCTTTGGGATGGGGTTGACATTTTGTAAACTTTTAAAAGTTATATAATTATATTATATTAAAGAAGGTGCTAATATCCATTTTAGTTGGTATACTTAGTACTCAACACCAAATTATTTTACCAAAAAAATTTATCAGTTATTTGTTTCTTAAAATTTAATGTAAGAATTTTATTATATTTTATCTTTTAATTTTAAAATATTCTCTCTTATTTTTTTTTTCTTCATATTTTTTTCTCTCTTATCTGGTTTGTATGGTGATGATAGTGATGAGTTAATTAGAATATTTTAAGAATTGATGATTGACATCTTTTCTAGATTTAATTTATGTTTAGTAAAATTTTTAGAGATATGATGGTTATATTATATTTTAATTTGATTTTTAAATATTTTAAATGATAAAGTACAATAATATCTTTAAATTAAATTTTGAGAAATAAAAAAAATTAATAGATTTTTAGTCCAAAATATTTGATGTTGAGTGCTAATGAACATCAACTAAGGTGGATATTAGTATTTTCTTATATTAAATGATAAAATAAATCTTAATTTATTCATTCAATTTGTGCAGTAACTTTTCGAAACTGGTGGCTAGGAAGTAATTAAGGACGGAGGTTTTTATTTTTATTTTTTTTGTTTCCTTTTCTTCAACAAATTATCATTTTTTTTCATAGAGAGATTTAACTGACGTTAAAAACAATAGAAGAAGATAAGATAAATTTTAACAACTTTTAATATAAAAAGTTTTAAATAGTAAGCAATAGGACAATCTTATGCTCTTCTTGATACACAACAACAATAATAATAATAATCTTTATCTTATCAGAAAAAGATTTTATCCACTTTTATAATTTAAATTCCAAATATGTATTTTAATCAAATAGATAAGATTTTATCCTATATATTAAAAAAATATCCTCTTTAATACTTTAATTATTGGATGTGGATAATAAACCTTTTGTGTAACTCTTTTTTTTTTCCTGAGTTAATTTGCTTTCAACCAAAATACTTCACTCTTATTATACCATCACTTATTGCATCATATCACGTATTGGCAACTATGGAAACACACATCGCAGTTCAAGAAATCAATCACTAAACAAGCTTAGGCAAAGCATCAAGGGTATGTATACTTATTCCATATTATTCTATTCAATATATCGTTAATTCAATAAATGAAAAATGTGTAAGTTGTTAAATTAAAATTAAATTAGGTTATTAACTTATTAAGTAACCCTTATATACTTACATGTAATCATAGCATTATAATATCAAGATTTTATTTAAAAATTTATGTGTGTATATTTTTTGGATGATTTTTTTTATTTGTATAGTCGGTCTCCCTATTGATGAATGTTGGCTCCGTCCCCTGGGCATACATTATAATGACCAGTTGACTAAACTTACGTATGTCTCAGGTAGATGTAAATCACCGTAACATTGAAAATAGAATGAAGTGTGAATTTAATAGAGTTTACTAAAGATGATATAAGAAAGTGTCATGTTCACTCTTGTAATCAGTTTCAGCATCCGTATAGATTCTGCTCCCTCAGTTACTGAACTCAATGTTTGGGTTTGGGAGTTTCAGATTCAAAAGCAACGTTGGAGTAGTTTTGGATTGTGGGTGTCACTGTGTCAGGATCAATGCCCACTCTCTTTAATTTGCGTTATTTGAGCACACACTGCTTTCACTTTCAATGATGTGTAAGGATAGTTTTCCATATCTATCCGGTAATGTTTGGATCGTACATCACCAAATATATTCTTCTTTTTTTATTATTGTTGATTAAAAAAAATAAACTTGTGTCTTGTATAATGTCATATGGCCTACCGAGTGTGATAAAAGTGGGATTGAATAAAGAAATGAATCATCTTTTTTATTTAGTGATCACCACTTTAGTGCTATATATGAATTCCACCGGCATCCTATCAATGTCTCTTGATCCCCCACTCATCAGTATATGAAGGAGGCCAGTTTTTGTTTGTTATCTATAACATTAATCATACTCAAAAGTATACCTAAATTCATAGAAATTTCATAAACTTTTTAAACTCATAAAAAATATAAAATATTTATAAATAATATACCAATTAATTATTTCAACACCATAATAAAAAAATAATAAACCACAATATTAAAATAACTAAGTCTATTTAATAGTATATCACTACTAAATAAGTTTAAACTACACCAAATAAAACATAAATATTAAGTTCACATAATAACAAAACATAACTTCTTAAAATGATAATACACTTAACTTAAATAAATAAAATGCAATACATTACATGAATATTTTGGGTTAAATTTTTTAATCCAACAAACTCAAACTTAAACTAGTCTACAAAATCTTCTATTCCGAGTGTACCAAAAAAAAGTTTGCTAATGAATTAACTCAAAATGTGTATGTAAACTCATAATTTTAGAAGAATTTATAAGTTATCATGCGAGTTTGATAATTATAATAATATTTTTTTAATGGAATGAAGATTTGATTTATTGTTACAATGTTTTTACACACTCGGGTTAACTCATTTGTTGCTATATATATATATATATATATATATTACAACATATGATATATAGGGTCCTGCATATACGTTTTTACACTATGATGGATCAAGGCCATTAATTAAGGTGCTTATCTTTCGAGGAATTAAGAAATACCACGCTAACTGTGTAGAAACTACTCTTCAAAAAATCTAGAACAGAAACATGATATCTCCTCGTGGAAGGGCACAAATTAGAATCTAGGAACTTATATATAAGCTATAAACTAGTTGGAATAGTTTATAAAAATAAGTCAGAAGGTGCTAAAATAAGCTTGCATATTATGACAATCTTATTCTGATCAAAGCAAGTTAAATAAGAAAGTTTTTTTAGTTGTAAAATAACAAAGTTAAATAAAAATAAAAATTGAAACAACGGTGTAATTAATAAAATGACCAACGAATATGATGAACAGAAATATGAACATAAGCAAGTTTTTGTATACAATCCCAGACCACAAATTGAATAAGAGAAGTGGTGAAAGGTTAGAAGAAATTTCACAAATTGAAAAATATATTCTACAAACAAATTTTAATAGAAATAAAAAAAATCATTTCAAAAACTGAACAAAAAATATGGAAAAGTTTATCAACTCCCAACCAAAAATAATCACCATATGGGGTATGAAATCAAGATTGTCCTTTGAATCTAAAAAATATTTGAGTAGCTTTTTTTTTCTTTTCTAGTTAAATTTGAGTAGCTTTACCACAATAAGGCTCGGGATCAAACTTAAATTCAATATCACATGAAAGTGTTGTTCTCCAATTAAACATTGGAGTTTTACATCGGTAATCTTTTATCTTTTTAATAAAAAATTTCATTGAACATCATCGAGTATTGCCAAAGTGAAATTATAAATCCGATTGAAGAATAACATCAACAACACCCATAGTACTACATCTAAACTATATCCTAAGGCTCAAAAAGGGGGAAAAAAGTGTGTGTGTTCATTAAAACAAAATATATAAACGAGAAGTGAGTGTTCTTAGAAACAAAATAAAGGAAAACGATCCAAGAAGAAAAAGATGTAGAAGAATCATAAAGGATACAAGGGTGTGGGACGGTTTGGAGAAAAATATGAGCAAGAGTTAAGAATAAAGTTGACAAGCTGACACCATTTGGCAAACGTTGACAAGCTCGTGGACAAAGGGAATTAATGCTGAGGAGAGGCAGAGATAGAGGAGACAAAGGGTTAGAAGTGAAAGAAAAAAGGGTGAAAGGAAAATGCAAAAGGAGTGTATAGCATAAAATGGAAGAGGAAGGAGAGTTGTGGTGAGAGATATGAGATGAAGAACTTGAATGGTTATATCACATGGAGAAGCATTGAGAATAAGAAAAGAAGAAATGTTAAAAAAAAATTATCCATGAGAATCAAAAAGAAAAATTTATAATATATCATATTCAATCAATTGAATTGGATCTTTTTGATGAAAGAAATGATAAGTACATGAAAAAGATTTTATGACAAATAAAATCCTACATTGGAAGAAAATAAATCTTTGAATGCAATCAATGATTGAGGTAATGGAGTTTTTAAGATTGTGATAAATCCTATCCAGGTGTTACCATTTTGTTACCCTTAGAAGGAGTTGTATTTTATGTTTACGTATCGAGTCCATACCCTGGTTATCTCAATTTTCTATCATCTTGTTTATGCTCTTAAATTCTCAGTCATAAGTTTTATTATTTGTTTTTGTAAAATAGATTCGAATCAATTAATAACATCAAGTCTAGTTTAAATTTTATATAAAATTCTCAGTCCTCTATTTCTTTTTAAATTTTCAAAGTAATCCCAACACTAATTTTTTTCAATTCTTTTGTTCTTGACTAACTAATGTTTATAAGACTCTATCGGGTACAAGTGGTCCACTGGTGCAACATCCATTGATAAAGAATCCAAAACAGTGAAACACCATTTGGAAGTTTCAACATTTTTTTCTCTCTAAGTTGACTTCGAAAATAATATTACGCATGATGAAGGAGAATGATGCATTGCTAAAAAAAATTACAGTGACATTGCATATTAACGGCGGAGAAAGACATATATACTTATGATACCTCAATATTTCCAATGACGCAAGGGTTAACTAAGAGAGATAATTTTCTTTCTTAAATAAAATAATTATGATGATGAGTATCATGGAAATTTGTAAGAAGGGAAAATGATCCTATTAAAATCTCGATTTTAAACAGAACAATTATAGTGAGTATCATTAGAGCCCGAGAGTGTATATAAGACATATTCTTGAGATGAAAGCAAACAATTTTAGTCGGAGTATGCATGAGCATGACAATTGTTGAAAAATAACCTCAATAACAAGAGACTAGAAAAAAATTATTTATTTACTATCGATTTTTGTCTAACAAAAACTAAATTATTAATTAATATTTAACATTGTAGGTATTGATGCTAAAATAGTATGCTACATTTTACAAAAAAATTAATTATATTAGTAAAAAAAAATTATTAGTACATCTTCTTGTTAATATAATACATTTTAATGTTAGTAAAAAAAATATTTTATTAGTACATCTTCTTAATATAATACATTTTAATGTTAATGTATAAACAATATTTATTCCGGCACTTTAATTTTTGTTAAAAAAAAGTTTATACTAATGGGGACTAGCTAAATTTTATAAACCCTAAATGCAATTTTTTTAGTAGGAGAATAATTAAAAAGTTCTTTATAACAGATCAAATAATTTAACTTTTAGGATATACTTATTATCTTCTAACCCCAAAGATGTAAATAAAATGTAGATCTGAAACATCATTTCTTATTTTTTTTCCCATTCAACTTTGGTATAAAAAACGACAAAATGGAAGCAAAAACAAATCTTTTGTAATGTGTTTGAAACACAAGAAACACAACACAAAGGATTGGAAAGCACCGACTTCCTCTTTCCTTCCACAGTTTCGTACCATGTAAAATCATAGAGAACTCATTCTTAAGTGAATAATCCATATCCATTTCTAATCCCTCCATGTACGGAATGCATGGAAAAGTTGCCTTTGCTAATTAAATAACAAAAATGTCCTTATCTTTACATACTTTATTTTTATATTAGGGATATTTTTGTCATTTTATATATTTAATTTTTTTACATGCTTTTTTTACCAAACAATCTATAAAATTATTTCAATTTCCATTCCTTCTTTTTTTTTACTTTCACTTTCTTCTCTATAAGCCAAACATAAGACTGCATTTTGGGAGTTATTATGTCACTCTCATTAAGGTACATGTCTTATTATAATATCATATATTTAACATTATATGTTATTTTTAAGTTTATATGCTCATAAAATATACTTCTTAATTTTAAATTTAAATTTAATCCAATGTAACATATAACTCAAAGAGTTTATTTATTGATTATGTTAAACCATTCTTTTTATGTTTATTTATATACTTAATTTTCTTAATTGTTTATGCCTTTTAATCCATCATGTTTCATCTTTATTTTTAAATTGAATAATTTTAATATATATTTTTTTTAAATCATCAACAAACAAAAATAACCTTAATTAATGATATTATAACTTTTTTATTATGCATAAATATAAACTATAATTTACATGTTCAAAAACATTTATCTATTACAAATTTTAAATTAAGTAGAATATTTAAAGAAATTTATTTACTATAAATTTAATTATATAAAAATAAACATTAATTTGGAAAAGAAATACTAGCTTAAACAACGGCATAGGGATTTTGATGTACTAATAAAATATTTTCGATGTACTAGCTTAAACAACGGCATAGCCTTTTAATGGCACCCATAAAATTGTTCTAGTTCTAGCATAATTATAAGATTAGAAATGTCCTTAAAGTTTTTGTACATATGGATTTTGATGGGACAAAACATGGCATAGGGTTTATGGGTAAGCGGGTATGGTGCTCATATATATAGATATATTGGTTGTAAGTGACATGACAGTCCTAATAGGTTGAGATCAGAGACATCCATTTATTGTTTTTCTGCAGCGAAAGATAAAGTCAAGTCATCCATCGATCAGACAAGACCCAATTTCTGAGAGCCACACATGGATCCAATTAACCCCACCTACCTATTTGATTTGACCTTTCAGATTCTCTATATTTGACCTCTTCCCACCAGACAAACTCCAACTTATCACTAATCTCCTATCATCACCATGCTTGTAAATTTTAATTTTGTGATCTTTATTAATTTTAATTAACATTGGATGTGGATAGAAATAGTTAAGGAATAAATTCACACAAGAAAAAATTAAGGACACTTGTCTTAATTAAAAGGGCAATTTGATCATTCTTAAAATTGATTTATCATTATTTATTATAAATTTGTTTATTTTGTAGCCAACTTAAACGTAGAGTAGACTATAAGTTTCATTAAAATTTATTTAAATTAAGAAAATCTTAACATAGTATTGATCATTGCATGGATGATATCTTACACTTTTTTTTCCCACATGTATTATCCTTCATAGACTATATTTATATTGTTCAAGGCATTATTAGAGACTAAATTAATATGAGTGTTTCATATAATAAAAATTCAAACTTTAGTTTGTCATTGTAGAACTAGTTAGTCCCTTTTGCTAGATTGAACTTTGTTACTAAAGTTACATTTACTTTTACCTATTAATCATTAAATGGTGCTAAAGAAGAGAGAGAGATGCAAAGGTTGAATTAGGAAAAAACAAAGCTAATTTAAGATATTTTTTCTAAGAAGCTTGTTTTCATCCCAAAATTGATTTCCATACAAAAAATACTCCTTTTTTTCTAAAAATATTGTTCAAGATTTTCACTAAATAACCTTGAGTTTTGGAAAATTATATTTAATTAAATTATTCTTTCACTCTATTAATGTTTTTCTCTTTTGATTTAATATAAATTTCAAAATGAACTTGTAAAATAAAAAATCATTAATACTTTTTTATTTTAAAGTGATAAACAGTTTGAATCAAACTAAAACTTCTAAATGAACTAGTAAAATAAAATAATATTAATGTTTTGTTTTAACCAATAATTGTTGTTAGTTAGTCCAAATGGTGCTGGATTCAGTGTTCTTAATCCAAATCTCATATTCTCAGATGAAAAAAAATATGCTTAGATCGGAGGAGAGATCTCAGTAAAAGTGATGAACTAAATTCTTAGATAAAGATTAGTCAGTAATAAAACTAATAGATACTCTATATCAATAATATGGTAATAAAAAAATATTTTTATAAAAATGACAAAAGTAGGTCAACTTATTTTTCTTTAAAAAAATCTCTTACATTCAAAGTTGACCTTATTTGAAAATAAACCCTCCTAATACTTAGATATCTAGCTTCCTAATTAATATATACAGCTCTGAAAAGCCCATAAATTTAAAACCTTTTTTAATCTGATTTTTTCTTTTCTTTTTTGGGTAGTGGAGTCAAAATCTGTTTAAATCAACAAAACAACAAAATAATAATAATAAGTTATGCATTTTTATTTGCTTTTTGTGGTATTAATTAAGAAAGAGGGGGCTAATGGAAATTGATCAAGTTAGTTATGACTGAATAACCTACATATTTTTTTTATGTAAACATTTTGGACAATTTACATTATATGAGTAAATCAATAATCTAGAATATATATATATATATATATATATATATATATATATATATATATACTATTTGGTCATAACGTAAAACCCCACATGTCTAATGCAAATGGGATAATAGATATTATGGGAGCTAGCTAGGTTTGTGCACTTTAGTATGAAGAGCACATATGCAGTAGCGGCAAACATGTCTCTCACGTGTGCGTCCCTTGAATGAAGGATCCAACATTATCATCCAAAGACAGGCATGACCCATATTAGATTTAGGGCATCGTGAAATAGTAGCATTGTAAATAAGCATGCATGTCATAACCATATATGGCCACAACGTCTACTGTGTGAAACATTATACGTCACGTTACCATGACTGAAGCAATAGTAGTATTTCATAATTTCAAGAGTCTCCCCGGGAAGAAACTCTATCTGCATCTGCAGGTACCATCCAATATTCTGCTTCCAACAGTGATTAATTCATGAGTCACGCGCATTTTGACACTTTCTGATCATAGATTAATTATATTAGAGGCTTCAATTTCCTACTTTTTTTGTTTTATTTCATAATGCCCGCATACATTTACTTATATTAACGGTGTAAAATTTTTATGCTATTTTTTAATTATAGACTATTATATATTATAATTATTAAGATTATCTTTGTCACAATATTTTTTATTTTTACCCATTTTAAGTAAATCTTACCATTATACAGAATTCATGTTAACATTTTTACAAATTAAACACATTTTTTTCATCCAAACAGCATAATTTTTTTTACTAAATTGGGACTTACAAATAACTTTACATTCTTACATTTTGTCAATATTAACAACTATATTATTATTATTATTATTATTATTATTATTATTATTATTATTATTATTATTATTATTATTATTATTATTATTATTATTATTATTATTATTATTATTACAGGACCATCAATAAAACTTTAATTAGTTCCAATACTTATATAAGTAACTGGTGCTTGACACATATGCTTAATAAGATGAAACCCTAATAAATATCTTAATAGCTAGACATTGGTTCTTAGTAAGCAAAAAGCATAGAAACACCTCAGTTGGAGGTAGCTTAACATGGTTAATTTTTATCATAATTACAATTTAAAAATTATATATATTATAATTTTTTAATTGGTTGATAGTATAATTCGTTAAAAAAATTGGTTGATAATATAAAAAATTATATTATGCTCTGTTGGAGTATAACTTTTAATTGTTTAATAATATAAAAAAAATTATATTAGCAGTACGTAAAGATTAATCTTTTCAAATAAAGTGAAAAAACTTGATAAAATATTATATAAACTGTATGTTTTCGTGAATTAATTTAAACAAAAATCTACAAAACACTATCAAGGGGGCAAAGTATGTATGTATACTATATATATATATATATATATATATATATAGAAAATTTCGGGGAAGGGGGGATACCAACAAAATAACCGCATATGTTTCACAGTTCTTAGTATTTAGCATTTACAAGTTATTAAGTAAATTATAATAATGTAAAAATATATAACTGAATTTTAATATAAAAAGATAATTATAATTAATATAAAATAATGCATATGATCTTATAACTAAATCTTCCAAGCATACACGCATTTGTCATTATGTGTGTATGCATAAAAAAGAAGTGTAATTTAGAAAATTAAATGTAAATATATAGTGAATTAAGATTGTGATAAAATATATATACACATATAATGAAATATAAATTATTAAAATATCAGCTATTAATTATTACATGCATCCTAAACTATTAATTAATCCATAATTAAATACATTTTGTTGTTATCATAAAATTTACAACAACATAGCATGTTAAATCAATTGAGTTATATCTCATTAATAAGCTACATATATATGTATGTGTCATTTGTGTATGCATATATGTAATTATAATATTTTATAATTCAAAAAACTATATATGAACTTGAAATATACTATCAGTATAAAGTTTTTTTATACTTTCATTTAGTTATAGAATATTATATAATTGAAATCTGTTAATTTTTGTAGTAATTATTTTAAAAATTATATATAGAATGATTTTTAATTATTTGACATTATAAAAAAACTTGCACTTATAAAGTATCAAAAATAAACTCTTTCTCTTTGTATATATAATTGTAAAAGTAGAAGATGGAAATGAAATTAATTGTGGAATACCGATACACTTATAAGACCAAAAGGATACAGATATACATCAATGAATCCCAACTAACTTTTTTTATTTTTAGGAGAGACCGGGCTGCTTAAAGATATGGAAGCAACTGCAATATTTGAATACATGAATTTAAATTTAATTATATGAGTATTAAACTTTAACCATTGAAACAAATTGTTTTGTTTATTTTTTTGGTGAATTGTTTTGTATACTATTATTAAATAGTTTCATCATTTTGTAACACTAAAATTTCGGGATCTCGATCTACTTGTGGAAGATTTTATCTAATACTCCTGCTTGTATGACCAACTTAATATATATAAAGAATTTTTTTAAGGATATAAAGAAAATGTTATACTGATGTTAAAGACAATATATATAATCCTTTTAAATAATAGAAGAATATGATTCTCAAGCATTAAAAAATACAATTATCTCTAGAATATAATGATGCTTCATGATTATGTCAGTTTTTCTTTGGCCACCTTTTTTTCCTAGCTTGGCTCATGGCTGCTATATATGGTTTTACTAGTTTATTTAACTTGTATAGTGCTTTGATTCTTTGAAAAGATTAAAAGGAAATCAGGGTTGCCTTTCCTCACTCCTTTCTATACAATTCCTTTTTTATTTAGAAGCTTAAAAACAAACTGAGTTCTGCGAGTTTGGCAGGTGATCATGCATGCAGAACCTGCACTAAATGTTGCTCTTTTAATAGGGCTGTACTCCATTAACTGAACCAAATGGTCCAGGAAGAAAAATAGAAAGAAAGAAAGAAGAAAAAGAATCAATTAAAGAGCAAATATAATTACAATCTTTAATTTATTCAAGCAACTACCATGCAACATATGGTGGGTAAAAAGAGTCCCTCGGGAGGAAGCACCATATACCCACAAATGGTCTAACGGTAACCTTCTGATAAAAAATGAAAAGAAATGTTCATGTGGTCCTAAGAGAGGGTGAAATAATATTGGTGTGCTTGATAATCATAAAAGAATCAAATAAATAGTATAATATATATAAATGCAACGATCCTTTTTTTGTTGAAAATTAATGTGGAAGCTAGGAGAGATTAAAAATAGATAAATGTTAGGTATTAGTTAAAAAATTTAAAGTAAAATTATTTTTATTAAAAAATAAAAAATTATATTATTCATCATTTTTTTATATTTTCTTATAATTTATATAATATTTTTTAAAATTTCTTAACTAATATCCTAAGACTGATTATCAAAATACTTAAAGATATACTACTCCAATACTATAGATTATGATCATCATTATTATAAAGGGACATCATTGTGATATATAGAGCAACGTGTTGCTTACTTAAGTGTCTAAATTCAACACAATAAATGCAATCACAAGAATAGCAATCATTTCATAACAACGATATATAGAAAAGGGCAATACATATATGTAGTACTATTAAACATTGGTGTGAGAGGCTGAGGTTAATTTGCAGGAGTCTCCCATCCAGTTGTACGATATATTGGGAAATTTGATCAACCTCATTTTTTCACTGATTTAGGTCAAGCATGAAAAAAACAAGTTCATACTCACAGGCTTCCATTATCAGTAGAATCCGTTAGACTTTTCAGCTCCTTCCCCCTGGTCCAACTTTTCTTGCTTGTTGCCATCCAGCTTTAAGTTCTTTAACCCAAAGTGAATGTGAGGGAAATGTGCCCACTGCATACTCATACACATAAACATATAAGATGAGACAATCCCCACACTTCAAAAAGAGAAATTTCATGGGGTGGCAAAAGATATATGTACTAATACAGCGTAGCTCTTTATGCCATATAAATATAGTCAAGACTCTTGCAGAATCGGAGAATCAATTTAATAAACTTCAAATTAACTTAAAAATTTGAGCAAATTCTCTCGGAAGTCTTTAAAATTGTAAGCATCCATATTATTTTAGCAAGCTTACTTTTGAAAGCTTTCAAGTTCATTTTGGTTATTTTTTCTGTATCTTTTAATGACATTAAGAACTAAAATGTATATAATTTTACATATCGCAAAGGTTAAAGTGATCTAATATATGTGATGGATAATACTCTTCTTATACAAATTAACATGCATAAATTTGATCAAGGTTAAAGTGATCTAATATATGTGATGGATAATACTCTTCTTATACAAATTAACATGCATAAATTTGATCAATACAGACTCAAACAGTCATAATAGTAGTAATTGATAAGAGAAAAAAAAAACAATCATAGTAATTTTATATATCCCAAACAATATGTGGTGAAGAGCATGCTATAGTACATAAGAACAATAAGATAGACCAAAGGACCATACCATAGTACATAAGATCATGCTTTAGTACATAGGAATCACATGTACACGAACTAGAGAATCGTCTACTGGTGTTATAGTATATGTGATTGGAAATTATGGCCTAATACCATAATGAACGAGGACAGTATGCATGTAAGTATTAACTAAAAACACTCTCAATATTTGATCATGTTTAGGGTTAAGAAAGTGATCATAAAATTGGCCATGGCCTATCAAACTTGACCTCGTACGTATACTTGACTGGTTGTAGATATTGTAAAAGGGAAATTAGATGCTTTTGTGTTGATAGTGTACTTAATTACCCAATAAAATATCTTAAATATAAGCCCTATACAAAAACCGTCACTTCATATTCCTTTCCTAATACACCATCAGTATATGGAAACTTTCTTTATACAAGATTGACGCTCAAATATGCGTGTGCGCATACACACACAGAAGCTACTTAATGCAAGACTCACAGTCACCTCATGTTGTATCTGACCAATCTTTAAATAATGAAGAAAAAAGTAATGTTAAATATCAACATTCTATATAATACCATATTTATAAATTCCTTATTTAAGTATTTGTTAAATCGAATACTATCATTTAAGGATGGGGAAGCTTTGAATTTGATAATCTCGCCTTTTTTTGTAAGAGTTATTATAATGTCTCTAGAAAGACCCCTCATTTTTTTTTTTTGAAAGGCTAAAAAGATCCCTCATGTCAATCTTAATGCGATCTAGTATATAGAAACACTAGTTCTTTTTGCCAACTTCAGAGCTTGATTTTCTAAAGCATGGTCGTGTATATATATATATATATATATATATATATATATATATATATATATATATATTCCTCAAAATCCTAGTTTGTGGTATTTGATTAAGGAATTTTTCCCATTAAAAAAAAGTATATGTAACAACAACCTGATTGTTTCATGTTTGAACATGATTTTGGATCTCTCAAATCACCATTTAAGTGGAAATGAAAAGAGTTAAAATTTTCTTTTTGTTAAACCATGAGTTGCAAATTATAATTCAAATATGTTATATTTTATTTTGTCATCTCATCTTCTGTGTGTGTGTGTGCGCCACCATACAAGGCCTGATGTAATTTCCCGATTCTACATTCATGTTTTTTATTTATGAACTTATTACTTAAAATAGAACTTCCCGGGGGACGAAAAGTGGAAACTAATTGAAGGGTGTGATTTCCCCTTATACCCTCAAAGCTTAGCATCAATGTATATAGGTGCTGGATGATTCCATTGGTATATTTCTTACAATAATATAGTAGGAATATTGGATTGTCTCCTTCAGCAAGAAGTTTATAGAAGAGACAAGGCACAGTGTCCGTAAACCGACACAAGTGGCTCCAAAAGACATGAAAAAGATAGAAAACTAGCATGGACTTGTGTGGATCACACAATGATATAGATAAATGTGGTAATCAATTAAACTTAAACTCACGTTTTTGGCTGCTGAGCTGAAAGCCTCCCTGTGGCTGATATCTGGATTACTAGCCTTAATCCTTTGAATTTCCTCCCTGCAAAACCAGACAGTTGAAAAGACTTACTATTTGTTTTTGCTGAATGGAATCATCTTTAGTCTATTCTCATGTTTGATTGTTTATTTTTTATCTTTTGAAATGGAATCACCTATATACCTGTATATTCTAATATATTTTTTTAATATTCCCAAAAAATTTATTTAATAAGTTAGAGATTATATTTATGGGCTAATTTTATCATCTTTTTTCTTTGAATAGAAATTAAAATTTTAATCAAATAATAAAGTACAATCCTTTTAATTTATATTTTAAAAAAAACATAAAATAATTTCCTTTAAAACAAGACCTATTTTGATGTCGTTTGAGATTAGTGTTAATAATATGCTTGCATCTTTCTCGAGTTAAAAATCTTTAATATTATTTTATACATTATTCTTAAAATAAATAATGCATGCACTAATAATTTAGTAACATTCAATCAAAAATCATTTTAAAAGTTCATACATGTATAGTTCTTACAAAAAGGTGAATGGAAGGAAAGTCTAAATTTTTAATCAAAAAACTATAACTGTAATTAATGTTAACTTTATGTGAAATCTGTGTTGCAATAATAATAATAATTAATGTAGGAATATATAAACAAATCCTACGTAACAAAGAGAGAAAAAAAAACAAAGAAGATAGGGAGAAGCAAGGAGGTTGATTTAAAATAGTAAACTCGCAAGAATACTTACTTAATGAAGCGATTATAAGCAGAAGGAACACGATGTCTCTTCTCTGTAGCTGTTGAATAATCACGAGATCATTTAATTTGGAAATATTAAATAAATAATATAAGAGCATAATACAATACAATCAATCATCAACTAAAATTTTATAGTACATTTGTAGCCTAAAAAATTTACGTCACGGATTCACCAACAGAAAGCAGGTTGAGATGAAATTTTTCACAAGAAAAGGCCACATTCTTGGACAGGCTAAAGCTGTAGAACTGGGTAGTTGAGGACCATACAAATATAGCTCCTAGCAATCAAAATAGCACTGAAATTTCACTTGTTTATCCAATAGTCCATCCATTGGGTTTTTTTCTTTGTTATTTCTGAATCAATTTTTGTCGGCATCACTTACAGCGAGAAAATCGACCAGTTAAATAACTGAAGTACTACGCTAGTACTACCACTAGTCTACTACTACTACCTTTGCCAGTGTCAATCAATATAATTACCGTGATGAGCTGTTATATGTAATGGTGAGTGGAATGTGTAACTGTAAAATGAAATTACACGTGGATATATAATTGCATATATATATATAAAATATAATATTTATATATAAGTTCTAGTTCTAGGGCATGGCATGACAGCAATGAATTAAGGATTGGTCAATTTTTGTCACGTAAGGTCACCATCTTAGAGGGGGCCATTGAAATTGATGGAGGAAAACAAGATGCCCCAATTGGGCACAATAGAGAAACTGTTAACTCAGAAGGACGCCGACTCTTTGGAAAAAAAAAAAAAAGAGGAAAAACTCGTTTTTATGACAAGTGGCCTCAATGATGAGGTTGTTCTGCTCTGCTTGCTACTGCTATTAATTACTTAGTATTATATTTAGCTTCTGCTATACTAGTTGTGGAGCAAGTAGTTTGAGTCCTTTTCATATCCTTAATTATAATTTGTGAATGGTATTAGAAAAAGTTCTATGTATATCGTTGCCTGTTTATTGTTTAATTATACTTTGGTTCATTATGGTATCAAAAGTAAATTCAAAAAGAGAGAAATTAATCAATTAATAGAGAGTGAGGGCTCACGACGAATGGGAGGAATCCTAGGTAGTTCATGCTCTACTGCCTCAAATGGCGCTATTTTGCTACATTTTGAAGATGATCCCAGTTCCTTGCTGCTTGGTTCTTGAAAGCTTAGGTGCTGTTTCTGTGACTTAATCAGCAACAAATTAAACAGAAGAATTAACAAAAGACCACACAGTTAAGTTATTCATTCAAGGAACTGAAAGCTTTTTCTTTTTCTATTTTTAAAAAAATAGTACTACTATAAAGAAATTATATTATATCATTCATAGTTGCCCTTAGCGTCAGAAAGAGGGTATTGACCAAAAAGAGTGATATAATATATACACACCTGAGGGTCTTGAGGGGGAAATGCTTGAAGTGAAGCTCCCATGTTAACTGATAACAAATTGGCACAATGTCCACATCTAACCGTCACTATGGTTAGCAAACTGCTGTATGGAACACTAACCTGCCAATACCCCATTTTCAAATAAATAACAAATACAAGAGCTGAAAGATATATACAATTATCATTAATTTTTTACAAATATATACAAAAAAAACTAGAAAGTCAGCAGAAGAACAACTTCACGTATATGCATACAGTAAAACATACATTAGACCATGAAAAAAAAAAACAAGAACCGAAAGCTGCATAAATTTTGATGACCAACAAGAGCTGAAAGATATGTTTTATATATATGAAGCTTCAAATTTGTCAAAAAAAAAAAAGGTTAACATATATATATATAGGAGAAGTGAAGCTTTCACATTCCCAAGAAAGGTGCTTCCAAAGCACACCATGCAGCATTGCAATGAAAATTGAGCAGAGAAAAAGACAAAATGCATAGCTGCCAGAAAAAAGAGGTATGGGGGGGGGGGGGGGGGGGTGCCTGAAAAATGAATTGAGCTCAGAATTCAGACCCCCCACAAGTTCTTTGTACAAAGAAAAGAGAGGACACTGGCTCTGTACTTAAGGAAAGGCCATAAGGCCGAAACCGTGAAAAAACTCGATGATATCTAATACGATATCATAAAAGACGATATGATGATGCTTCAACCTCATCGCCACAGAAAGGCAATTAAGGGATCAAATCAAAGACACCGAGGAGAGAGAAAACTGCACTGCACTGCGTACCATCACATGGATTTGTTGTGTGCAGATTTAATTTTCTGAAGCTGCGTTTATTTAGCACACATGTACACCAAGCAAGCAAGAAAAAAAAAAAGAAAAAAAATGCAATATAGCAAATGAAATGAAATCATATATACATACATGATGCAATCTATATTCTTCTGCAATTTTATTTTATTTCCAAGTTAAGCAAAAGAGGGGAACCCTAATACTTGGGGATAGACCTAGTATATAGATCTATCATGGCTGTGTCTGTCTATGAGTTTTATTAAAAAAAAGCATCTTAAAATTGCTTCCTTCTGTTTCACAAAATTCATCTATTTCTCACAATTGTGTGGTTAGGTACGGATAAGGGCTTCAATTATTTAGTTTACCTTTATAATTTTCTGCAACTACTTTGGCTGCATATATATCTCTTGCCGCTAACCAAACTAGCACCACACATATCATGGTAGAAGTTAGGGAGCAAAACCCAGTTAAACTTTTCTCATAAAATATAACATAAGAGTTTCATTCTTGGTACAAAAACAGCACCCTAGTCCCAAAATTAATTCACTTCAGTGATGGATTTCATGATTAATTTCCAAGGGAATTAAGTTACCCTTAATTATTACAAATTGGGGTATCTGTTGCATGCTTTCCAACAGTTAAGTTTTCATCCATTTATATATATATACACACACACGCAAACACACATGCATTCTCATTAGGTCTGAACTGAATTTCGCTTTTTCATGGTTACCCAGAAACGCTTTTTTCCTTTATTATTATTCTTTGGCTCATCCATCATCTCTCACGATCTCGATTAAAGAAATCAGAGAAAATCCGACTTGCCAAATTAGCTGATGGGAACATAAAGCTTAGAAAAATAAGGAAAAAATAAATGAAAGAAGAAAGAGAGAGGGAGAGGGAGAGAAAGAGTGTTGTACCGCTAGAATGGTGTTGCAGAAGTTGCAGTGAACATAACAAACACGTTCCGTTGCCATCATTTCCATTGACATTATTTTTTGGTTTTCTTTTTTATTTTTTTTATCTAAATGTGACTGTGTCCTTTGAGTGTGTGCTTGGTGGATTTATAGGCAGATCACGGGGGGAAGAGAATCACTTGGCTGAAAGAAAAGTGAACATGATCATCAAAGATTTACAGAAGACACGGAAGAGAAAAATAAAAATAAAATAAATAAAAAGGAAGAAAAAGAATTTTTATTAAATTATAATTGGATAACGATGTAAAAATTTTACTCTGTGAATATATAATTCCTTTTCTTTAATAAAGTATATGATATACATGATCTGTTATTTATTTAGGAAATTAAAGATAGAGAGAAAAAAAGGAGAAGTGTACAAAATCTGAAAGGTTAAGATGGGACTGTCTGGTCGGGTGGGGTTTAGTGGTATTTGATATAAGAAGAATAGATGGATTATGGGAAATCTTGGTTGGGAATGGGATAGTGTGCGCGTGTGAGTAAAACGTGTGAGAGAGGAGAGTAGGGCAAGGAAAGGAAAGGGGTGTGAAGATGTGTTATGATTGAGAGAATGAGTGGGTGGGAGTGGCCCATCGATCTCTAACCATACTGGCTTTCTGTAGCGGACGAGGGGGGCGAGATATTAATGCTTAAAAATTTGGAATGAATGTTTAGGGATATGTGAGACTATTGAGTATATATAGTAGTGTATAGGGATTGAAAATTACTATCATTTAAGAGATTGGATCTAATAGAAAGAATTCATTTCTCCTATTATAATAAATTAAGATATTTGTATTTAGTGTGTGGTCTTATTTTTAATAAAATTGTTTATGAAAAATATACTTGTGAAGTATATTTATAGGCATTGAGATTAATTATGTGTAAGGGTATATGAGAGAAAGTGCATAGCATAGGGATCCAAGACATGCTTAATTAGAATTGTGCCAATCGAATATTTGTGCATGCTAGTGAAAGTAAGTAGCTTAGGATGATAAACAATTGACTAAAAATATGTAGGTCATTTCAATTAACTTTTAGCATATGTATATATTTGTTGGTTGGTCTGAGCGATAAAGAGATTAATTTCTTCTAAATAAGATCTCGAATATTGGTATTCTGGATGAAAAGAAAATAAGTATTAGATTTTAAACTATAATTTACATATTTTTTTATAGAAATTATGTTATGGTCACTATTAAAACTTAATTTGTATTTGCAAATCATGTTTTTAAAGTTACTAAAAATAAATTTTATCTAATAATATTGTAAAATTATTTTTAAATGTAAAACTACTAAAAGAATGCATAAAATTATTAGCTTTTAGTTTTATATAGTAAAAGGAAATTGTTATTACTACGGTAAAGCTTAGTAGAATAAGTGCATGATTAATTGAACTTAATTTTTAACAGATAATAATTTATTTTTATCAACTTTTTAAGAAGAATTTAAAAAATAAAAAATTATTTCTTTAATTTTAAATTATTTCAAACAAACACTGTAATCTATTCTCATACAAATTGAAGCTGAAAACGAACGTAACACTTATTGCAAAAAATATGATAATACTTTTATCTTGTATATCATTTGATGAATAATGGATAATAAGTAAAATGCTATAAAATTTATTAAAATATCTAATATTAATTATCTTAATACAATTTATATTAAATTTAATGTGTTTACTAAAATAAAGAAAGAGATTAGAATTAAAAAAAATCCGGTGTTTTTTTTAAATGATTACATAGTTAATTGTTATTTTTTGTTATCAAAGAGATGGAAAAAGGGATATATGTATTTTTTTTAATATTTTATATTTGTGATAAAAAATTGTTTCATGATTTTCTTAATAATAAAAATTAGAAATTTTATTATGTCTTCATATACTTGATTTGTATTGTTTCTTAAATTTTTTTTCAAATCAAACATAAAATAAAAATATTTATTTGTATTTGTACCATACTTTTTAAAATATCAAACGAATCTTAGTGTACAATAATGAATTAAGACAACGAATTATGTACAAAATGAATTAAGACAACGAATTAACTGCACTTTGGACGCTTCCAAAATCTAGAACAAACATTCCCATATATCAGGATTAAGAAATTCGATGTGAATGTTAATGCATTATAATATAATTAATTGTATAGTTAGTCAACAAAGCTTTCACACGGATTAGTCATGACGTTGAAAAGACTATGGAAATAGCAAGAGCTGGAAATTAACTCTTGTCCATTTTTGTTTCTGCTTATCTATGGCGGTGTACTGCTGCTTGTAAAGTGATTAGACATGTTCTTATGCACATTCATGTCATGTATGTCCCCGTGAAACTCTCCACGTGGAATTTGTCACTATAATTAGTATGCGTCTTTTATTGAGATAATAAAATTAAAACCCTAATTATATAATTCAGATCCAAAAGTAAACAAAGTGAACCTCTAGAGGGGCATATAATCCAACGGCAACATTGTGTCACAAATATAGTGTGACATGATTTAAAATAATCAAGTCCCTTAACTATCGGCTAAGATTTTAATTTCTGGATGTATTTGTATGGATGAATATCTGTTAAGTATAATGTTTACTGAGAGTGTGTATGTTTTTTTTTTTTTTTAACTTAGGTGGATATTAATATTTTCAATGTAAAAAAAACTTACTCTCAATTAACTAAAAATCAACATTGATATAATTTTTAGATGATTATTATTAATGTTAATGATTTGTAATACGATGATTATATATATAATTTGACATTATCAATGTATGTTTCTTTAATTTTTCTCTTATTTTTTTTTAAAAAAATAGATTTGATTGAGGAATTAGATTGTGTTTGGATCGATGAACATTAACAAAATTAACTTTAAATAAAATTAATTTTATATTTAAATTTTTAATTATATATAAAAACAAATTAATAATATAACTCTATATTTTTTTATCATACGCAAAAGTTAATTATTTTTAACTCGAAATCAATTTTAAACTTGGAATCCATTCCTTCACATAAACAAAACACACGAAAATCTACTTAAATTTGTTAACTAATATTTTAACGTGATTATGGATAATCCCACGTAAAATCAAATATGCATCTAGAGTGTGTTTGGTCTATAATGAGAGTAATAAATGTTGATTTTGACTGCAGTCAAACTTAATTTTATAAAAATATAGTTGTTTGACTATGACTTGATAAAATTGATTTTCCTCAAAGCTTCACTTTGACCAAAAGTGATAAAAAAAAAAGTTTTGTGTTGGGTTAAAAATTTACACGAACTTTTATAGTAAGCATGCTTTCATGATATAAGCATTCAAACATAAATTATTTTACTTGAAAATCAATTTAACTAAAATTAAATTTATAAATAATTTTTTAAAATGAAAATAAAAACATGCATGTGCACTTGTCTGGCATGATATTATAAATTTAAATGATGTTATTTTTAATAAAAGTTTACATGATTTTACTCTCTTTTTTCATCATATCAATCTTATTTTATAATTTTATATTTTCATTTATTCTTCATTTAAAAAAAATTATAAACAATAATTTATTAAAAATAGTAGTACTCGATAATTTTAATAGTTTAATTAATGATATTTCTTCGTTTAGTTTTTACACTATATACTTTCCTTTTTGAGAAAATAAAAGTGAGGAACAAAATTGGAGAAACATATTCTTTCTTTTGAAAAGAGAATACGTGTAAAGTTTAAATGCAAAACTAAGTATAGAAAAAAAAAAAAAAACATGTTTGAAATTTCATACGACTTGTATGGTGGCTGCAGTGTGACAACAGTTACAGTGGACATAATTAAATATAGGTTGGAAGAATTTTGGGGTTTTTCTATATTTAGTTATTACTTGTAGTGACTTAAAAGTTGATGCCTGCGTGTGTGTGTGCAAGACACGATGCATGTCCATCAGCACTCTGGTCACATTTGTACAACTTCATATTCTTTCACATTGTCTTTGAACATCATTCATTGTGAATGTGAAAGAGATAAATAATTAACGAATTATGCGTGCCAGCTGCTGCTCAATAAAAGACATCCAGACACACAAGTTTTTTCATTATTGATTAATGGTAGCATACCAGTGCTTATTTAGTTGTTGAGGGTTGTACTGAAAGGGTCAAGCAGACATAGTAGGAAAAAGGTTAACACCTGAAGATTAATGTATATCAAATTGTTTAAAGTGGCGTTTGTGTTTTACATCATCTAATTCTATTCTTACAAACAAGGTCCAAATATTTTATTCTCGTGTTTGTTAAGAGATGATAAAATTAACTTTTGTATAATTTTAATTGTAGCATACAAGTGCTTATTGTTTTAGTTGTTTGTTGAGGGGTGTACGAAAAGAATCAGGCAGAAATAGTGGGAAAATGTTAAAAGATGAATATCAATGTGTATATCTAACAGTATTTGTTTCACGTAAACTTTTTTTAGCATTGCTAAATAGTGTGAAAAGATTTGGTACCAAAATATGATGAAAAACATCTAAATAGCAGATTGGTTGATCAATAAGTTAAAAAATATAGTGCTCAGGATTTTATGAAAATCATGGTGATTGCTCTACTTAAACGTTTTCGTACTATGACGAATTCATACTAATTAGCTTTATCCATCTTCTTTTATTCCTGAAATTAAGATGAGAACATTTATTTTCATATTTTGTTAGAAGGTTATGAAACTTGTAACTTCTATTTTTACATTTTTTATTATGAAGTTTATGATCCGCAAAATAATTTGAACATGTATCTCTCAACCATATTTTATGAGTATTATCCTATGTGTTGATTTAAGTAACAAATCTAAAGCAAAGAGAAAAGTGAGATCATTCCTCCGAAAGAAAGTCTACAACTCAGATTTTTGTAGAAAAACTCTAAAGTTTGACATTTACTAATCTCTGTCGCATGGTAAAGGTATCCATCACCTTCATACTATATGTTTTGATTTATTATAAAATATATGATTCAGGAAAACGAACAAAGCAAAGACAACATGCACTTGTCGAAAATGTGAAGTAGCACAAGTAGGCATACGATAAGATAGAATAGCAAAATCTATATAACTGTTAAGCGCTGGTATTTTTTATTTTTTTTAGATAATACTTTTAGAGATGAAACTAGTATTTTTGTCTGTGCATAGCGTAGAACACACGTTTATTTTATATAATTAAAATTTATAATAACTAATTTTTTAACATATGGATATATTTTATTTTTATTATTGATCATTTTTTGAAAAAAGTTTAAATTCAAGTTAGAAGTAATAATGTTGAAAATAACAGTTTGAAAGAGATAATAAGATAAATTAAATAGTTGAATTAATATTAAAAGTATAAGATGGTATTACATATACATGTTAGGAATATATTTGAATTTTTAAGATTTTTTTATCCAATCACCATAATTAAGATTTTTGATTTATGGAACTAATATTTGATATGAGACTTAATCTTATTTAAAGTTTATCTTCTTCTTCAAGAATGTATTCTATTGGAGTCGAACTCAAGTCATCATTTCATATAAACTTAATATGTGATGTCAATTGAGCTGAGTATTTGAATTTAAGATAAATATGCATTTGAAATTGGTATCTAATATTATGTTACAAATTGTTAAACCATTCAAATGATTTTCAAATTTAAAAGTATACGAGGTTAAGAGAGTGAAGCTCACCGGTTCATGAGATGAGAATATTCAGATTTTTTGGGCATTATTTCTTCTCTGGAAACCATAATACGAAAAACTAAAATTTAAGTAACAATTCAAAAGAACGAACCTCTGCGTGGACCCAACCTCACCGGAGCTATGTAAATGCAGTAAAACATCCAATATTTAGGTGAAAAAGCATCCTTTGTGAGATTTAAGCTGAAGCTGCTGGAGATAACTACGTCGACGGTTGGGAGATGACTACAGAAGCAAAGAGAACAAAAAGCTACTGGGCACTCTTCGTCAGTATGGGAGACGTAGGTTGAGGAAAAGGAAAGTTATAATGACAGAAGGATAGTTTAGGGATATTTTAAATTTGGAACATGTAGGAAGCAAAGTGTAAGTGCAGGAAGCAAAGGCCTTTTAGTTGCTCTAATTATATAGATCGTCCAATCGACCTCGGATTGTTAGCCCAATAGATACAATCTTATTGGCCCTCCTAAAAAGGCTCTTACTATTTACACCTTCATTTTTCTAAGTACTCCTACATACCCCCTTTTTAATCAATTACCCATAATACCTTTTTCTTAAATAAGTACTCTTTCTAGAATTGAATATACTTATTTTAGAAATATATCTCCAGAACTATGATTCACAATTTCAGAGATATACTTTTAGAATATATATTTTTTTTAATAAAATATCACTTAAAAATTAAGATGGTTGACGATAAATAAAAAAAAAAGATGATAAATGTTTATCTTATACACATATTTATTAGTCTTATTTTTTATCTTATCATTAGTGTTATTTAAATCTTATCTAAAATCTTATTTTCATTTTATTTTTATTATTCTTTAAATCCTAATTTTGAACTATTATCACCATATATTCATTATATAATACTATATTTTCATCATTATTATACAATATTTTATGTTTTTCTTCATGTGATATTATGTTTCAAGGTATGTTCATCACTAACCTCATTTATTATACATTTTAATTACAAAGCAAAACTTTTGATGATGGTTTATTTCCTTTAAGTGTATTAATTCATTTTTTATTCCAAATCTACAACAACAATTCAGTGTCACATGAAGTTACTGATGATTCTACCTTAAAATACATTGCCACATGAAGGAGAATGCAAAATATTGTATAATAATGATGAAAATGCAATATAATATAATGAATATATGGTGAAAATAATTTAAGATTAGGGTTTAAAGATTAATAAAGATAAGATGAAAATAATATTTTAGATAATATTTAAAGAACATTAATAATAAGATAAAAATAAGACTAACAAACATAAGTATAAAATGTTTATTATTATTTTTATTTCTCGTCAACCATCTTAATTCTTAAGTGATATTTTATTGAAAAATATATATTTCTTTTGGAAGTATATCTCCAAAATTATGAATCATAGTTTTTGTGATACAATTTTGAAATAGGTATATATAATTCTGAAAATACATTTATGGAAAGCAAAAGAAATGTACTTCTTTGAGAAAAAGGGTTTAATGGTAAATGAGAGGTAGGGTACAGGGATATACTTAGAGAAAATGAGTGTAAATAGCAATAGACCTAAAAAATATTCTTAGTTGACCGTCTGTCGACACTATGTGCTACAAATCCAAAGATTAATAACCAGTAAACTTAAGTGATTAGTTAAGGAATTTTTATTAAAACACGTAAAACTGTGTTATTTATTATTTTTTATAATTTTCATAATAGATATATTTTTTTAATTCTTTAATCAATATCCAAGAACATCAGTTATTATTATTATTATAAAGAAAATAAATTCATTTGTTTTCTTCTTTCTTCTAAACATTTGTAGGCATGGAGTTAATATCATGGAAACTTGAACGAATCATTTATATTTTCTAGTCACACAACACAACAACCTTCCTTCCTAGGTTACCAGCGAGGTGCAGGGACCAGAGAGCATTGCCTTGGAAGAATCGTCTTCTGGAACGGTCACTCCTTGGTTGACTTTGCTTATACCTCCCCCAACAGCTACCTCACTTCTCTCTTCTTTTATGAGTTCTCAGAATCTGTTGTGTTTTTAGTAAGATGCACACATAATCACATATCATAATAGGATAGCAATGGTATTTTACTTTTGTGCCTTTTACAGGATAAAGATAAAGGCTTATTTTTTAGGTCGTGTTTAGTTTAAATGGGTGAATTTCGCTCAATTGGGGTGAGGTGAGGATGTTTGGTGGGTGTAACAAGGAGATGAAAGTTTTAAAAAATATTTGTGGGACCCATGCCTTTAAACTTTCATCCATGGGACGAGGGGCACAGAGAACAACTTTTTACTTGTGAAAATTGATCCTCTCTACCCCTGTGGCTGTTGTCAGGTCGCCTACAAAATTGGTCATGAGATTAGTATAATTGATTATGTATTTATTGCATAGGTCAAATTTGGTCTTGGTCTTAAGTTCACAACATAATCAATTCTGCTTATAACATAATCATAATCAATTAGATTATCATAATTCTTTGACTTTTCTGGTGATCTCTGATCAAGTTACATAACTCATTTATATAATAGACTAACAACATTCAATTAGTTAAAAAGAAAAAAAAAATTCATTACACCTTAATGTGATAAAATGGAAATTTGTTCCATCTCTTTTTATTTTTGGGTAAGTGCTCCATCTCCCTTTTATTTACCTTTTTCTTTTATTATTTACCTACAACTTTAATTTACATCTTTCATCTCTTTTACACTTACTTTCGATCAAATAATTTTACTTTATCTTTTGTTTCATCTCTTTTCATTTCATTTTTTTTAGAGTTATGCAGTGTAAAAAAACTTTAATAATTTAATTTTATAGTAAATAAATGTTTTTTAATATATAAACATATTTTAAATATGTGATGGCGCTATAAGCAGTTTAAAAAATCAAATGCAGGGGGTGTTCGAGACAATTAAGTGGGAATTTTTTTTGTCCAATTAGGTGATAGTGTTTGAAATACATATTTAAAGGATAAAAAAAAAGAGAGAATACTTTTTTTTTTAAAGAAACACATGTTATGTAAAATTGATTATGTTATAAGAACAACTTGAATCTTATAATATGTTATGCAACGTTATTGGCAAGGCTTTAATAATAAATGGTGGTTGTTGAGGTTTCCCTGATTGCAACTTTCTGCAATATCATTGATTTGTTTCCTTTTTTAGTTAGTTTCTTTCTTTCTCTTCAGTATTTTGTATTTTGGGTTTTTTTAGTACGTACTTGAACAATTCATTTTATGCAGAAAGTTAAGAGAGTCCCTGGTCATTGATATATTGAGCTAGTAATTTGAATAATTACTGATAGTAAATATATAAAAATTAATGAAAGAGGTACTGAGCTAGTAATTTGGGGGTGCCCCAAATTATTTTTATTAATATAAAAAGATTAGAATATCTGGGTTGATCA
Source organism: Glycine max (assembly GCF_000004515.6). Taxonomy (NCBI): domain Eukaryota; kingdom Viridiplantae; phylum Streptophyta; class Magnoliopsida; order Fabales; family Fabaceae; genus Glycine; species Glycine max. The sequence continues at coordinate 8,080,376 of NC_038248.2, forward strand.
TGTCACCTGTAGGTCACATCATTTCCTTTGCTACTTGGAAAATCAGATTATTAAGGATGAAAAATAAATAATTAAACTACCTATTTCAAATCCCTCATAGTTGAATTCATAGATTAATGTGATGCCTATGTGTGTATTCTTTACTTGAAGATGAAGATGAAGAATGCTAACAGAACAACGGATACCAACAATATTCTTCCAGCTTTTCAAGAGCCCAAAATACGCATCTGCAATGTACAAATCACCTGTTTTCTTGTCAAATCTGAGTCCCAAAGGTCTTCCACAGATATGCTCAGTCTTCACATAACTAAATGGTGTTGCAGATGCTATAGGATTACGTATCTCCGACCTGTGTTTAAAATGGAGATATAAGAGGAAAAAAAAAATCACTGCCATTTAATCATACTATTTTGCAAACATAAATAGCCAAAATATAGATGAGGGGAAAAGTTAACATTTATTCAATTAGCTAGCTTATAAATTTCAACCTTTTCAACTAGCTTATAAGCTAGTTTTACCAAACACACTATCATTAGTCCAATGATCCAAAATCATAAATTCAGACTTGTCTTCAAAGATTTGTACTTAAACTTGAAAAAAAAATGAGACTCTGACTTGTAAGGTTCATCAACTATGTCACAAGCAGGTGGCATCTCGCAACAGTATGATGTAATATGAAATTTGGGGTGGAAAATGAGGCAAGGAAAAAGAGTTACCTTCTCATACCAGTAAATTATAAAATTGACAGCGATGGATGGGAGGTTATTTGGTATGCAATTATTTTTTGAATATTTAGATAAGTAGGAACTATATGGTGTTCAGGGATTGTTCTACACATGTCTCGGATATGATGGAAAAGGAAGTGGCTTAGATTTCGAAAGGCAAATTTTATATATATACCCTCTCTGTCTGCTTGGATGTCTAATTCAATGGATTGCTATCAAGGTGGAGCTATTTAAATAGATATATAAAGTAACAGGAAGTTTCGAGGATTATGATACAGGATTGCCAGTGCTTCATCATACGAAGTGTTGTGCCAAAGATGAGATTTTCCTTCACAAAAGAATGAGTTTTTTGTATGAACAAGAATAAGCAAAATGCAGAAAAAGGATGAACTAAAACTGCAGAGAGCTCACAACAATCACTTTTATTCAATCTCTGCAGAATTTCTCTGGTTACAGAAATCTCTCTTATGATCTAGACTATGCAAGAAGAAGTAATAGAAGCACTATTTCAAGTCTAACTAACCCAACCAATTTAAAACTAATTAACTGTTACATGCTATAACAGAATAACAGAAAACAGAAAAATACTAAGTTGGTAAAGAGTAAGAGAACAAACTAATGGTTGTTAATGAATCAACATACAACACGAAGAATATGCAATCATGAGATATGTGGCTGTGCAGTTGTATGCAGCTCATAATAGTGATGCAGGAAGGATGGGATATTTTTTGGTGCAAGTAGTATTGTTTCGGAGGAAGCCATATGTGATTATTTCTGTGGTGGCATTAGGTAGTTATAAAGTAATTTGTGTGGAAGAGTTGCATGGATATTCTGATCAGGGGCGTTACTGTATAGCTTGTATCTGTTCGAGCAATTTTTATTTTTTTTGTAATTCTGGTTTTGGCCATTTTGGTACTTCTTGTACCAAGTCTGGTTTTATTTCAATAAAAAAATTTCTTTTACCTTGTTCAAAAAAAACCTTCTCATATCATTTCTTGTTATGTAGAAAAAGCTGGGACTTCAGAGATTTTAGCCATCCTACCCGGATATCCTGACAATGTGAGAGTCAATGAAGAAGGTGATTTTTGGGTAGCTCTTCATTGTAGAAGATATATGTTTGCATACTACAATGGTATCTACCCAGAGATAAGGAAAATCATACTCAAGCTTCCTATACCGATAAAGATTCAATACCTGATTCAAATAGGAGGTCACCAACATGCAGCAGTTATCAGGTATAGCCCTGAAGGTAGACTTTTGCAGATTTTGGAGGACAGTGAGGGGAAAGTTGTTAAAGCAGTGAGTGAAGTGGAGGAGAAGGATGGTAAACTATGGATGGGAAGTGTTCTTATGCCTTTTGTTGCGGTATACAACTTGAAATGATGCTGATTAGATTCTCCCCCACCAAAGATCTTTTCTTTTCTATCTTGAATTGGCCAGTTGAAGAAGTTGAGTTTTGATTCAACATTATCAATAATGGACATTATGGACCTTAAATTCCTGGTTGAAAATCCTGAGATGGGTTTTACTCCCACATTGCCATTAGTGATTACTAAATTCTTCGTCATAGATCAGCATTTTTATTTTTTTTGTTGAAATTAAACAAATGAAGAGTAAATATGCAACATGTTACATAAACAATACAATCATAAAGAACTGTTAGTTTGGCTTGGTTTGATCTTCGAAAGTGTCTGTTTATACGTGTAGGTCTTCAAAAGAGTGAACTTGTTAGAAACTATAAATTACTACTATAAAATATAGAAAATAGAAGAGAACGGTTAAGGAATAAGATACCAGAAACCAATTCATTTAATGTGGTATTGTGAGAGTCATTAGGGGTTGATTTGATTTATTTGTTTTGTTAGGGATAAAATTGAAAATTAATATTATATGTAGTGACCCAAAATTGATCTGACTCAACTATTTAAATATAATTTCAAACTAGAATTACATCACAATTTGTTAGTTTCTAAAATATGATTTTTTAAAACTAATCTATCTTTCAATTATTTTTTTTTTGCAAGAAATATAAACATTATTTACTTTTAGTTTATAAAAATATGTTAGTACTTAGTACAGAAATAAATACACATTAATCATAACACATATTTGAACAATTCTTATTTTTCTATAATTTTTATATATATTTAAAAATAAACATTTATTTATTTAAAATAAAGTAAACCATTGAAATAAAATAAATACACTAGAAAGGGTTGAGTAATGTATTAGATAAACTTTTTGAAATTTTTCACAATGGAAGTGATTATAGATAAAACAATTATGGGTAAATTTTTCGCAAGTAATAAAGGATTGTTGTCTAATGATTAATAGACAACAATTTTTAAAGAAAACTTGTGTGTAAAAGATGTGTCAATAATATGTCGTATGAATATTATGACAAATTAAAGGAAAGTAGTACAAAACATTTAATTTTATACTAATTTATTCAATCCCGAGTTACACTCTGTTCTCCTTTGTTAACTAATAAAAATTTTCTTTGATAAAATTGATTACAATAATATTCTAGCATGTCACTACTTGTTTAAAAGCATTCTTTAGGTCATTACTAACACAATCCTGAAACTCCTTCTAAATCTAAGACATCTAAGTGTTATTTTATCATTAAGTCACTATTGACCTTCTCAAACAACTATTTGGAAATAAAATAAGAAACTTTGACACTCACGGAGTGCGTTTACAATGAAAAACTTAGTTCTCCAAACACAACTTTGTTAGGCAAAGAGTAAACTCTCTTATCTTAGTGCTTCTCTCAAAATGATATCCTTTTTGTTTCACTTTTCAATTCTTGGTTTGATCACTTTTTCACTTATTTTTTGACATTTTTTAATGTTGAAATGAGTTTTTTTTTATAGCTGTTGTAGGAGCAAATCTTCATTGGGATCAACGCAGTCAATATTTGACCGTTGTCAGTTTTTATGGTGTATTGACAATTAGAGGTGTGAATCTTTCTAAATAAAACAAGCTCTTCACGATTTTAGTAGCGGACTAATTTTAACATTTCTAAATTTGTTTCAATCATGTTAGATTTAAACATTAGTTTAAATCAAGTAATAATCTAAAGAAAACACTTTCTAACATGAATGAATTTGCTCGTTATTGGACTACACTTATAAAAGATAGAAATAAATGTTTGTGTTCATTTGAATGTGTGATAAAATCACAGTGGATGATCCATTGTTTTTCAATGTTTGTTCTATTAGTAATGTATTAGACGCTGAATATTATTCTTAAAAAAAAAAACAGATATAGGATGTATGCAATCATAAACTAAGCTAAAAAATAGGAAATTATTAACATAATGCTTCCATATGATATGCCCTATATTCTTAAATGTAAATCATTAATAATTATGTATTTTTTGTTATTCATTCAAATCAAAGAAAATAAATGGATTGTGCAGTGATGAATCATTGAATTCTACCCACCATACATGTTTAATATTTAAATACTGAAAAAATTATTTATATACTAAGAAAAATGAATTATATTTTTCTAACATTTGACTTTATATTTATTTACACTTTAATAATTTTTCCTTTCAAAGCAAGCTGAATTTAAATAATAATAAATTAATAATAGAGGTTTTCAGCGAGGGTCACAACACAACACACTCGTTCAGCTTGTTGGAGCAAAGTTTTCTCTGTTCTCCCGCCTCAACCTCAACGCACAAATGGTAAGTTAGGGTTCTTCTTTCTTCTTCTTCTCTCGTTCTCTTTCTCTTCTCTTTGCTCTTTTTTAAATACCGTTACTTCGCGTTTCAATTATCTTCCTTCATGCTTTCAAATTCGTTACCTAATGTTTTTATTTTTCTTTATTCGAATTATTACAGAGTGATATAAGGAAGTGGTTCATGAAAACACATGACAAGGGCAACAATGCCGCTTCCTCCAAGCCTTCCAATCAACCTAAGCCTTCTTCCGATAAACCCCAGTCCGAGAAAACGGTGAGCATTGCTTCTGTTTATTTTATTTTTTAAGTAGCTCATGATGATAATTTATTTATTTGTTTTTTACATTGCCCTCTGAACCAATATGTCGTTTTGGGACAATTTTTGTTGAGGGTTTGTTTGCTTGAAAATTGTTTCTAGGTATTTTTTTTGTTTTTCAAATAAATGTTGTGATTTTTTTTTTATTAATTTGGCCGAGTCATAACTAGATAGGTTCTGGTTGAAATGGTTCTCTTGATAGTTTTTTTCTTCAAGTGATTTGCAATTCAAGGACCTAATTGTTAGGGCTTAGGAATAGTAGGGTAATTAAATGCATGAAAATTTTTTGAGTGGAAAGGAGAAAAAATGTTTTTTCTCTTCTTGCAGGTGGCTGGAGGTCAGGAAAGTTCAGGGAGGAGGATAACTAGCAAATATTTTAATTCTAACAAGCAAAAGGGGAAAGACAAGAAAGAAATGCAGGAGCTCCCTGCTAAAAGAAAGAATATGAAGGACAGTGAGGAAATACCGGAGCCAAAGAAAATTCATGAAGATGATGGAGATGACTCTGTGTTGCCCACTAATAAAAAGAAGTTAGCTGACACCACTCCAACAAAGAAGTTGAAGAGTGGATCAGGTAGGGGGCTTCCCCAGAAATCTGCAGTTTTGGAAGAAAGTGATGAAGATGATGACAAAGATGCTGTGTCTGCTGCTAAATCTGCTGGAAGGGGTGATGGTGGAAGAGGAGCACCAGGGCGATCAACTAGTGGGAGAGGTAGAGGGGGTGGGAGGGGTGGATTCATGAATTTTGGAGAAAGAAAAGATCCTCCACACAAAGGAGAAAAGGTTCAAATTTATCAAACCAATGGATCTATAGATTTTTTTTATTTTTTTTTGCCAATGCATTGAAACTTCTTTTGTGTGTCAGGAAGTCCCTGAAGGTGCTCCTGACTGTTTAGCTGGCTTGACTTTTGTGATCAGTGGAACACTGGACAGGTATTTAATTCTATATTTTATATAGATTTCTCATATTTTTCTTGACTTGCTTGATTCAGAACTCAGTTTGCAGTTTAATCATTCCTCATCTTTTATCCCCCCTACCCGATTTTTTTGTTATTGTTTTGGTTCTCTTTCTATTTTTGAATGTTTAGGCCTATATATCACATTTCACTGATTTGAGTCTTTATATATTTTTTCTTTTGCATACTGACAGTTTGGAACGAGAAGAAGCAGAAGATTTGATTAAACGCCATGGCGGCCGTGTCACTGGATCAGTCAGCAAGAAAACGGTTAGATAAGGCTTTTTATTCAATTGTAATTGAATTCACATAAAAGCCATGGTGGCCGTGCCACTGGATCAGCATGTGATTAACACCCTTTGTTTGCAGAATTATCTGTTATGTGATGAAGATATTGGGGGGCGGAAGTCTGAAAAAGCCAAACAGCTAGGGTTAGCATTGTTATATTTGCAAAGTATTTTAACAGTTTCTACATTGTACTACCACTTATGTTGCATATTTCTCTTTCATTATATAGAACTTCCTTCCTCACAGAGGATGGTTTGTTTGATATGATTCGTGGCTCAAAACCTGCAAAAGCTCCTTCACAAGAAGACAAGAAACCTGTGAATAAGGCTGTTGCAGTAGCATCCCAGTCAAAAGTTTCTCCGAAATCACAAGTTAAGGGTATGCCCTAATAAGTGTATGCTTGGTGTCTTCTATTTTCTGCATTGCTTGGTTGTGCTTTTAATTATCCTTATTTTTTGATATTCATGAATTAGCTGCAGCTCTTAAAATAATTTATTACAATCAAAGGGTATTTGTTTGTTTATGTTCTGAGTTGCATTCCTTTGTCAACAAATGCAGTCCCTCTGTCTTCACGCTCACCTTCTAACCAAGCCAAGCCAAAGACTGCTACTACTGTTCAGTCTTCTTTGATGTGGACTGAAAAATATCGACCTAAAGATCCAAAGGATATCATAGGGAATCAGTCACTTGTATAATCACTAGTCTTCATTATCATATTTTGATGGTTATATTGTGTTCTTATATATACCTAAATTTGAATAATAAGTTTTCACTTTCTTAAATGTAATGGTGTACAGGTTTTACAGCTTCGTAATTGGTTGAAAGCTTGGAATGAGCATTTTTTGGACACTGGTAACAAAAAGCAGGGAAAAAAGCAAAATGACTCTGGTTTGAAAAAAGCTGTCTTGTTAAGTGGAACTCCTGGTATTGGAAAAACAACTTCTGCGACGTTGGTCTGTCAGGAGCTTGGTTTCCAAGCCATAGAGGTGGCAATATTTCTTGTTAAATTTATATATTTGGAAAAGGTATTTTACCATCTAATTTCTCTCACCTACGTCCATACATGCATTGAAGGTAAATGCTAGTGATAGCCGTGGAAAAGCTGATAGCAAAATTGAAAAAGGAATTAGTGGAAGCAAGACAAATTCTGTTAAGGAACTTGTAACCAACGAGGCCATTGGTATTAATATGGGACGGTTGGTCTCTCATCATAATATGTAATTTGTCTGTCCATAATGCACCTTGTTAAATCTCTATAATTGTAAATTTCAGGTCAAAGCATTACAAATCTGTGCTCATTATGGATGAAGTTGATGGGATGTCAGCTGGTGATAGGGGTGGTGTTGCTGATCTTATTGCTAGCATCAAGATATCAAAAATTCCTATTATCTGCATTTGCAATGACCGTTACAGCCAGAAACTGAAAAGCCTTGTGAACTACTGTTTGCTTCTAAGTTTTCGGAAGCCTACAAAGCAACAGGTCTTTCTTTGTTTATTATTAAAAAAAGTTATTGTTTCTCTTTTACTTTAATTTAAAATTTTTATTTTGATTAGGTCCTTTTGTTGCTCTCTTTTGAACTGAACCATATGGGTTTGTTCAGTGTTGTTTATTTAGCTTGTGAAAACATTAGGCATACTGTCTTCTCCCTGATTTTTGGTTATTTATGTTTGAAATATTAGAGTTGACTTTGCCATTTATTTGAACAAATGGGTCTTATAATGCTTGAACTTCTGGGAGATGGAAAATTGGAACCCTTTTCATCAAGGCTAATACCTGACTTCTAACCATGCAATAGTTCTTGTTCCTTTCAAGACCACACTATTTTACATTACTATGGAATGAGAACAAGCTTTATACATAAGCACACACATTTTTGAAATATGTACTTTCTTTTATTGGATTTACCATGTTCTTGAATGTTATAACCTATAACTTAAATCCCAAATATGAACCTCCATCGCTTTCAATGTGTGACTTTCTTGAATTGAATCTGAATATTTTTTTACTGCAAAGGATCTTGACATTGAAACATTCTTTATTGATAGTCTTGAGTGAATATGGTTACAATTATTATATTTAATATAGGAGAAAGTGTGTGTGTGTGTGTGTATTCTCTAAACTTCCATTTTTTAATCTATCTCCTTGATTGAATATAATATTTGACTTCATATTCTAACAGATTATGTGTAGCCAGATGGATAAATGATAGGTAGAAGACAATACAAAAGGTGAAGATTCAATTTCACGGTTAAGGAGAAAAAAAGAGAGAAGGGAAAGGGAGTCTAGTCTAACCTTTATAAAAGGGAAGTAAAACTAGGGAATTCTTATGATCACTGCCAACGTATGAAAAATTATTGCAGTGATGAGTGATGAATAAATTGTAATTTGGATAGTAAATGAAGTACCTCCAGCCATATAAAACTCTATTAAGTGTCATATTTTGCTTCAACTGTAGAAATCATTTAATTGTTTTGGGGAGTGAAGCCAGAGGATTGTTGGTCGTTAATTTTTTGACATAATGATTGTTGCAGCCTTGCAGGTTATTCCGTTTTATCCCCCTTCCCCTCTGACAGATGACGTGTATAATCTGAACAACAAATTATTTCCTTAGATCATGAAAGTGATTTTTATTACTGTTCAGTGACATGTGATCCATCATCTATGAGGATCTGATTGACTTAGTTTTTTTATGTAGTCTGCATACCCTTGAATTCAAGTCAGCCAAGTCTATCTGACAACATTTAGCTTTAGTTTTTGATAATTTCCTTTGCATGTTAAAACAAATATGCTGTGGTTCAAGAATTTTGAACTTAATATTTTATTTATGCAAGATGGCAAAGAGGTTGATGGATGTTGCAAAGGCTGAAAGACTTCAAGTTAATGAGGTGATTTCTTTATAACTTATGAAGTTCCATATTGATGAAATATGCAATTGATGTAAGTAAAGCTAAAGCAACGGTAGTATTTATATCATTTGTGGGTGCAGCTAACTCCCCGTGAGGTAATTGTATGATTTTCCAAGGTAAAAGAGCCCCCGACCAATTAGAAACAAAAATAAATAGAAACAAAGTTCCAATAAAAGGAACCCACGGACCATATTCTTCTCCAATTTGAGTTTTGCTCACGTCTCGAATGAATTCAAGAACATATTCAAAGAAATTCTGACCGAAAGCGGGAATGGTTTGCAGATTTTGAATAATTAGAATGGCTGAACTTTAATTAATTGTGTGGACTTTGAGGGTTCAAAATTACTTGAATCATTTATATCCATTCCTTAAAAATTATAAAATATTTTCTTCATATTGACTAAACTATTTTCTTGAATCGTTCACCATGGTTTTTTCAGATTGCACTTGAGGAATTAGCAGAAAGAGTTAATGGAGATATGCGAATGGCACTAAACCAGTTACAGTATATGAGCCTCTCTATGTCAATTATCAACTATGATGATATTAGGCAGCGCTTTCTTACCAATGCAAAAGATGAAGACATTTCACCATTCACAGCTGTTGATAAGTATAATATTTATATTGTCAATGTACTACACTTTAAACTTGTTATATATGTTAATTCTAAATTTCTAATTGCTTGTTTGGCTTACATTGTTGTGAGTTATATCTTTATTCTTAATATTGTGGTTGCTTACTTTCCATTCAATCTTTCTTCCCCTTTCAAACTGTTGAATTTGTTAACCTTTTATTTATTTATTGGCATTGGATTCAATGATCTGTTTAGTGTTATCAGATTACTCTGATATTTAGAAGTAAAAATCAATGATGTGGCTATAATTCAATATTGCATGCCTTCATTCATGGCATTGCAATTCCAACGAGCTTTCATAAAGGACTAAAATAATAGTATTTTATTCCCCTAGAAACAGGCTCGGTATCAAATATCAACAAATTATTAGCTAGATTTTTCTGATAAAGAGGAGACAGTATGGACTTTCAATTGGTACTGAGGGGTTAAAAAAATGTTTAGAATGAAGACCTAATTGATAATATCTCTGGGAAACAATTGATTTTATTGTATAAAAATAGTTCTGTATAAAATGTGGTTCTCTTAACTATCTTTGTTGTTCCAGTTAACACTTGTCATTATTGACAATGTTACCTTGGAATGATTATATTTTCAAGTAACCAGTTTAAGGATCCCAACTTTCATTTCAACTGTTGAGTTGTAACTGCTATTTATTATGTTGTTTTTCACTAGTTTGCTCTGATGCAAGTGTGAATGTGATGGCATTTATAAGGTTTATACTTTATAAGTTGTAGATATGTGGATTTGTTGGCATTTCATAGTTTGATTCAGTGGGGTTCTGCATGGCTATGTTTTGATCCTTTGAAATCTGAAGCATTATCAGTCCAGAAGGTTGTGGCTGAATTCAATTTCATGATAACTTCTCTTGTAGGCTTTTTGGTTTTAATGCTGGGAAGTTGAAAATGGATGAGAGGATAAATCTTAGCATGAGTGATCCTGATCTTGTTCCTCTTATTATCCAGGTTCTTTAATTCATTTCCTTTTTTTTTTTCAATTTAGCTTGTTTGGAATTATTATCTTTGAAGGCCTATTGCATGATGAAATTGGTGCTTAATGGTTTGGATACCACTTCTTGCATTAACCTCATTCAACTTTGATTGATCAAATTTGATTTCACATGTTTTTATTAAGTTAGCCATATATATTTGTATTAACCACATTTTTGTTAGCAAAAATCAAAGAATGATTTAAGTTAATTTTGGTTAACAATGAAATGGTATTAGATATCGATATCATTTGATATACTAATTAGATGTTAGAGTAGACTATATTGAAAATATATCTGAAACCTGCCCAAGGAAAAATTGATCCTTGCACAATCTTATTCTTGAATGCTGCAAACTTGAATTATATGGAGTATTTCAAATTCTTCATATAACTATTCTTTATGGCATTATGCATGGCAGGAAAATTATATTAATTATAGACCAAGCATGGCTGGTAAGGATGACAGTGGCATAAAACGCATGAACCTGATTGCCCGTGCTGCTGAGTCTATTGCTGATGGGGATATAGTGAATGTACAGATTCGCAGATATCGACAGTGGCAGCTCTCTCAAACTAGTTCTGTTGCTACAAGCATAATTCCGTATGTAGCCTTGTCACTGCTCTGGAAAATAAAATATTTCATTTTTAGAATTTGTTCCATCTAGTTGTTCATCCTTTCTCTTTTTCATCTTTGTTTCAGTGCGTCATTGTTACACGGGCAGAGGGAAATACTTGAACAGGTAAAAATAGTTTGTCTTGTGCAGGCTATTGCAATATGTCCTTCCCACCCAGCCCCCTTCTGTCAGCCACTTTATTTTGAGCTCAGGGAGCGAGCATAGTTATCAATGACACATTTTTGCAGTGGTGTGGCAGAGCAGCCATCTGCTGAGACAGTACATGGATAAGGGTGCATTTTCATTCAGGGGTGTCAGCTGTTTTTAATATTGATGGCCCATAAAGCAGAGTTTTGCAGTGCTATAGCACTGCTACAAAGAGGAAATATAAAATCTCATGTTTGCCCTTAAAACCACGTGTTGAGGGGTTTTAAGGGATAAAGTTGACTCCTCTCCCCCCTTCCAGAAGGTCAGAAAATCCTAACATTAGCAACCAGAGCAGCAAGTCACCCGTCTCCAGCCAAAATTTCTTTCAGTTGGAAACCTCTGTTCTCTCTTCTCTTCTCTCTTCCCCTTGTTCTGCTTCTATGCGGCCAAAGTGGCAGAGCCACCCATCTCCAGCAACATTCACCCATCACTCTTCTCTGTATTCTGCAGTTCTGAATCTGATTAAGGCTTTTATTGAGTGTTCCTTACAACCTTCACTTTTCTCTCATTGAGCATTTATATGTATATGCTATTAATTAATAAATCATATGAATTGTGTAAAAGAAATATGACCATAGTGGCTATCCCGCTATTATAGTGTTCAGAGTTGGCCACTACACAATACACACCACTATCCAAGATTGACAACTAAGGGTACAGGAAAATGTCTTGCATCCGTGATTCTTAAATTTACATGTATTATATATGTCCTTGTATTAATCTCATAATAGGCTGGACTTTTGACTTAGTTTCATTGCATTCCCCCCTATTTAGATACTTAGTTAGAGATATAAAACTGTTAACTGTTTAAAATATCTTCACCTAAAACATTTGGGTAGAGTCATGGATGATTTTACATCACAAATTGTAGTTATGTGTGCAGCATGGTGGGCTTTTGTGGGTTGTCCTTTTTTTTCCTACTGTTTTTTCATTGAACTCATCTGATTTTGCTTTTAGTTTTGTATCACAACTTGCATTATATCTACAGGGAGAGCGAAATTTCAACCGGTTTGGTGGGTGGCTGGGGAAGAACTCGACAATGGGCAAAAACTTACGGCTTTTGGATGATCTTCATGTTCACATTCTTGCTTCTCGTGAATCTAGTTCAGGAAGGTAAATATGAATTCAATATTTTACCTTCAGTTTGCATCTTCTCTCATGCATCCAATTCAGGGAGTTTAATTTCATCTGGTTACTTGCTGAATGCTTTTGTCGATACTTGAAAATTATTTGTAAACCTTGATAATTTTGGTAAGATTATGGATAGAAATCAAGTGCAGCTCAAACCCTTTAAATTTGTCTGTCAATATGTTATTGATTTTCATGTGTTGAATATAATGTCAATCTTAGCTTAGACGCTTCTATTTTATGCACTACAGATCTGGGGTACAATTTGGTATGGTATGTATGTGCTTACGTATTATGTTTTGGAAGTTACATGTCCAGTAGACTTTTGGTAAAAGCCGAGATCTCCATTACAACGATGTCTCTAGTAGACTCATTATAATCATGCTTCGCTAAATGGTTGCAGGGATACCATTCGCATGGAATACCTTACTCTTCTTCTTAAACAAATGACAGAGACCCTGCGAACCCTGCCCAAGGTTGGTTAAAGTAAACGTGCTTCTTTAGTTCTAAACATACTGAATGTTTTAAGCTGATTTGCTTAACTTGATTTAATCTCATTGCTCTTTTCGAAATGATCAGGCTGAAGCAGTTCAGCAAGTTGTGGAATTTATGAATACATACTCTATCAGTCAGGAAGATTTTGATACTATTGTAGAGTTGTCAAAATTCAAGGTTCCTTGACTATATTTTTTATGTTTTGTTTACTACAAACTTCTCATAACCTGGGGTTAATTTTTTTATATTCTATGAATCAGGGTCATCCTAATCCACTAGATGGCATACAGCCTGCCGTTAAGTCAGCCTTGACAAAAGAATACAAAGAGCAAAGCACATCTCGAGTTGTTCGAGTTGCAGATCTAATCACTCTTCCTGGAGTAAAGAAGGTCCCTAAGAAGCGTATTGCTGCTATTCTGGAACCAGCTGGCGAAGAAGTGGAAAAAGGTGAAGGTGATGCCTTGGACGAGAGTGAAGAGGAGAACAGCTCTGATACAGAAGAGTTGGGTAAGTTATGTGGTTTTTATTGTTATTCTTTTTATATTGATTGATTGCTTTTACAATTTTCTTTATGTGATACTTTAGAGGGCACCACCAAGGGTGAGAAGCTGCAATCAGAACTTCAAAGCTTGAATTCAAAGGGTAGGTGGTCATCATATGCCATCAGCATTTTGATTGATTGGACTTTTAGGTAATTTATCTTTAAATACATGAGCTTCCATGATTTCTGATATATATATTTGTGCATGTAGCCACGCAAGTACAGTTGGAACTGAAGGGAACGGGAAATTCAAGTTCTAAGAAGACATCGGGTGGTAGAGGTAAAGGTGTTTCTGTATCTGGGAAGAAGGTTGCTCAAGCTCCAAAGACTACTGCAAAAAGAAAAAGGTGAAGAAAAATTAAACAATGTGCCTTTCTCTGGAGCCACTACTTGGAGGAATTGTATAGAACCCTGCTCTTTATGTAATTGATTTTTCAGCCTTCACAAATTGTAGGGTTGACTTTAGTAAATTTTCCAAGGACATGGATTACTTATGGTGGCCCTGTTTTTTGAATGTAGACGATGTGTCTGCGTTAGGAGTTAGAACTTTGCATGCTATATTATGAAGAATTCCCGGATTGAGTTGTTACTCTTCTATTCCCTGATATTCTGCAAGGACATGAATGGCGATATGATGTTGCCTGGATGAGTGATGTTACATAGTCAAAAGGGGGAAATTGAATGAATTGATTGTAAATAATTAAAAGATTTTACTCCTTGCGGCCCATAATAATTAAAGTTGTCATTTTATTTTTTTAATGTAATATTAATTATTATTTTTACTTATATTTCTTATAATATTAATGATATATATAATAAAAATAAAAACTAAATTAATAATGAAAAAGTAAATTTTGTAAAATTAGTTTTTTTTTATATATTTATTAGTTTTTTCTTTTTCTGATATCGGAAGACTTTGATGATTCTTTCAATGTATAATTTTTGGGTTCAATAGAATTTATAGGTATAGTAAGAAATCTTATCAAATAGGGATTTTTTCTTTTCATCATATTTTGATTGTTGATTCGATATATAGTGTACAGATTAGCATGATAGTTATGATGGGACTGAGCAAGGACATTTTTTGCCTCCCCTCAAAGGAAAATGAAATTTTTGCCATAACTAAACCCTATGATATTTTGAGAATAAAATTTATTATAAAAAATATACAATAATTAAAAAAAGTCAACATCCTTTTCTCTTATAGTTAAATTGTAATGTTGATTCCTTTAATTTTTTAAATTTATGATTTTGATTCTGATTTTTAATCATGGTAACATTTAATCTCTTATTTTTATAAATTAATGAATTTGATTATATGTTAGATTATTAATTAATAATTGGATTAGTAGAATTATTAAGTTAATTATAAATACCATACAAGATATAAGTTTTTAACCTTACCGCAAATCTAAACCATTAAAACAAATTAAAGTTACGGTTTATCATATTTTAATTAAAAATTAAAAAAAAAAATCTGGATTACTCTACCTAACGAAGGGGAAGGCTTCCAAACACCTTTCCCCAAGATTCGGATGTTGTAAATCGAGGGTACACTATCGACTAAAATATATAACTGCAAATAGTTTATGAGAAAACTGAGTGAATTATCATATATTCATGATTTGATTTGTTTATGTTTTCATTAAATGCCTTGTGAGATCACTCACCAACCATTATAATTCTGCATTTTTTTCATTACTTTATAAAATGCATTGTGTTAGAGGATCCAAATCTGCGTGGGGTGTGGTTGTTGTGAGGTCAAAATTAGGAAAGTGACTTGTCGACTCAACTTAAAAACGTCAACTGCTTCTCCACACGAGTGAGCAATCTTGAGATGATAATAATAATAATAATAATAATAATAATAATAATAATAATAATATTTTTTGAGGTAAACATATTTTTTATTTTTAATATTCATCTAATAAATTAAAAACATATAAAAGCACATGGATGATATTAAATGAAATGTATATTATTAAAATACTTTAAAACTTCTTGTCCATTTTTGTTTTTATTTGTGTTGTTAGAATCGCAATCGTTGACTAGCAGACTTCATAGCTATGATGTTGAGGGTTTATGATGGGACGTTATTTTTGTATGAGAATTATAAGAAAAAAATGGGGAGAATTTGTGATTAAAGCTGATGAGTTTATCAATTTAGCCCCTTAACTACAAAGTGGCATCAAAGTCATTCTTCGCACAAACTTCAAAATTGATGTCATTTTTTTGCTACGTAATTTTTATTTTTATTTTTAAAAGGACTAAAATGATGTTCATTAGAATATATGATTGAGGCTCTGAATTATGTAATGTTTCTCTTATTAAAGGGCTAAATATCAATTTTTTATTCAAAAGAAGTAAATTAATACTAGTATAAGTTATCTTTCGAGAATCAAATTAGTATTGACAGAGTCACCAAAATGGAATGATAGTTTATCCAAAAATCATTCACCATTCTTTATTTAATTTACAGAAATTTCAGTATGATTAGCCTCAAAAGTTCATCTAGTTCAATAATATTTTATCCTGCATCATATTATTGGTGTTTATGAAAAATACCAAATACGTTTTTTTAAGAACCAGTGTTTATGCATACCATTACTTTTCTTTCACAGTTTCACCTATTTTAGGAGTGCGTTTGATTCATGAAAAAAAATAAGAGATTCAACCTGGTATAACGTTTTGTTTCGTATCTAATCAAAGTAAAAATATAATATTATCCTTATTTATTTGACTTTTCATTATCCCATATCTTTTTTCTTTTTTCATATGTATCTCCTTTTCTAAACATTTATCTCCAAACATGTACCTTGGTTGTCGATGTGGGCACCTTGGTCATCGGCGAGGATAATATAGACTGCTGTTGTTCACTTTTTGTTCATTATTGCTTTCTTTTCATTGTTAATTTATTCAAATATTTTCATCATTATCTTCCTCCTTCTCACTATGTTTTTTTTTTCTTTTGACCAATTCTGGGAGGCCACATCATGCTATCGTGCCGTCGCCATCGCCGTGACCCTATGGTGGCATGATGCCACCAAGTCCTGCATCCGATGGAGTCAAGGGCCGCACCTTCTCCGTAGAGGTGTCTTTCCTTTGTTGCAATGTCAAGATGCTGCTAATGTATCTAGGATTTTATAGTAAAATTTACGTTATTTTGTTTAATACATAAGCACATCAAATAAGATACAACATAAAATTACATGGACTGTACATCAACCATCAAACAACTTACAGTACAAAAAATTGTCCTGTGACTTGGCTACTTGACCAGTACTGTTTTATTTGTCTTATTTTTTTAGCAAATCAAATGCACCTTATGTGTGAAGGTTGAACACAAGCTCACGAAATAGCCAAATGCCTACTCCAACTTTTATATTTTTTAACGTTTTTTTAGTTTGTGAGTTTTAATTTGTTTTTATAAAAAAATTAATTTTCATTCCTCAAAAAGTTTAAATTTTATTTTTAATCTCTATTATTATGTTGAACTCGTTAACTACTTGTATAGTTAATAGAAGATAAGTGATCATCTCAAATAATACCTTTTAGTGTTGGTGGTGCTATGTCAACATGTCATACTTCCAAAAAAAATTCTACATTCCTAGAATAAATGTTATTTAACAAACTTTATGAATAAAAAATAGTGATTTCAGATTTTGAAGAGATACAAATCAAGACTAAAACTAAAATTAGCTCATAGTATAAGACCAATAGCAATAATTTTAAATTTTAGAAGAATAAAAAATAAAGAAAAAAAATTATAGATACCAAAATTAAAACACACTCATTTAATAAAAACTAAAAACATATTGTTGTAATGCAACATTTTCTACCAGTTCTTCAAAATTAAGAAAATTCTCAACTGTGATTAAGTACATTGCCATGATGTAAGAACAAGTCCTGACTAGCCATTTCCTAACGATATGGTGCTCAAATTTCTGTTATTTACTCGCGCCAAGGAGTTGATATAGTCATAGAGAATTAGAGACAATGAGCACGGCATTTTCAAAGTTCACCACGTCATTGACAGGACCTTATTAACTATAACAATAATAACTTATTAACTTCAATGTGAATAGCAAGAAATAAATTAAGTATCTTGTTAACATGAACAATTTATTATAGAGATCTTAGGAGAGGTACAAAAAATTATGGATAGCGAGTCCATGCATGTAAGCTTGAAACATGTCCATTACTCGCAATCAAAGACCAAAAAATATAGAATAAAATAGTTTTACCAACACAATAATCCCTCTTTTAACAGTGACAGATTATTACTGACAACACAAATATAAACTGAAGCAAATTTTTCTTCTTCTTTTGATTCTAACTAAAAGTATAATTTTTCCAAACAGATGAGGGGTAATTATAGGTAATACAAAGGGATGAAGAGGAAATGTACAAAATGTCATTACAAAAAAGAATCATTTTATTGATTATTACTGTATTTCCTTTTGCATTTTTTGAGTAAAGTTACTCACTGAATCGGGCACAGATTTCACTGCCATCTTATTACATAAAACCTTCTCATCCCACCAACACAACCTCCTAACGATTTGTAGCAGCACTACTAACTGAAGCTAAATTGCATTATAATATGCTCAGTGCACTATATATTGTTTTTTACTAGACTCGAGAAACTTTTGTTCTCTAGTCCAAGACCCAAATCCACAAGGAGAAAAATCGAGGAGAAAGAAAAAAGAGCATCACAAAAACGTGGGAAAACCAAATCCATAGCAGCTGCTATTAACCCATTTCAAGTAAGCTGGCCTTCATACTCCGTTGACTTTTTACATCTGTGGAATTTCCTGTGCAGCTGCATCAAGGCATGTGCAATCAGTGTAAGTAAATTAAAAATGTTTACAGGAAAATAATAAAGGTGAAGGTCAACTCAATGGCAATTAGGAAAATCACATAGTTAAGTATTGTATTAACTAACCCCAACACCCCTAAGCAAAATGAGTAGGGCAAAACTTAAATACATTTTGCGTTGTTCTTCAATTAGAATCGGAGTTTCATCTAAGTAATCTATGTAACAAAGGTTTGTATTAAAGGAGCATGCATATTATCGTGGCGAAACTATAAATTTTGATTGAAAAACAATACGAACAACACTAAAAGAACTATGTGTAAGTTTTTTCTAATTAATATTGGGAGGCTAACACGAAGATTCATATGCCTAAACATTTGAGGTTTACTTTTTTCTTTTTAAATTTTAGTTATTTGATCTTCAAGCTCACATGGTAGAGAGAGAAGACCCATTTAAGGCCAGGTGGCTGATCATAACCGGGTCAAAGGCCTGATGACATGTATTGTGTCTGAGCAGATTTTGTACTTTGATGAAATTGTGCTTTGAAGATCCAATTTTACTTTTACCAATTGGATTTTGTACTGTTACATTATCAGTAACAGTAAGCATAAATGGAACTATGAACTATGTGAGAACATCAAGAAAAAACTGGTCAAAGTTGTTATGCAGGAGCAAGGAAAACATAAACACTCTTTATAATTAATCCTTTATTCAAGTTAACAAGATCTGAATAATAGGCTAAATCCAGTTATCACGTAATATCAGATAAAAGTTAGAATCTCACTATTTTTGTTCTTAACTAGTCTTGCTAGCATCCAGATAAGAGCTCTTTATTGACAAGAGATGAATCTAGAGTTCTGTCCAAAGCTTCCAAGCATCCAACATGCTGTTTCCAACAATTTACCTGTCATTCCATTCAAATTTTAGCTTAAACACAAACTATGTGAAGTGATATTTATTGAATCGGTTATGAAGTATCACTGAAATGAGGTAAAGAAAAAAAAACCAAGCAGACCATAGACAAACAATTTCTTTATATAGATTAGCATGTGAAAAGAGATATCAAAGAAATCAACAAAAAACTCATTTAACAAGTCAATCATAGACTTCGATATTATTACAAGGTTGGGTTTGGAGATTACCAAGGTTGAGCTCACAAACATCGAAACCAACATAAAATTCATTCTAGCTGGATAATTGTCTTTTACGTCATTCATCACTTTCCTGTTCTCTCTCTCCATTTCCAATTTTTTTTTCCCCACATGATTACTTTCCATCTAGTTTCCATATTCAAGCATGCACAAAGTAGGAACTTACTAAAATACTCACCAATTTTGTGAGAAATGATGATGAACCATCTAAGAAGCGAAAGGTTATAACTAGAAGATTATCATCAAATATGATTGCTAGTTACTATATGCAAGATAATCGTTACCATTAGTGGGGAAAAACGTGGATCTGGCTTTTCTAAAGTAAGCAATTTACTTCAGAGGATAAAATAAGTACTAGTAACTTTTTATGATAAAACAAGCTTTAATAATTGATTTTTCTTAACAACTTAAATAATTTACAGGTATAGACATACACAACATATATTGGTATGCGGTATCAGCACCAGCTAAAATTTGAAACCATGCTACTTAAAGGTCCCATCCCATCAAATAAGATTCATGAAGTTCCATTAGCATTCATCTCCTCTCACCACCATTCAAAGAATTCAACTCCATTTTTCTTGTTTAGCTATAAGAGCCCTCTGGCCATAACTTTTTTTTTTTCTCTCAAAAGTTTTCTTTCCACCTTTCAGAAGCTTGACCTAACAAGCAATTCGATACTTTGAGTGGCACCACTTCTACTTTATAAAGTTTTTTTACTAGTAGTTTCTTAAATCTTAAGAATCCGATTTTCCACATCAATATTTCCTAATAATCGATCCTAACTAACATACACAAACCAGAACAAGCAAGACAACAATATACCCTTGCATAAATTCCCACATATTCCAAACCGCCCTATTCAAGAAACTACCTTACATAAAAAAAATATGCACTCCCTTGTCCAAATCAACAAAATTGAAACCTCAATAATTGACAACCTTAACCCAAATCCAGAACAAGAACAACTCTAGCCACATAATTAAAAAAAGTAAACGCAAAGAAAAAGCAAACAAATAAATAAATCTAGCCAACCAAATTAAACACACGTTATCCTCGCCTTTTTCCCCAGCTTGACTTAATAAACACCCAAACAAACAAAAAAAAAGAGGCAAAAGTGAAGGAAAAAAAAAAAGAAAAAGCGCACCTCTTCTTTGCTTAACGACGACCTTAGCGGGCTTGGATCGGGTAACGGGCCCAGCATCTTCCTCCTGAGGCGGAAAGAGAACGCCGTCAATTCCCTGAACGGAGATCCGTCCATCCGTGTAAATATCGGGGTCGAACAAGTACGCGGAAGTGTCCCCGTGCCCGAACTTAACGGAGCCGTCAGCCTCCTGCGCCGTCACCTTGTGCGGCAACCGTAAGGTGTCGTAACGGACCTTCCCGAACCTTCTAACGGCATTGTACATGCTCTCCTCGGTCTGATACTCAGGAATCAAATGATAATACATAATCTGTTCGGGCGAACCCGGTTCACTTAACTGGTCCGTGGTTAACTTCGCCATGGCCTCGTCGTTTGGAGCCAACACCGTCAACACGTAACCCTCCGACACCAACCGTCCCATCTCCGTCGCCAGTGACGTTAAGTTTACCAGAATATCCGCCATCTCGTTGTAACCGCCGTAATGGAGAAGCGTGTGGATGAAGTCTTTTACTTGCTTCTCCCCATTGAAGTGGTGGCGGGGCCCCCCAGGCCCCGGCGCTGGCGCCGGAGCTAGCGAGGGCCCCGGCGCCATCGCGTCGTAGATCGGGAGCGCCGGCGGAGAACCCGCCGGCGATGCCGGCGCTGGTTTTTTTAACCTGTGGGTTCGCGGGTCGACCTCCGGGGAGGGTTCGGGTTTCACGGCCGCGATGGAGATCAGATTCCGGCGACGGTTGAATTCGTCTTGGACGGAGCGAGGGATTAGTAAAGTGTCGATGCCGTGGATCACTCCGTCGGGTCGGGTCACTGAATCCGGGTTCATGACCCGGGAAGAATCGACATTCCAGTGAGTCAAATTCAGGGACTGGAGAGTGAGGTGGTGGTTCGGAGCTAGCGTTCGGTGCCGGGTCGGGTTATTTGACCTACCCGGATTGCCCGTCCCGGTTAGGTATTCGGGTTTGATGATTCTTTTGGGGACGATGTGGGACAAAAGGAGAGTTTGGAGGGATTGGAGATTGCGGGGTTCGAGGAGGAAGCGCTTGAAATCAGGGTCGAGATCGCGTTCGAGGGCTTCATTTCTGGGAGCGAAGATGGTGATGTTGTTGTTCATCACGGTGTTCTCCAGCGTCTGCAAAAGCATGGCTTTTTCCACAAGCTCAGCTACTTCGGTGTAATGCGAGTCCAGCAGAGCGACGAGGATTGAGTTTGAGTTTATCTGACCCTGCGAGAGGGAGAATGTGAGGGTTGGGAGGAGGAAGAGGAGGATCGTGACGCCATAGATGCGAAAATACATGGCGGATTTATCTGTGTTCAGAGTTCAGACAGAACAGAGACAGTGCCTATGTTATGTATGTTCTGTAGCGGTGTGTTTGTGTTGGAGACAAAGGTTTTTTGTTTTTGTTTATTGTTGAGGTTGTTCATTAATGGATGTGGGTAAATCAAGGGGTGTCGGTTCCTTTGTAAAAATCATTGATGGCTTACGTGGCGGGGTTTGATTGGCTCTTTGAGGGGAGAGGGAAGTGAGAAACTGAGTTCTATTGGTGTGGGGTCCAGTAACCCCAACTGCTACCTGGCTCGTGAATAAATGAAGGATAGATAGATAAACCCGCTTTCATTATTGTCAATAATTTTTTTTTCTTACAATCTTCAAGTGTTTTGACTGTCTCTACTCTCTACTTTCTTTCTTTCCGCGCATTTATTTACTTTTCATGTTTTTGAGTGCATGTTATCAGATAAAAAAATACATTTGAGAAAAGAGAAATTTTGACAAAACATTATAATATTTGTTTTTTTTTATTAATTGAATTTGTATTAGATTAAATACATACACAATATACAATATTTTTAACTTTAATTCAAACGTATTCTAAATAAGTTGTAGAGTGAAGACCGTGAACACAAAGACACTTTTTTTAAATTTTATTTTTAAGTAGCTAGTTTTGGTGTGCATTTGATGGAAGACGAGGGTTAATAATATACTTTTTAATATATTCTTTAATATGTATATATATATATATATATATTATTTTTAGTTAAAATTATTAAAAACTACTAGTATAAAATATAAAAAAACTCATCAAATAGAAAGTAAAATTCACAAAATTGTAATTTTTGATAATTTTAATTAATAATAACAAAAAATGTATTTAATAGTATATATTAGAGAATATATTATTAACATTCTTTTAAGATAAGTTGGTAATGTAAATATTATTGTCTGATTAGTGGATCTTCGACTTCGCGTATTGAAAAAGTGAGGATTAATTAGATGTGCTATAGTTTGCAATTAGCACGCAGAGAATAAGTTGTTTAATTTTTTTTATTAAGAATAAGTTGTTTATTAGATTGTGAGTATTGTGTGCGTTTAATATATGGATTGTCTATACCGTGGAATAGATGCATTGAAGCAATTATAAATAAGATATTACGACTTGTGAATTAAGAGTGGTGATGGGGCCCACTAGGCTTTGGGTTCCCTCATATGCTAATTGTGTTCAGGTATTAGCTGAGCTGTTCCTGTCCTCTAGAGACACTAATGTGTACGTACCATACAAACCAAGGAATAAAAAAGCTTGCAAAACTCTAGAAAGAAAGACATTTGGATTAATAGGTTTAAAAGGAAAGTTAATTAGACAAATGTTGAAGATGATTGAAAATAAAATAGGGGGATTCATACCCTTTTTCTTACTTTTTTCCTATAGTGATATAGCAATTAAGGACAAGTGTTCTATGTATGGAGGGTGACCTATGATGACCTATCCCCCACCAGCGGGCTATCAGTCTGTCTCTTGAGCTTTCTTTACTTCATCTTCACTTTTATCTTCTCATCAATGTGAAGTTTGAAAAGAGGTAATAATCTTTGATTGATGGGGAAAGAATTCATAGGTTTATTAATTAAACATAATGTTAACCTCACCTTTCAAAATAAAATGAATGTTAACCTCATTTGCATACATAATTTTCATGGATTCACTTGTCAAGTTCTCTCTATTATCTGACTTAATTACAACATGATATGGATGATAATACCACTCAATGAGTTAAATTTGTTTTCATATAAATTTCTTGACTAATAGCATCAACTACATAGATCAAATGAAATATGAGATCATTGAACTTAATTAGTATATAAAATTTAAATACTGATTATATTATCACGTTAAATATCTAAAATAAATATATGATGCTCATAATGATCTTTTCCTTTTTAAGTATGATTTTTGTCCCTAATGGTGTGTGTGTTTTGAGATTGGTGAAATGGAGTAAAAAGGAAGGAAAATTTTTAAAAATTAATATGAATTTTAACCAGTATTATATTACTTTAATTCGAATATTTATTTTCAATTTTATTCTTTTTCATTCCATTTCACTCCATCAAACATAAATATCTGTATTTTCTATTAAAAAAATATATCTCATTCTAATATTTACATTTTATTTCAAGTTAAACTCATAATAATATTATTTAACCATGGTTCATATACTTAAATCTCAGTCGTGTAGCACTTACACAGTTACATCAACTACAATTGATTTCGAAGAACAGGACATAATAATGAAGATAATATATGCCTGTGCCATGAAAAAAAAAAACGAGTGTGAAAAGTGGCTATGTCACGGTTACTTTGCCAGTCATATAAAAAAATGAATTGACCATAGATTTGGCTCATAAAATGACAAGTGGAAGTGATTATTAGCAACGTAATTCTATAATCAGTATTTGGTGGGGGCGTAGAAGAGTTCATTATTGTATAATTAACAATGATTTTGGTCACATTATTAAATGAGTTTGGTTTCGTGTATCCCTCAACAGTATGGTAGGAGAGGGGCACTTTTAGGGGGAAAAAGTATGACCTTATAAAACCTATTTTGCTTCCTTTTCCTTGCTTGTCCTGTGTGCCCCCGGTGTATCTCCTTGTACGTTCCTCTTAGAAATCTGTCGGTGGCACTATATATAATCATTTCATTACAATTATTTTAATCTATGGTATTTATAATTTGTGACTTTGGCATATCTTTCAGTAGTTGGCAAAGAATATAGATACGAGATGTTTGAATTCACCAAAATACCCTTAAAGAAAATGTTCAAAACTTAAAAGTCCTTGTAGATGATAAAGGGTATTGTGGACTATATCGACTTGACTTTGCTATCAAACAAAATATCTCGTCAAAGCAAGTGTGCTTGCTTTTGTTTTTGTCCTCTGATGATTACACAAATTCAACATGATGTTTTCTTTAATATGTATTTTATAGTTTTGTTAGAATGGACGTCTCACTTGTATTTTACACGGGTTTTTGTTTAGGTATATTTTTGTCTTCTGGAATTTTTTTCTTTCTCTACATTTTCTTTTTAATATGTGCCATGGATGTTTATGGATCAAATCCATTGCACTAGAAAAGACTCTCAACAATGACACATTGCCAATGTTGCGTGGCATGCAGAAGCACTCTTAGACAGCGTGTTTCATAACATAGGCACTTTGAGATGTATGTTTTTACACATTATTATATTGTGTAATTGAGCACCGTATAAGAAATAGAAGACTGGATTATTACAATGTTTCGTTTTTTTTTTTTAATGATGCTGGTATGAAATTGTCTCTTTCGAAAGCAAGGATAAATCTTGATTGATAACTCTCAGTGCATATAAGAAGTGTATTTTTTTTCGAACACAATTTTTTCATACCCAATGATAAGAGACATTTTTATAAAAAAAAATTTTGGTATCAAATATATTAGCCATAATGTCACTTTTAACCTATTATGTTTTGGGGGGTTTTTGCTTTAGTAATTAAGTTTTAAAAGTTCCATTTTAATAATTTATATTTTCGAAATGCACCATTCTGATTCTTTTTTCAACTTTTCGTTAGAATTCTGTCAACTTTTAAATCTTAAAATGGTTTAATGTCACTTTTGATCCATTATATTTTATAGTCGTTTTGCTTTTATACATTATGTTTTAAAAGTTTCACTTTAGTCCTTTATGTTTTTGAAATGTGTCATTTTGGTATTGTTTTCAATTTTTCGTTAAAAACATTAGTATTCATTAGGGTTTTAAATTTTAAAATAGTTAAGTTAGCATAGTGGCGACTAAAAATTGTCACTATTATTTTTTATTTAAAAAATTAAAAATTACTAAGTAAATGAAAAAAAGATGAATTTGAAATCACGAACAACAACAACCTTCACTTTCATAATAATAATATTATTATTATTATTATTATTATTATTATTATTATTATTATTATTATTATTATCTTCGTTCAATTTAATCATCTAATAACAATAATAATTTCATTCACCAATTATTTTCAATCACAACGGGTAAAGGTCCCTTGTCCATCTGCTGCTCCACCTCTCGCCATCGACCCAAAAAGACTGTTGCCTCAACCCCACTTTCATCTCGGTTGCAACCTCCATACATGGCCGAAATTGCCTCTTTGCCTAACGACAACAAGTGTCTCATCACCACCACCGACAACAGTGCATTGACGAAGGTGAAGAAGTAGACCGACAACATCCAATTGTGGATGAGGTTTGACTGGTCGGACTAGTCATAATCATTTTGCGCTACTCGTCTTCGCCTAGCTGATTGTAGATGTTTGGTGGAAAATTCTCTACTTTCCAACCCAACCGTTAGCGACAGTGGAGGTCTTACTTGCAAACCTCACAAAGAATTATATTGTGATTTCCTTGTTTAGATCTGAGTTAATTGGTAAGTTAGGGTCAAGCTTTTTGTCTTTAATCGAAGACCACTCTTGTTCCGATCTCTCTTGTTTTTGTTTTCAATAACAGTTGTATGAAAGATTTTGATGTTCCGATGAGGAGTATAAGAATTTTTTGTGATTCTAGTGAGATTATATTTTGATGTCGTTCGATCTGTGTGATGCTCCATTTTTTTTTTACATTTTCATATTTGGAAGAGTTGGAAGAAATGATGATTTTTTAGTTTTGTTCTTAAAAAATAAAATAAAGATAGTGATGATTTTTAGTCGTCACTCTGTAAAGTTGATTATTTTAAAATGTATAATGTCATCTTTGGTTCATTTTGTTTTATAATTATTTTTGCTTTGCTACATTAAGTTTTAAAATTTTATGTTTTTGAAATGTATCATTTTGATTATTTTTAAAATTTAAAAGTTAACTAACGTTTCCAACATACAATTGAAAAAAAAAAAACCAAAAAATACATTTCAAAAATATAAATGATTAAAATGAAACTTTTAAAACTTAATATATCAAAAAAAAAATAACTACAAAACATAATGAACCAAAAATAACATCAAATTAATTTACTATAAAACTTATTTCATAAATAAATAGGATGTTGGAAGTGGTATAAGTCTAGCTGGTGTAATATGTAACCCAAACTTCATCTTCGAGTCTCACAATTTATGTCCGATGTTATGCCTTGAAAAGGAGGAAGGAACGGAAAAGAATGAAAAACAACAAATTAAAAAAGCTAAGAAGAAAAGTTCGAATAAAGAAAAGGGAAAAAGAAAAAGATACACAATTACACACGTTTAGTCTAACGTTCCCACACAAAACTATTGAGGCTCATAGGGATGGCAAAAAAAATTCATTCCACCCACAGATAGTCAGATATTCAAACATAAAATTCACAATGAATAAAAAATGATATCTTTAATGGGTACCCACAAATAATAAATACAAATATTTTTATTACTCATTTGTTAACAGGATGGATATGGTACTCTTACCCGTAATAATCTGTTAATATTTTAATACTTAAATATTTTTTATATTTTTTATTTCTATTTATATTTTGGAGTATTATAATTTTATTTGGAATAATTTTGTTTGAGTTTATACTTTATAGAGTAATTTTCAGATAATTTTATTTGGTGCTCACAAAAAATTTATTTATTTATTAGAATTATCTTTGAAATTTTGTAATTGTGTATAATATTTGAATAATTTTAGTTGCAACTATTAAAATTATTTTTTAAAAGAAAGTATTAAAATAAATGAAAATTGCAGTAAAAGTTTTTGTTTTTAAAAAATAAGTTTTTTTTAATATCCACGAATATTTGTGGATATCCGTGTGTATTAAAAAAAATCCATAAATATTCACTTGATGAGTAGTTGTATGGGTAACGAGACCAATATTTATCAAAAAAGAAGAGTAGTGGGTGATCTCTATCGGTGTTTGATCCATCCGGTTGTCATTCCTTGATATAAGACATAATCATGTTTTTAGTCTCTCATTTTGATGCATGAATATTTTAGTTCCCCCAATTAAACATTTATTCTTTTTAGTAATTCAAATTCATGAAATATTTTTTATTTCTTCAACTTTATTTTGGAGGACTTCAAAAAATTTAGTCCTTAAATTCACTCCAAAAACTAAAATAACATTATATGAATTTAAGGAATTAAAAAAACATTTCTAATTGAGGAATCAAAATCAAAAGTAACTCAAATTTATAGAAATAAAAATATAATTTAATTTTTCAGATAAAACATAAAACGTCACATGTTCTTAACAGTAAAAAAAAATGTAAGGATAAAATGTGTTGTTGCTTCTCCCAAAGTAGTCAATACTCAGTTTTTGTCCATTAAAAAAAATTGTTATGTTTTTTATTCTTATAAATTTTCTTTAATAACCTTGTTAACGTACGCAATTAAATGAACTAATGTCCTTACATGTAAACAGAAGGAAACAATTTGGAGATGGTGGCATGTCTGGTTACCATGTAGTATGATAAATTTGTATTTAACGAATTTAGAAGAAAATAATTATAAAAAATTACTATGTCGTATGATAAGTTTATAATTAATGAATTTACAAGAAAAAATTATAAAAAGATAGAAATCTTGAAATATTAGGTAGGAATTAGTATAAATTTTGTTTTGTAAATTTATTCTATATATAAATATTACTTTTTATACGGTTTTCATTGATTTTGTAGAAACTGAAAACAAAACAGTTGTAATTGGACCAAGCATCAAAGGCACTTGAAGCAACGTCCCAGGCTCAAGAGAAGAAAACCCAAGATTATTGGTGTTAGCAATGCCGGCAACTGCAACTCCGATAGCGAGCATCTCCGTCACGACACCAACCTAAGACCAGTACGTATCAGGGGAGCGCCAGCACGTCTGCGAGATTATCACGTGCAATACCTACCAGGAACAAAAGGATAGGCTCGTACATACGATAATAGCAGGTGCATGTACAGATTCAGGGAAATGCACACGTGATCTAATACACACGTGATTCTAATTGATAGTGTAACTGAATTAGTTAGGCCGGTAGTAATGGCATGTAACACGAGCTATAAAAGATGACTTAAGCCTGGAATATAGACACGTGAATAAAAGTCTTCTAAAGGAGTTCCTCCCTTCCTCGAATTAAGGGTGCATATCTCTCTAACCTCCATCATCTTCTCCCTCTCCTTCGAATCTCCTAAAAACTGGTCCGACCGCCGTCGTCTCCATTACCATGGCAGACCACGAAACCAGGAAGACGACTACCGATCGTCTTGAAGACGCCATAGCTCGTCTCACCAACAGCCAAGCCTCCATCAACGAGCGTTGCAACGACCTCACCGATAAGATCGACTCGATCTTAGAACATCTCCACCTCCAAGCATCAGAAAATAACAATAACACCACGCATCACCAAGCGCATCATCACCATCGCCACGCCGTCAAGATCGACATACCACGGTTTGACGGACACGATCCACTAGGATGGATCTTCAAGGTAACGCAGCTTTTTCAGTATCAACATATGCCTGAAGAAGAACGCATTACGGTGGCGTCTCTGTACCTCGACGGTCCAGCTTTAAGCTGGTATCAATGGATGCATAGTAATGGCCTTATCACTTCCTGGAATGGCTTCCTTCAAGCCCTAGAATCGCGTTTCGCGCCTACATTCTATGATGATCCTAAAGGAGCACTGTTTAAGCTCACACAAACAGGTACGGTCAATGACTACTTAACTGAATTCGAACGCTTAGCTAACCGTGTGGTGGGACTTCCACCCCCATTCCTTTTAAGCTGTTTCATATCCGGTCTAAAGCCCGACGTCCGACGCGAAGTATTGGCTCTTCAGCCATTATCATTCTTACAAGCTTCTGCGTTGGCCAAACTTCAAGAAGAGAAGTTGCGCGATCGAGCTCTTACCCCAGCTCGAAACTCTCTTCCTCCAAGACCCTTCGTTCCCAATACATCCAATATTCCGGCCAAGGTTAAGCCTCCGTTTGTGCAGCGTACTCCGGCGGAAATGGCCTTCTGGAGAGAGAAGGGTTTATGTTATAATTGTGATGAAAAGTGGAGTGTCAATCACAGATGCAAGGGCAAGGTACTACTGTTCATCACGAACGAACATTCTTCGCTTCCTGAGACCACCACACATGACACTGAGGTGTCTACAGCTACAATTCTCGAAACCGATTCAGAACCACCTTCCGACGTAGACTCCCATATCAGCCTCCATGCCCTCGCCGGCGTACCATCATCGGACACTTTCCGGATTTATGGCATGATCAAGCACGCTCGTTTGACGTTTTTGGTTGATAGTGGAAGTACGCATAACTTCCTTCAACCTCGAATAGCGCAGTTCCTCAAGCTCTCATCCCAGCACACTGTCCCTCTGCAAGTAATGGTCGGAAATGGGTCTATGTTGACCTGTGATCAAGTTTGCCCAAGCACTCAGTTAACCCTCCAGGGACACCCCTTCGTGGTATCATTTCACCTACTCCAGATAAGCGGTGCCGATGCGGTGCTCGGAGTCGATTGGTTACGACGACTAGGGCCATTCACTACCAATTATGCTGACTCCGTCATGCGGTTTAAGCACTTGGGCCACGACATTACCCTGACGGCGGACGTTTCCACCAAGCCTGAGTCCACCTCCGCGGCCCAATTGAAGCGCCTTTTACAGATAGGGTCCACCTCAGCCCTTTACCAGTTGCATGTTCTACCCATCAACCAACCCGACCCACCCACACAGTCACACCCTCTCCCAGCTGTGGACCACCTTCTTCTTCAACACGATCATCTTTTCCAGAACCCATCTCAGCTTCCCCCTCCACATCAAATTGTGCATCGCATCACGCTTAAACCTAACACTTCACCAATCACGGTTCGTCCCTACCGCTACCCTCATTTCCAAAAGAATGAGATTGAACGGCAGGTTTCCGAGCTCCTCGCCGCCGGGCTCATCAGACCAAGCACTAGTCCCTATTCCTCCCCAGTGCTTCTCGTTGGAAAGAAAGATAGCACGTGGCGACTTTGTATAGATTACCGGGCTCTCAACTCTGCAACTATTCGAGATCGATTCCCTATCCCTACGATAGATGAATTGCTCGATGAACTCGGCCAAGCCTCATGGTTTTCCAAACTAGACCTCCGGCAAGGCTTTCATCAAATCCTGATGAACGAAGGGGATATTGAGAAAACCGCTTTTCGGACGCACCACGGACACTTCGAGTATTTGGTTATTCCCTTTGGGCTCTGTAATGCACCTTCAACGTTTCAATCAGCTATGAACCAGCTTCTCCGGCCGTTCCTACGCCGGTTCGCCACGGTGTTCTTCGACGATATCCTAGTTTATAGCAACTCCTTAGCCTTGCATCTGCATCATCTTGAACTCGTCTTCAACACCCTTAACCTGGCCGAGTTCTTCCTTAAGCGTTCCAAATGCCTTTTCGCCCAGAACACCATTGAGTACCTGGGTCACATTGTTTCAGGCAAGGGCGTCTCACCAGATCCTTCGAAGGTTCAGGTCATGCTGCAGTGGCCAACCCCAGCATCGGTCAGAGAACTGCGGGCCTTTCTGGGCCTCACTGGATTTTACAGGAAGTTTGTCCGAGATTACGCCTCCATCGCAGCCCCACTCACATCCCTTTTGTGCAAAGATGCCTTCGAATGGTCGCCGGAATCACAGCAAGCCTTTGACCGCCTCAAACGGGCCATGACCAGCGCCCCCGTACTTGCACTACCCAACTTCTCTGAACCCTTTGTAGTGGAGACCGATGCTTCCGGGATTGCCATTGGTGTCGTCCTGCTGCAACAGGGTCACCCCCTCGCATATTTCAGCAAGTGTTTAGGACCGCGCATGCTTCATGCATCTGCCTATCTACGAGAACTCCACGCAGTGGTGGCTGCCGTAAGGAAGTGGCGGAAGTACCTCTTGGGTCGGCCGTTCACCATACTTACCGACCATAAGAGTCTCCGTGAGCTGATGACACAAGTCATCCAGACGCCGAAGCAGCACTATTACCTGTCGAAGCTGCTGGGCTACGAATACTCCATCCAATACAAAACCGGCGCCACCAACATTGTAGCTGATGCCCTCTCACGGGTGCCTTCCCAAGCTAGTCAATTGCTCATCCTTAGCATTCCCCAACTCGACTTCCTCAATGATATAAAACACTCCCTCAACACTAACTTAGAGTTCCAGAATCTCACTCAGGCTATTCGAAGCAATCCTACTCTCCATCCGGACTACTCTCTAGGTGATGGCTTGATACTATTCAAGGGACGCATTTGGATCAACCACGATAACCCCTTTATCCACAGCCTCATCACTGAATATCACTCGACTCAGTTGGGAGGCCATTTGGGTGTTACTAAAACTACTCATCGTCTTGAAGCAAGCTTCATCTGGTCCAGCCTCAGGCACGACGTCAAGAAATTTGTCCGGGAGTGCGTCACATGCCAACAGAGCAAGAATGTCCACAAACGACCAGCTGGTTTATTACAGCCATTGTCGACACCGGAGGGGGTATGGGAAGACCTATCTATGGACTTCATCACCCACCTGCCAACCTCCAATGGGTTCTCTGTCATCCTCGTGGTGGTCGACAGATTTTCAAAGGGCGTCCACCTAGGTGCGTTAGCTTCTGGATTCACAGCATTCAAAGTTGCCAACCTCTTCCTTGATATTGTTTGTAAGCTGCATGGGTTCCCAAAAAGTATCGTATCGGATCGCGACCCAATCTTTGTGAGTAAATTCTGGACGGAATTATTCCGGTTAAGTGGAACACGCTTACGGCTAAGCACCGCGTACCACCCCCAGTCCGACGGACAAACGGAGGTGATGAACCGCATTATCGAGCAGTACCTTCGTTGTTTCGTCCATGACAACCCATCCTCGTGGTTCCAATACCTGACCCTTGCGGAGTGGAGCTACAACACGTCCATCCACTCCGGTTCCGGTCTCACGCCATTTGAAATCACCTACGGCAAACCGCCTCCCACAATGGTTGACTACATTCCGGGAGCCACGAAAAATGAAGCCGTTCAAACCATGCTCGAGACTCGGCAAGCTTTGCACTCGAAGCTCAAGCATAAACTGCAGAAGGCCCAGGACACTATGAAGAAGCATGCTGACACAAAACGCGACGACGTGTCGTTCCTCGAAGGTCAGTGGGTGTACGTTCGATTACGACCGGGCCGTCAGACGTCCCTTACGGGTCCACTCCACCCGAAGCTTTCTAAGCATTTTTTTGGGCCATTCCAGATCCTCGAGCGAATCGGACCCGTAGCCTATCGGCTCCTCCTTCCACCGGAGTCACTGATACACCCCGTGTTTCACTGCTTTCTCCTCCGCCCTCATCACGGTTCCCCACCCGCCACCACGTACACATGGCCCTTACAGGTTCGAGATGACCAGCCCCTCAGGCGTCCGCTGTGTTTCCTTGACTATAAAGACGACACCGCGACCACCCCACCAACACGAATGGTCCTTACCCAATGGGAAGGCGAGCCACCGGAGGACACCTCGTGGGAAAAATGGTCTGACCTATGCCAGGCCTACCACCTTGAGGACAAGGTGGTTTTCGGGGAGGACGGTAGTGTTAGCAATGCCGGCAACTACAACTCCGATAGCGAGCATCTCCGTCACGACACCAACCCAAGACCAGTACGTATCAGGGGAGCGCCAGCACGTCTGCGAGATTATCACGTGCAATACCTACCAGGAACAAAAGGATAGGCTCGTACATACGATAATAGCAGGTGCATGTACAGATTCAGGGAAATGCACACGTGATCTAATACACACGTGATTCTAATTGATAGTGTAACTGAATTAGTTAGGCCGGTAGTAACGGCATGTAACACGAGCTATAAAAGATGACTTAAGCCTGGAATATAGACACGTGAATAAAAGTCTTCTAAAGGAGTTCCTCCCTTCCTCGAAAAGAAAGTATTAAAATAAATAAAAATTGCAATAAAATTTTTTGTTTTAAAAAATAAGTTTTTTTTAATATCCACGAATATTTGTGGATATCCGTGTGTATTAAAAAAATCCATAAATATTCACTTGATGAGTAGTTGTATGGGTAACGAGACCAATATTTATCAAAAAAGAAGAGTAGTGGGTGACCTCTACCGGTGTTTGATCCATCCGGTTGTCATTCCTTGATATAAGACATAATCATGTTTTTAGTCTCTCATTTTGATGCATGAATATTTTAGTTCCCCCAATTAAACATTTATTCTTTTTAGTAATTCAAATTCATGAAATATTTTTTATTTCTTCAACTTTATTTTGGAGGACTTCAAAAAATTTAGTCCTTAAATTCACTCCAAAAACTAAAATAACATTATATGAATTTAAGGAATTAAAAAAACATTTCTAATTGAGGAATCAAAATCAAAAGTAACTCAAATTTATAGAAATAAAAATATAATTTAATTTTTCAGATAAAACATAAAACGTCACATGTTCTTAACAGTAAAAAAAAATGTAAGGATAAAATGTGTTGTTGCTTCTCCCAAAGTAGTCAATACTCAGTTTTTGTCCATTAAAAAAAATTGTTATGTTTTTTATTCTTATAAATTTTCTTTAATAACCTTGTTAACGTACGCAATTAAATGAACTAATGTCCTTACATGTAAACAGAAGGAAACAATTTGGAGATGGTGGCATGTCTGGTTACCATGTAGTATAATAAATTTGTATTTAACGAATTTAGAAGAAAATAATTATAAAAAATTACTATGTCGTATGATAAGTTTATAATTAATGAATTTACAAGAAAAAATTATAAAAAGATAGAAATCTTGAAATATTAGGTAGGAATTAGTATAAATTTTGTTTTGTAAATTTATTCTATATATAAATATTACTTTTTATACGGTTTTCATTGATTTTGTAGAAACTGAAAACAAAACAGTTGTAATTGGACCAAGCATCAAAGGCACTTGAAGCAACGTCCCAGGCTCAAGAGAAGAAAACCCAAGATTATTGGCCTCTATAAGCCCAACGTCCAACACTTGATAATTGATATCTTATTGAACGTACTCAGATTAATGGATATTATCCAACAATGTGTAAAAGAGGATCAATTTTTTTTAGACAATTATTTAAATATTTAAATTTTAATAATAATAAGTTTCACAACAATATTTATGATTAATTTATGTTTACAACTAAAAATAGGATTCACTACCAAAAATATATTAATTAGCAAACATTAATTCAACATTCTATTTTTCTTATTCATTTTTTCTATTAATATAAAATGTCTTGGGGAAGAGGGGAAGGTCCATGCACGTCCCTGATGTTAGTACCATACTACATGCACTTGACTTTGTTTTGTTAGAAAAAAAAGGCTCTTTGTATTATTTTACTATGAAAATGGTATAAAAATTAAGAAATGAAAAAGGGCGACAAGAAAATGGAATTGAAAAAAAAAACAGTAAGAATTGAATTATCACGAGCTCTAAAAAAATGCAACTTGTAATTTTTTTAATATGTACTATATGGTTTTATAAGAATGGACGTCTCATTTGTTTTGTACAGGTGTATTTTTTTATTTTTTTGTTGTCTTGTAGGTTTTGCTCCTTTAGAATACTTTTTTGTGAGACGTAGATATAGTTAACGGTCAAATTTGAGTTCATTATATTCAGAGCGGTGTCCAGACATAATATATAGGAGTCATTTATAAACAAGTGTTGTAAGTGTTTAAATATATTTTTAGTCTTTTAAGTTTAGGGTATTGTTATTTTTGGTTCTCTAGATTTTTTATTTTAGTTTCTTAATTAAAAAATTATTTTTTAGACCCCCTTACGATGGTTTTTTTTATTATAAATGGTATATCCAAACCATAAAAAATTAATCAGGACAGAATAAAAAGAATTTTTTTAAAACTGAGGCAATAAAGTTACAATTTAAATTTAGAAGACAAAATACAACAATGAACCAATTTTGAAGGTTAAAAACCATATTTAAGTCCATTGTAAAATATAGGTTTAAATATAATTTTGATTTTTCTATTTTGAAATAGACACATTTGTTTTTCCTATTTTAGAAAATCTAAAATTTTAGTTATATTTTCAATTTTTCCTATATTTTTTTTATTTTTTTTATTTTAATTAATTAAATCATTTTTTTATGATAACTTAAATAAATATGTTAAGTTTATGATTCAATTGAACTAAAATATAAAATAAAAATGAAACGTAGGCCTAAAATAGTGGGGGACCAAAAACCTCTATCTTAAAATAGAAGAACAAAAATTACATATTAAGAAAAATGGGTAAATGAATATTATATTTAAGCTTAAAATATAAATATGTTACAAAAAAATAGTTATGTAACTTCATCAAAATAATACATTTTATTATATGCAAAAAGACGTTTAATTTTATGGAGGAAATTAAAATTTTGTTAACTTTGATGTTTAGAAAGTTGAAATTAATAATTGAAAAACTTAAAAAAAATCAATAAGATTAAATTATTTCCTAAAGAATTGAAAAGTTTATTTGCTTCGTCACTTTAATTTTGGGCCCCTTTAATTATGTTGCCCGGTGCGGTGCCCATCCAAACAATCCTCAGAGTCAGACCTTATTATATTACAGGTTGAATTATTGTAAGTTTTGTTAAATTTTAACATTTTTAACTGAATATTACTTTCTCTTTCTCTGATCCTTATTATAAAAGAAATTGACAACCCTATTTATAATGTATTTTTAAATTCTCATTAAGCATTTAATTTTTTTCATTAGTTTATAACAAGTTAATAATTATTAATAAAAATATAATTGATACATTAATAATAATTTTTTTTCTAAAATTCAGTAACAAAAAAAATAAAGTCTAAACCCACATTACAAACCACCATTAAAAAAACCTATGGTTGATATAAAAGTGAATTAAGCACTATGGTGTCCATGGAGATAATGGCACAACTAAAGACTAAAGAGCCGCACAAAACAACTTATAGAAATAATCCACGATGACATACACACTTCGCATAAGGACTAAACCTTAATTTCACGTTTGTCTTGCATGGCAAACAAAACAAACGAGTCTACAAAGCAAGCACAACGAGAAAACGCTATTCACATAACAATTCCTTCACGAAAATGCACTCATCTATCGTCATTCATTAACCTCTTTTTATCTCTTTATATTCCCAACTTTAATTTCCCTCACAGAAAAAAAATTAAACAGTGTGTAAGGGAAGAGAAAAACATGTCTGAAACATCGGATTCCAAAGCCACAGTGGTGGAAGATTGTCGTAGCGTTCTTCACGCCCAAGCTTCAATGTACCTGTAATCGACGACGCCTCTGTTTTGTGGAAAGATGTCGTTTTTGCCCCTGCCCATGATCTTCAGCTTCGGCTCTATAAGCCAGCCGACTCAACCGGCTCCAAGCTTCCTGTTTTCTTCTACTTTCACGGTGGCGGCTTTTGCATCGGCTCGCGCACTTGGCCTAACTGTCAAAACTATTGTTTTCAGCTTACTTCTCGGCTTCGAGCCGTAGTCATTGCCCCAGATTATCGGCTTGCCCCCGAGAACCGGCTCCCCAGTGCAATTGAGGATAGCTTATTGGCTGTTAAGTGGCTTCAAACTCAAGCCTTGAGCAATGAGCCGGACCCATGGTTGAGCTATGTGGCTGATTTTAGCCGGGTCTTCATTTCGGGTGACTCGGCCGGAGGAAACATAGCTCACCACTTGGCGGCTCGGCTTGGGTTTGGGTCGCCTGAGTTGACTCCGGTTCGGGTCAAAGGTTATGTTCTATTGGCTCCTTTCTTTGGTGGAACTATCCGAACTAAGTTAGAAGCTGAAGGCCCAAAAGATGCTTTTCTCAATTTAGAACTTATTGATAGGTTAGTAAATTGGAATTTTACACCATATTTCTGTGTGTATATGAATTATTATTTTTGCATTATTTTTTCACTAATTTCCAATGATTCAAGTATTATTAATAAGGTAAGTAAATTAGTCAACGAACATAAAAATATAGTGTCAAAATTTTGGTATGCATAGAACAATTTTGTTTTGTTATTGTTTTGTTGCTAATTAGTGAAAGGTGCATGTGTTGTTAATGATTGAATAGGTTTTGGAGGCTTTCTGTACCTGTTGGGGAAACTACTGATCACCCTGTTGTGAATCCGTTTGGCCCTTATAGCGAGAGCCTTGAAGCAATTAATTTCGACCCAATTTTAGTAGTTGCTGGGGGAAGTGATTTGCTTAAAGACAGGGCAGAGGATTATGCAAGGAGGCTTAAGGAGTGGGGTAAAGATATAGAGTATGTAGAATTTGAAGGACAACAACATGGTTTCTTCACTATTGATCCCAACTCGGAACCATCAAACAAGTTGATGCTGATCATCAAACAATTCATAGAGAAGCATTTCGGGAAAGTTTGAAGGGCTTCAAACACAACTAGTCTACTACAACATGTATGTTTACTGTAGTAGCTTTTACTCTTGCATTTGTAACTCCAACAATGTTTTAGGTACGAGTGATGAAAAGGGACAAAATAACATTTCTAAGCCTCAAGTATGCATTGCACAAAAGATGTGTTAAATTACAA
The DNA here is from genome assembly GCF_000004515.6 of Glycine max. Lineage (NCBI taxonomy): Eukaryota > Viridiplantae > Streptophyta > Magnoliopsida > Fabales > Fabaceae > Glycine > Glycine max. Next base: position 8,118,778 of record NC_038248.2, read on the forward strand.
TTGTAATAAAACTTTGCCCTTCAAAGCTAATAATATATCCTGCAATTTCTCTGAGCCAGCTACAAAGCTAGCATTCTAAACTTCAAGTAGGCAGTACCCAAAATCAGATTAGCAAACACAATTCATCAAAGAGGGCTTGATAGAGCAACACACTTCCTATCGGTATCCCTTCTATCACATTCTCTATTATAAATTAAAGTTTAGTGGGAAAATTCTAAGAAAATGATTGTTTCATGGATTTTTTTTTTATTTCTAGGAATTTTATTTTCAAAAATATAACATGAGAATATCATTCTTGGGTATTTTAAAAAAATATATTTGGTTATATTTTAATATTCCTGGAAATATCTTTTAAAATTCAAAAATAATTTAAATAAAAAATACATAAAAAAGATATTAATGATATTTTAGGAAATAATTTCCCTTATTTGGTTGTATTTTCAGAAATTATATGACTAGGAAGGTTATTCCTAAGTATATTTAAAAACGTATTTGATTACATTTTAATATTCCCATGATTATTTTTTAAAATTTAAAATAATTTAAATAAAAAAGTAAAAAAAAATGAAAGTTACATTTGTATTAGAAAATAATTTTTCATATTTGGAAATATCACATTCTCATCCCTGAATAAAAACATGAAAAAGATAGTAAAAAAGTTATAACATCTCCATAAATCAATAACAATTGAAAAAAATTAAAAATTTTATAACAAACATGAAGATGTTATGAGTGCAGATCCACTATGGTAGAGTCCGCTAGCTGTAGTAGAATTATGGAGCAATAACTCAATTACTTTCTGCTCAATATAAGTCTTAAACCCTAGATTTGACCACAGATCAATTCATTATAATACCTATAATTATTCCACGTCAAGGCTCAACTCCAACTAATTCTTCAAATTGAAAGCGTGCAAAGTTTATTCTTAAAAAAGTATCATAAATTATAGTTGCATATAACGCAAGATGATGATTTTCACTTCCTCCGTCTTTGATGTTCTTACTAGCAGTATCTTATGTTGTTCTAACTTGAAAAATAAGATAATTTGACATATCATATAATAGTATTCATTCATTATTTAGAAAAAGAAAATAGTATGTAAGCAAAAGTGTAATGATAGAAGTATTGCAACTGAGCTTCGCTTGAATTGACATTAACTGCGACGATCTTCTTTTTTTTTTTGGACTTGCTTTCATCAAAGTTTTTTTGCATTATTTTGCTAGCTGTCTTTTTCCCCCCCTATTATTAGCAGTGTTAATAAATTCATGTGGAAAATATATATAAATGACAAAAGAATACCAAATTAATAATATCTTTAGCGTTATATGCAACTACAATATGATATTTTTTTTAAAAGACACCTTGCACGCTTTCAATTTGCAGAACTGGTTGGACCTTGATGGAATAATTATAGATGTTAGTAGAAAGAATTGATCTGGTATGATCTAAATATATAATTTAACACTTATATTGATCAGTAGTGGAGCTACTGTTTCAAATATTGCACAACTCTACTACAGAGATTTGTACTCGAAATATTACATTCTGGCGCTTATATTCTCAAAAATAAACTTTTAATTCGTAAAACATCCTCACGAGAATATCTCATTTTCGTCCCTTTTAATGAGAATAAAAGTGTGAAAAAGTATAATAAAAATGGAAGTTATTACATTCCTGGAATGAACAATATCCATGAATAATTTTTTACAACTTGTAACAAATATAGACATGTAATATTCCTATGTTACATGCCTGATAATAAACTTTTAATCCGTGAAACAAACGCATTTCACCTATATTTAGACTTATAAAGTGATAGAGTTTTGATTTTAATCCCTCTAGAAAGTTTTCTTTATTTTCATCTTTTGAAATTTGAAATTACTATTTTATATATATATATATATATATATATATATATATATATATATATATATATTTTAAATTTTCATCCCTCAAAAATCTGAAATCGTTATTTTTGGTCCATGATTTTCTTAAGGTAGACAAATAACATTCATTTTAGAATTTTTAGAGGTGTTACATACTGACATGATACTGCTAATAGTAGTAGGTGTGGATAGTCATACGATCTTCCATTAAAAATGCAAGTTGTTAACGAGTGTATCTTGACAATAAGACTAAAAATAATGATTTCATATATTTTTAGGATGAAAAAAAAACCTTTAATAATGATTAAAAATTACAAAATTATGAATTAAATTTCAAATAATAATATAGCGTATAAGAGGTTACATCAAGAGAAAGGGTATGAGTTTTAAGTTTATTCCTTTTGAAAAACGAATAAAACAATTAACTCATAATTTACAAACATCTTATGATTGAAAATTATTAAATTATTTTCCTAATTTTACCAAAAACTGTTGTGACACACACTGTTTAATGTGATGAAAATTTTATAACTATCAGACGAGAATATAGACTCTTCATTTCTACACCAATTGAGAGTTTAATTCATGATAGACTCACTCACATAATAAATTCAAGGATGTATTATCAAGGCCAGTCATAACAATTTATGAGTTTGTTACAAAACAATAGATAAAGGCCCTATGTGTACTTGTATAATAAATATATATTTCATAAAAAAAAATTGACACACAATTTCATTAAAAATAATATATTTTATTACATATAAAATATTTTTTGTATTCATAAATACATACAAATATAAAATATTAGATGCTAATAAATATTTATTTTTTTAGAAATTAAAATTTTCTTATCTTTAATGCTTGAAAAAGTTAAAATCAAAGAATAAAAAAAGTTTTTAAAAATTCGAGAAGATAAGATTATCGCTAAAAGGAAATAATTTTTTTTCCTACTCACACACCATAGTTGTCTGAATCTTTTATCTTTTTTGACCTTCTTTACTCTTTAGTCATGAGCTTTGGACAGTCACACCACAAAACAATCTTGAGGTTCAGGCCCGGTATATTATGCAAGAATTAATCAAACTCAAGTCCAAGCTCACAAAATTAACATGTATGTGTGTTGTCATCTAAAGTAAATAAAAAAAAATCTGAATATTGAATATAAATCAACATAAAAAAAAAGTTGATTAATGATAGCTTTAATATTCAAGAAAGAATGTTATTTTTTGTTTAACCATATCTACTTGAGATTTTTTATTTGACATCTAACAAATTATTTTTCACTGAGTTGATTCATTTTGAAAGATAAAGTGATACTTTTAATTATAATTATCTTCTATATTATAATTAAAATTTATAGTCACTGAGTTGATTCATTATAATTAAAAGACTCATTGCGGAACCACTTATGCTAATATCCTTGGGTAATACTGCTGACTTTCAAAATCAAAGGAATACTACTACCATTATACTGTGACCATGGAGAAAATGGCACAACTTTAGAGGCACAGAAAACAACGTATAGAAGTCATCCACAATGACATGCACACTTCATGCCTATCTTGCATACCAACACGTACGTCTGCAAACCAACCATAGTAAGTCAGTAACAATTCCTTCACGAGACGCTCGAAATTGAACAACGGGAGCTCTTGAGAATTTCAAATGGTCATTTTCCCTCACACAAAACAGTAATGCAAGGGAAAAGAAAAAGATGTCTAAAACATCGGATTCCGAGGTCAACCTAGTGGAAGATTGTGGGCAAACCGTCAAAAGGGATCTTTTTTTCAAATTTATTAAATGGGTAAAATTTGAATTAATACCAAAAATAGATAACTCATAGAATAATTTATGACTAAGTCATAAATTTTATCATGACTTTTTTTATTGAACTCATAAAAAAATATGGGATTTCAAATTTTTTTTTTAAATATGACTTTAAAGTCATAAGAATTTTTTTCTTTTGCATTTTTTTATTCTTACCACTGTCATAAATTTTTTTTACTTGACTTTAAAGTCGTAATGAATTTTATTTTATTAAAATCATAAATTATTTTATGATTTCATTTTTTAAATATTTTTTTAAAAAATTATAAATAATATTTATTTTAATTATTTAATGAATTAATGTATATTTTCTTTTTTAAGTTTTATTTAATATTTTGTATTTTTTATATTGTTTTTATTTAATGTTTTCTATATTTTTTTATATTGCTTTATTTAATATATTTTCTATATTTTTTATTAATGTTAAGGATTATCTTCTATATTTAATATATTTTTGATATTGAATGACTATATATTATTAGAAAAATTATATTTACAAGTATTTGCAAATACTTATACTATATGAAAATAATAAATCTAAAAGAATTTAAAATTTCTCTGTAAACAAATATTTGAAATTTTAGTTTGTTTATAATGAAAATATAAATTAATATATAAAATATGCACCCATTGAAAAATTTTAATTTGTGATGTTTAGAAAAATAAATTTAATTGATTAAATAAATAAGAGAAAGACAATTTTTTAAAAAGAGTTTCAAATTAAAAGAAAGATAAAAAATATTTTTTATGAAAATCATATAAAAACTTAATGTTCCATATATTGTTGTTTAAAAATATTAATAAAAGTGAATAAAATTAAGGATAATATGCAACAAAAATTTTGGACCTACATTAAGGATGATTAGATGATTTAAATTTTTAGTAAATAAGCAAACTAATCAGTTTAGTTAAACAAAATTACTGCCTAATTTGTAATTGAATTGTAATTACTTTCTATTTCCTTATAATCATGATATGTAATTTTATTATAATTATTCTGAGTACCGATATGATATGGATGAATGATGTTTTTTTAATGAAGATAAACTGTGTTTAATCATATATATTAGTTAAAATTTAATTATTTACTTGTAAAAAAAATATGTATAAAAAACTTCGTACTCCATTATCCAGAGGCTATCTTCGCTATGCGAAGGTATGGGGGAGGGATGTTGTACGCAATGGGAGGGCTCGCCCTCGAAAAAAATATGTATATTTAAAATTTTATTTTTTGATAATGAAAATATAAACTAATATATAAAATATGTAGTCATTCAAAAAATTTAATTATCCAAGTTTATAAATTAATTTTAATTGATGAATAAATTAATTATGATTGTAACATGTGTCTCTAAACGTCATGTTACTATAAAACTGAGTATTAGTTAAAATAATTTCGAAAAACGATGGATAAATAATTTTATAAAAATATTAATATATTATTTTGCATTCTAATTCATAATAGTGATAAATATGTTAATTGATAAGGTATGTAAGTCAATTATCACTGAACTAGTGCATCAACTAGCATTTTAGTTAGTTGTCTTCGGTGAGTTCCACGTACGCAGCCATGTTACTTAATTGAAGAAAGAGTTTTGAGGTTTACAATAATTCTATTTAACTTAAACAGAATTGTTTACAGAAAAAAAATACACGTAATTTCTAAAAACAATAATGTCAAAATTTGGTGTCTATAGAACAAATTTGTTTTGTTGCTAACTAGTGAAAAGTTTATGTTTTTTTCCTTATTGAACAGGTATTGCAGGCTTTGTTTACCCGTTGGGGAAACTACTGATAACCCTCTTGTGAATCCGTTTGGGCCAAATAGCAAGAGCCTTGAAGCAACTAAACTTGACCCAATTTTAGTGGTGGCTGCAGGAAGTTTGTTTAAGGACATGACAGAGAATTGTGCAAGGAGGCTTAAGGAGTGGGGTAAAGATGTAGAGTATGTAGAATTTGAAGGACAGCAACATGGTTTCTTCACTAATGATCCCAACTCGGAACTATCAAACAAGTTGATGCTGGTTGTCAAATAATTCATAGAGAAACATCTGGGGGGAATTAAAGTTTGAAGGACTTCAAAGTTCAAACACTACTGGTCTGCTACAACATGCATGTTTACTGTAGTAGGTTTTAGGTATGAATGATGAGATGACAATGGCCAAAAAATAACATTCTAAGCATCTATGCCATTACCCAAAAACTGTGTTCAACTGAAATTGTAATAAAGCTTTTTCCTTCGAAACTAATATATGCTGTAATTTCTCTGAGCCTACTTCAAAACTAACATTCTTAAAGCATTGGTGTTGTGAGAGAACCATCTCTCCTTCCACCCTCTTGTGCTCTTGGTCTCTTCCTATGTGTAAGACACTAATACAACACATAAAAGTAACAAATATTGTCTTTAAGTTTACAAATGGAGAAATCTTCGTTCTTCAATTGTATTACATGTTGGATATTTTGTGAGTATTTCAAAACTTTATTTTGAAAACTTCTCTTCAAAGAAGAAAAACTCTGTTTTGGGAAAGAATGTCTCAGTTTGGTTCCATTTATTCATCTACTTTTATTTTAAAAATGTTACATGATGTTGATGCATTCTTCTTTGTTATTTTTGCTGCAAAATGCATCGAGGATAATGATTAATTTTGTTTTGAACTCCAATAAGCAATATGTACTCTAGTGATTTTAGTTTAGCTTGAACTATTAAAATAACACCATAAACATCAATTTTAGTTATAGTAGTCTTTTGAGCTTTAACTTGGATGAAGCAGTGGTTTGCTCCATTTATATGGCAGTAGAAATTCTATCAAATAATTGGAAATGAGAATATCAAGTTCTATGACTTCAAATTTAACTCACGTTCATTTGTATTCTTTGGTAATTGATATAAATATAAACTAAATCTGTGATGAACTTATTGTTCTATTATTCTTTTCTATCCTTTCGGCTATTAGTTATAAATTAAATATATTCCTCACTGCATTTATCTTTCATTATTTTAGGAATATTATGTTCTTGTCTCCCATCCTTACATGCTATGTTCCTATATATGATGAATATAAGGTTATGTTTCACATTTTTACGTGAAAAATTAATTTAGAAAGTTAACTGAAAGTTGTAGGTTAGTCGGTATAAACTGAAAAATTTGTAAAAATTCTTAAGAAAGTTTCCTAGACTATCAATGATAGGAAACAACAGGATCTTGAAATCTATGGTTCTCACAAACAATCAATAAACAACAATAGATAATGATGTGTACCTTTCTCCATAGGAAGACTTGTGTCTTTCTCCATAAGAACTTCTCTCCGGTGCACTTTGATTTCCTTGAAAGATGAGAGAAATAAGATTTCACTTCCTTAGGCCTTTCTTTTCTGTCTCTCTCGGTTCGTGATGGCTATGGGTGAGAAAAAACACTTTCTGGTCAGGAAGGGGACCTTATTTCACGTTAGTGGGTATTAACCCCCTTTTATAACCATTACTCCCATCAAGTAGTAGTTAGCTCTAGAAACTTCTCCTATTAAGCCCGATTACAATTTAGCCCTTAATCGTTAATTATTTACTTATTAGTTCCTACATAAGTCACATGCCTCTCACATGAGACATTAATTCTTACATTCTCCCACTTGGCTCATGTGACATTAATAAACATTATGGACTAAATAAATAAATAGATTAACTAACATAATGCGCATTAAAAATGACTAAATTATTTTGTACATTGGGTTCATCATAATTTCATGATTAAGAATAGGAACCAATTCGAGTCATGGCGGCTGTACATCATCTAATCGATATAGTCCCTTCCATGTACTACAAATTAGTCTTCTCCTTAATATGACCATTAGTTAGGAGTACATAATTGGTCCAACATAATGTCTTCATTCAAGACAAAACCTGTTAACATTACTCTAATACAAACATGCTTGCAAACATAGAAAATAGGTAATCAGAAACATATCATAATTGAGCTTAGAGTGTCACTAAAAAGCATAAGATAAATTATACTTAATGATCATCAATAACAATAATGTCCATACTTTCAACATGTTCTATAATGTCTTGGGCGATAATCCCTTATTCAAAGGGTCAACTATCATAAGGTTTGTGCTAATTTATTTTATTGACACTCTTTGTTTCTGAACTTCTTCCTTCACGACAAAGTACCTCAATTTCATATGCTTAGCACCCTTAGAGTACTTGTCGTTCTTACAAAAAATATTGCTGCGAAGTTATCACAATACATTTTCAGCGGCCTAGCAATACGGTCGACAATTCCAAGCCCTGAAATAAAGTTCCGCAACCAATTAGCCTGAATTGTAGCCTCAAAACATACTGCAAATTCAGCTCTCAGATGCAACAACAACTGATGCATACAAAATTACTTTCATTTATTTTCGTTCCATATCATTTCTAGGACATTGTGTGAGACTAACTCTGTCTCATTTCTAAATTAGAATAGGCGATGTTAAACACCTTTCCATCTTGAATCTCTCTAGCACTTTATCGATATATATATTTTCTGATATAAGCCTAACAATCCTTGTGATCTATTATGGAATATTTCTATCCTTATCACATAACTTACCTCACCCATATCTTTCACTTCAAAGTTTCTAGAGAGAAATTTCTTAGTCTCATGAAGAAGACCAAGATCGTTTGCTGCAAGCAAGATATCATTAATATACAGAATTAGAAAATAACCTTACTCCCACTGACCTTCAGATACATACACTGATAAACAGTATTTTCCTTAAATCTAAAGGAAATAATGGTATCATTAAACCTCAAATACCATTGACGGGAAGCTTGCTTTAAGATTGTATATTGATTTCTTTAGTATGCACACCATATGTTCATTTCCTTCAACTGAGAACCCCATTGGTTGGTCCATACAAACATTCTCTTCTAAATCTCCATTCAGAAAGGCGGTTTTCACATCTATTTGATGTAGCTCCAAGTCATAATGGGCTACTAATGCCATGATAATCCTGAAAGAATCATTTCGAGACCAGTAAAATGTCTCTTTATAATCAATGTCATCTTTCTGAGTAAATTCCTTAGCAACAAGTCTAGCCTTGTAACGTTCAAGGTTGCCATGAGAGTCACGTTTAGTCTTGAAGACCCACTTACAACCAACTCTCTTACAACCCTTTGGTAATTCTACAAGGTCCTAACACCATTATGTTCCATGGAATTTATCTCTTCTTTCATGGCATTTAACCACTTCTCAGAATTATCACAACTTATAGCTTGTGAAAACGAAACTGGATCATTATCATTAATGCTTAAGTTTGTTTCTGTTTCATGTAAGTATACCACATGGTCATTCGAAATAGTTGGTCTTCTTTCTCTTTGAGACCTCCTTAATGCTACTTCTTGTGGTTCTTCCATAATAGGTTCATTATTGTGTTGCTCCTCTTCATTAATTTTGTAACAACAATTAAAAAGAGCAATCACCTTACTGCTAGAGGCCCAAGCTAAAATGACTTGCACTCTCACTTCTTTAATTTCCACTTCTCGTGGAACTGTACTCCCACTGATTTCACTGTTTTCAATGAACCTTGCATTTCCAGTTTCGAAAATTCTCATACTATGATTAGGACAATAAAACATATACCCCTTTGACTTTTCTGGATAACCAATGAAATATACACTGATTGTTCTTGCATCCAATTTTCTTTCTTGTGGATTATAAATCCTTATTTCTGCCTGGCAACCCTAAACATGCAGGTGCCTTATACTAGGTATCCTATTTGTCCACAGTTCAAAAAATGTCTTTGGAACTGCCTTACTAGGAACCCTATTCTACAAATACATGGCAATTTTCAAGGCATACATCCACAAAGATACGGGTAAAGTCTAATTGATTAACATACTCCTAACCATATCCATTAAAGTTCTATTACGCCTTTCTGATACACCATTTTGTTGTGGTGTACTGGGAATTATGTATTGCACACAAATGCACGTTTCTGAACAAGCTTAGCAAATGGACCTGGGTGTTGCCCAGTTTCATCATATCTTCCGTAATACTTATCACCTCTATCATATCTAATAATTTTCACATTTCTTTCTAATTGTCTTTTTACTTCATTCTTGTAAATTTCTAAGACATTCATTGCTTGAGAAATCTCAGGCAGTAAGTAGACATAACCATAATGTGAATAATTATCAATAATGGTGATAAAATATCATTCCTTTCCGAAAGAAATAACATCAAAAGGTCCACAAATATAGTATGCACAATTTCAAGAAGCTGAGTGCTTCTTGTAGCTCTTTTCTTTGTATGTTTTGCTTGTTTTTCCCTTAATACAACCCACACAAATATTTAGATCCATAAAATCTAGATAAGGAAGAATTTCATTCTTTATTAATCTTTCCATCCTTTCTCTAGAAATGTGACCTAAACGTTTATGCCACAAGAAAGCAGATCGTTCATTCACTAAACTACGTTTAGTGCCAACATTATGATTCAGAGTTGAAACAGTTTCAGCATACAAACTGTCTATTTCCAATTTATATAAATCATCACAAGAATATCAGTACCAATGAGATGATTATACTTAAATAAATTGAAACATCCATTACCAAAATTAAAAGAGTATGCAGTAACATCAAGTTTAGATAATGAAACTAAATTCCTAGATAAACTAGGTACATAAGGAGTTTCCAATAAATCTAAACGATGTCCAGTGTCGAGTTTTAAACAATAAGTCTCAACTGTTTCCACTAGAGCTTTCACTCTATTCCCCATGAAAAATGAACTTCTCATTTGGGCTTATGGTTTGAATTGTAAGGAATCTCTGCATAATGTTAGAAACATGAGTCATACATCCATAATTAATCCATCATGTATCATGGGAAACTACAGTTAAGTTTGATTCAAAACATACATGAGCATTAAGCTCACTTTTCTTTTCGAACCAAGACTTACACTTTAGAAAATCCTTTTGAAAATGTCTTAATTTCACAAAATTGACAATTATTGCCCTCTGGTACCTTTCTTCTGGATTTGCAAAGAGTTGTCATTGTTCTTTAATGACCATTTGTCTTTATCATGCTTCTTCATATATTTCTTTTCAAGCTCCATGATTCCCTTGGTGGCTAACATAATGGACTAAGTGACTTCCTTGATTCTTAAGTCTCGTTTCTTTCTGAACTAACATATTGTGCAATTCATGCACATTCCATTTATCTTTCATGATATTATAGTTCATTTAGAACAGGCCAAACTCAGACGGTAATGAGCTTAGAATAAACTGAACAAGAAAGTTCTCATTCACAGCCATTATATTCCCAAGGTCTTAAGTCTTGTTGCAATGTTTGTCATCTCAATGACATGTTCATACATAGTACGTGAACCATCAAACTTCATGGTGGTCAATGTACTCATTAATATCCCAACAACAGACTTATCAGCTGTTTGAGAATACTCTCCCACTAATCCCATAAACTTTTTAGCACTTTCGATTTTAGGGAGAGTTGTCTTAATATTGTCTGCAACAGTCATTCTCATCAACATTAGGCTGAATCTGTTAGATCTTTCCCAAGTTTTATAATGAACTTTCTCTTCATTGCTACTAACATCAATAATAGTAACAAACTTCTCTTCCAACATAGCAAGATCATGATCCAAAACACTAAGGTGAAATTGGACTTGTTCATTTCTGTCAGAGAAGTTAAGCCCATTAAAATTGGTACAGATGATGCATAAGAATCCAATGAATTCAAAACATGTATTACATAATAAAATTCACATAATTGTTTTGAGACATAAAATGCATGTCATACATATGATTCATTCAGATAACAAACAATGTATATTGATGTTCTCCTTTGGGTGATACAACAACATACAACATACAAACATAATGATGCTAATAAAATTTTAACATTATTTGGCAATTAAATATGCACCAATTAGTAGTATCTATTTCCTTTGGGCATATAAATAAAACTAATGATACACACAAATCGTCTATAATTATATTCATTAATTATAAGAACAACTAATCAACCTTTGGGCGATCCATAAATGCCTTATAACAATGAATTTTAATTACCCATAAATCAATAACCATATAATTTAGCACCCATTATTCTATGAGTAATCAAAATAATCATTAATTTTAGAATTAAATAACCTTACAAATTTGGCCACTTTGGTGACTAACAAATTCAAGATACATTTAATTCCAACCAAGTATAATTGAAATAATCATTAATTTGGAATTAAATAACCTTACAAATTTGACCACTTTAGTGACTAACAAATTCAACATACATTTAATTCCAACCAAATATGTATGGCCTGCACATACTTATTGCTATTAACAATTCATAGCCATTCTATTAATTTCATTCCAGGCCATAAAATAATATTTGCATTTATTTGTGTTTTTGCATTCAAACACGTTCAAGCAAATATATAGCATATACATATATTTATTGCTACCAATAATTGCAAAACATTCACATTAATTTAATTATAGAACATAAACTTTCAATCCTTTAATCACGTTCAACAATAATTTTTCGGTAAAAAAAAAAGTTCAAGTGGGATTGGAAATAGCAAACATAAGGTTGCAAATAGCAATTTCCAAAATTTCATATTCTTCCTACAACAAACGTACCTGCACAGCTTTTCAAAATTAAAATTGAATCTTTACGTTTTGGCACGCTTCCTTTCTTTCACCATTAGAAGTAAAAACTTTCTCCAAATTTAATATATACATGTCGTGCAACTTTCTCTCCCATAATCATAAGTTTTCAAATAATCTTTCTCCAAAAATTGGTATTCAACAATAATAAAAATATTGCCAATAAAACAATACATGCAGCGGAAAATAAAATTCCTAAATTTCATAATTAGGATTTATGCATAATTGAGAGAAATTGAATTATCCCTAAATTTCATAATTAGGGTTCATACATAATTGAAAGAAATTAAATTATCCCTAAATTTCATAATTAGGGTTCATGTATAATTGAGAGAAATTAAATCATTCTTGGAGAATCATAAATTTCATAACACATGCTTTGATACCACATGTAAAAATTCTTAAGGGGTTTCCTAGACTATCAATGATAGGAAACAACAGGATCTTGAAACTTATGGTTCTCACAAACAATCAATAAACAACAATAGATAATGATGTGTACCTTTCTCCATAGGAAGACTTGTGTCTTTCTCCATAGGAAGACTTGTGCCTTTCTCCATAGGAACTTCTCTCCGGTGCACTTTGATTTCCTTGAAAGATGAGAGAAATAAGATTTCACTTCCTTAGGCCTTTCTTTTCTGTCTCTCTCCGTTCGTGATGGCTATGGGTGAGAGAAAACACTTTCTGGTCAGGAAGGGGACCTTATTTTACGTTAGTGGGTATTAACCCCCTTTTATAACCACTACTCCCATCAAGTAGCAGTTAGCTCTAGAAACTTCTCCTATTAAGCCCAATTACAATTTAGCCCTTAATCGTTAATTATTTACTTATTAGTCCCTACATAAGTCACATGCCTCTCACATGAGACATTAATTCTTACAAAATTAACTTATTAAATTATAAGTATTTCATAAAATTAGTGTTAAAGTAACTGAAAAGTATAAAATGACAGAAAAATAATAAAATTATGATTTATTTAAAAAAAATTTCAAAAATTGGATAAATATATTAAAGATAAAAATGAAAAAGTATTAAAAAACTAGAAGATAAAAACTAATGTTTTAAAAAATAATACTTTAAGCAAGGTTTCAAAAAATATTAAAAACTACTAAAAAAATTTATTTATCAAACAGTCAAATAAATCTTACAGTTAGTGAAATCAGATATAACATTTTGTTTAGAAAACTTGTATGTATGTCAAATTTGATTATAATCTTATTTATGGTAACAATCAATGACCCTTTTTTTCTCAAAAACAAAACCACTAAAAGTTTCGTTTATAATTAGAGACTGTTGAGCATGCTATCCCGACATGTCTAGAGTCTTTGAAGATTTGGTTTGCTTTACTTCTCTCTATTCGTATTGTACCAAATCAGATTTTTTTCATTTCTAGAATGATTAAGACTTAAGAGGTTTCATTACAAATGCTGATGTTAGAGCAGTGTCTGATGTGTTCAATATCTGCTGGGCTATCTGGTATAGCCGAAATCAATTGGTGCACAAAGGAAGTCTTATGAAGTTCCAGCATGTCATATCCAAAGCTTATAATCAAAGACTTGAGATACAATCTCAAGTAGTTGAGGGAATTTCTGATGAGGTAATCTGCAATTGTTTATCTGTAGAAATGCCTCTAGTGGTGATAACAACAACTACTTTCACTACTACAAAACCTGTTTACTACGACACGCCAATAACATCGGTTGGTAGAACCCGTCTTTGAAGATAATAAGATGGCAGTATCATAATTAAATTGTAAGTTTAAGGATGGTTATTAAAAAACCTATCGTAGTTAAACTCTGTACAAAGACGGTTTTACCCAATCGTCTTTGAATGACTATACTTTTTCTCGTTTTTTTTTCTCTCTCTCTCTTATCTTATCGAGCAGCACAAACCCTTTATTTCTCTCTCGCTTTTCTCTCTTTGGCGGAGGATGGTGTGGTTTGCACTTTCGCATTTGGGGGTAATGGGAAGCGTTTTGAGATTCTCTCTTTCTCTCTCTCTCGCTTTTCTTTCTTTCTCTCTCTCTCTCTCGCTTTCTCTCTTTGGCGGAGGATGGCGTGGTTTGCACTTTCGCATTTGGGGGTAATGTGAAGCGTTTTGAGAGTGTGAACGACGACGCTATGGCGGTCGAAAATCACAGTGGCACCGCATATGGAGGCCGAAAATCACGGCAGCGTCGCATTTGGAGGTCGGAAATCGCGGTGGCAATGCTTCACAGAGGTTCCTGACAACTGATGGTTTTTCTTTCTTTTTTCCTTTATTTCTTTTCTCTTTGCACTATTTTTTTTGTCATTACAGATGTTTTTATTTGACAAAGATTGTGTTGGCATCTATAGTTGGGGTTTTTGAGGCTTATGGGTTCTATTATTGTTTTCTGTTCTATATTGTGCTGGTTGCCTGAGTGTGTTAATGTTGCAAGAGTGATTTTGAGTTCTGACAAAGAAGGTTGGAGCATGAGGGCAATGTCAGAGATCGATAAATTTCAGATATGAAAGTGAAAACCAAAAGAGAAAGAAGAAAATAAAAATTGAACAATAAAGAGAGAGAGAGAGTTGAAAAAAAAACTTTTAATATTTTTTATTTTTTCTGGTAAAAAAGTTGTTGCTGCCAATCATTTTAATGGTACATGGGTGTACCAGGAAATTCATAACTCCACCTTAGAACAATTCTGTGAGGAAGGCAAGTGAGGAAGACGAGGGCATAACTGTCCTACAATTTCATTAAAGAAGCATGTGTAATGTATGTGATGTGTTTCATTTAATAGTATTAACACTATGAAGAAATAGGAGATGCATGTGATAAGTCTTAAAATCAAAGTGTAACTTATTCTTATTATTATAATTATAATATTCATTATAATACTAATATATATAAGTGGTCATTTTATTTTTACCTTATTTATCATGGTGTCTTACCATATTGAGTTTTATGGTTTAGTCAAAATCCATCCATCTTTTTCATTTCTTGTTCTTACTTTTCCTCGTTATGGCTATTTTGACCAAGTAGGAAGAATCATTCTAAGAGCTTATGGATTTCGATCAGCTAGTCGATTGAGCTTCTCTTTTGTCAATTACTCAGTTTTGATGCTCATTATGTTGCTTTTGATGAAAATAGGAGGACCAGAAGTGAAATTCAACTGCTTTTGAATTTGATCTTGCATTTTAGTTTTGGATCTCAAGTATGTAATTGATTCAATTCATCCTTATGTTTATTTCTCATGGGTATTCCTTAATTATATTGTTCCTAATATTCTATGTTAACTAATTAAATTTGCAGGCAAGCAGAGGATGTTTTGAAGATACTCAAGAAGCGTTTTAACCATGTTATTTGATATTTAAAAGAACATTATACTTTGAAACCATGCTTGTTGTTCTGCAATTTTGAATCTCCATTAATATATCTACTTGCATTTCTAATATCTTGTAAGGCACCTCTCAATATTTTTAGTTTGGTAATTACTAATCCACCCCACCCCTCAATATTTTTTTCATATGTGTGACACCCTCTACCCTTACAAATATAGATAAATAAATAAATAAAATCATACAAATTTATTTAAAAGTTTTTAAACACATAATAATAAAAGGGAAGAAAACCATGCAGAATTAATTTTTAATTTTTTTAAAACACATTTAATTTAAATCAATTCAAAAGAGTAAAAGGTTCACATCCACTGAGTGAAATCATAGTATAAATTGTTCAAATAAAAGATAAAGTTTTCCCGACTCAAAACAAGGTCGTCCATTCTGAATAAATATATAAAGAAAAACTAAAACAAAAAACATAATACAATTGTATCATTCACGGAATTATAACATATGAAATAAAATTTTATGTCCCAATGTCACACTTATCAGAGCATATCCCAATCACAGACTAAGTATCTTTATCTCCAGCATGGAACTCATCATATGCTGGCTCATCTGAAACAAAATGACAATCAACCCAAACACAAACACACACCATGAGTGAGTTATCACATTTTAAAATAAAATACAGATAAATAAAAGCATAATCAAAAATACATTATACAACTATTTATAACATAACTCGACTTAATTCAATTCACGTTATTTCAACACTTTATCATTTAAATTTCATATTTCAATCACTCATCACATTATTCATGAATCACCCACTCAATCAAGGCATAACAACACTTGTTGATTTCATAATAAATAATTCACATGCATTATGCAACAATTATACTAAGACTCAAGTCTATATGCAATGTGGTTTCATATCAATGAAAAACCACATTGGGGCGTTTAGGAGTACATAACAAGACACACCACACAATGGGTATGTCAGGTCACTCTCACTAAGTAAAATCATAAGGTGACCAGTCAGGGTTACTCTGTTTTGTAAGAATTCTCCAACTACATGGGATCAACATAGGCTTAAAGGAGCACTCAAATCGAGTATATTTACCCCCAAGGCCTAGACTCCGAAGAATCTGTTTGGGCCTCAATTTCCTGATTCAGGTTCAACCCCTAAAATATTTTTTTTGCATGCAGACACTGTTCATGAATTATACAATACCCACGATCTCACACTTATATTTCAAACATATTTAACAAGTTGCGCTACATTTTAACCTTTCAGGATCCTAACTAGGAATCCTCACATTGTTCGTATAACATTGCGCATAAAAAATTTCTCTAGGTAAACACTGATCGGGTTACTGTATAACTCATAATTCATTAGACAAGTAATATCACTACAAATATTAATCACACACTCATTCACAACCATATCTCATGTCTACAATTTAACCTTTCACAATTTAACTAATTACAAAATATACTTAACAATTAAAAAAAAATATAATGATAATAACATAGCACCTCTAACTTCAAGACTTATAAACAAATATATATAACATATTACTGTACAATTATATGTAATACTATATATATATATATATATTAAAGCATTCACATAAACATTAAAAAATATTAACATAATTATATTAAAATTTTAATATAAAATTATTAATAATATATATATATATATATATATATATATATATATATATATATATATCAATTTGAACGGACATATTTTATATATATATATATATATATATATATATATAACAAATAAAAAAAATTATATACTTATATTGATTTATATGAAAAACATGTATATCTATATTCTAAACATATTTCAACTAAGTCACCAACATCAAGAAAATGCCTAATTACAATGTAAATAAAGCTTTAGTTAATTTTTTTAAATGATTTTAGTCAATTCAATTATCCAATAACTCCTACACATTAATTTCATGATGAGAAATCACCTACGCAGAATAAAATATAAAGTTTGTGAAATAAGAGTGTCAATATATGTACGAGTATATATTGCGGCGTAAATTTTTTTTTAAAAAAAATAAAAATAAAAAATCAACTAGATTGAAAGGCCAATATATATGATATAAATAAAATCACTAGCACACAATTTTTATGCTAATTATAAAGAATCCTAATTCCTAAGGTACACACCCACATAGGAACACATCAATTTTACAATAAATTTGTATCAGAACACCAATTGGTTCATCAAACATACTCAATCCGCGATTAAAACATGAAAACATAATTGAACTTCATAAAACACCCCAAAATAACCCAAAAATTGATCCTTTAGGAATCCCTACACATGTTTATTCTAATCCCCGAGTGTGAGTAGCTCATCTCTTATCTCGATGTAGTTGCTCAAACGTTCTTTGTTAGAAATTGTGGCGTTTCTGGTGCTCTCTAGAGCTCCTCCTCCGGTTGTTCTGTTAGGACTCTTGTGCCTCAGAAGAAGAAAAAGAAACAGAATGTTTTTGTAAAAGCTACTCTAGGTTAAAAGTTAGTTTATATAGTGGGGAATTTATGACCTAATTAATTTTATTTATTTATTTAAAATGAAAAACCCAAAAGGCATGGCTGTTACAATATGCAGCAAGCAACCATGTGCCTTGCAGAGTTGGACCAGTCACCTTTGACATCAACATTGGAGTAAATGAAGCCATTTTTTAATACAATTGTCAAGCTTCTAGTTGCAACGTGTGCTTGTGAGTTAACTTGGATCAGTGCACTTGAAGCTCCCTACAGTGATGAAAGTCTAAAGGTTCATTTCATTTACTCAGATTTTGTAATTGTAGTTCATGTTCTTTTTTGCTGATTAAAAATACAATCATTTTGCTCTTGGGAACATAATTTACTATTATCCTTTGTCCTGATCTTTGGTAGACCTCATTGCAGGATATCTTCCAGTTGATTGTTGGTTCTTTTCGCGGTCTAAGTGATACAAATGGTTCATCCTTTGGCTGGAGAGTTGTCATATTGGAGACTCTCGCGAAATATAGATCATGTGGTGTGATGTTGGATCTTGGATGTCATGATCTAGTGAATGAAATGTGTTCCGTATTTTCTTTGTGGTTGTTAGGATTATCATGAAATCTTTATCTATTGAATTATGAAATGTGTCTTGCTATATAAACAGATCATCTAGTATAAGGCTTGATTGTTGTTGTTTTTGTTGAAGCTTTAAAGTGAGGCAAGAGTTAAGAAGATATGACTTAATCATCTCTTGTGTGTCAGATTTTCTACGTTTGTTCCTCTTGCTGCAACAACATCTTGCTCTTCCAAAAGTATTATTGGACTTATCCCTAAAACATGAATAATATGAGTGAATGATATGTTGAAGGTGACAATAATTAATAAATGAAACAATTATGTTATGTTAACTAATAAATGAACGAACTGTGTTGTGGAAAATTTTAATACACTTCTAACATGTCCCCTCATTTCATGTTCCTAATTGTCAGGTATGATAATTCAGAGTATGTGGATTAACGACATTGGCATAGATACAAGGTTTGCCTATGAACATCCTTTTTGGTGACTGCATGATCTATTTTGGAGATTGATGGTTCTGTAATTTGACATTGACATTATGCAGGTAAATGCAAATGTTATTGGAACTTTAGAAGAAGATGGACTAAAATTTATTGGGAAGGATGAAAGTGGAAAATGAATGGATGTAAGTTTTTAGCTTGGGTAATGTTGCGATGCAAAGCAATATTAACTTGGTGGAAACCAAGGTTGAGAATCTCAGTTTCAATTGGATGTGGTTGCATTTGTTATCCTGCTTTTGTATTTCTGCTTTCTATATATTATTGTTACACAAAATTCACTTTTTTATCACCTGTTTCCTGCATGGACACTGCATCTATTTTCTCGATGTTTAGAAATTCTTCTTGTGTGGATCTTAGAGCTTCCAAGTCATCCATTCTATGTAGGTGCACAATTCCAAGTCATCCACACTGCATCCATGTGAAATAGATATAAGATATTCTTATTTAAATAAGGATACCTTGACAACACATGTATACAATTTGAAACTTTTTTTTTGAAAGTCACATAAGAATTGAAACTTGAAAGAGAAAGCAATAGAAGAATTAAAAATAATAATTAGGAATGCCAAATATCAATCTTATTTTTAATATTCTTCAAGGATTGCTCTTATATGGGATATAATGTTGTTCTTAATACTCACTCTTCTCATTTAATATTCTTTCAGGATTACAATGCAAAGCTATCTGATTTTGGATTGGCAAAAGACGATCCTGAAAAAGATGACACCCATGTTTCAACCTGAGTTATGGGTACACACGGCTACACAACTCCATAATATGTCATGACAGGTACGTAACCTTACAGCTTTAAATTTTCAATTAATCCACTTTCCATATAATAATAGTAATAATACCAAAATATAACATAGTCATGATAATTAAAGATTTATAAGTCATTTTTTTATAATAAAAAATGTAACATTTAACTCGAGTAAACATGTAGTATTAATTAATAAAGGTCAAATATGTTTTCGGTTTGTACTTTCAATGATTTTTTTTTCAGAATTTAAACTTTAATCAATTTAATACTTAAATTTTATAAAAAGTAATGATTTTCGTCATTCTTCATGATGAAAATCGTCTTTGATAAGAAACAAAAATCATTACTTTTCTAAAATTTAGGAATTAAATTGATGAAGATTAAAGTATGAGAAGTAATATCAATTTTTTTCTAAAAATACAAAAATTAAAAATATATTTTATCCAAATAATAATATAATATATAATTAGTAGTTAATCATCCACTTGAGCTAGAATTCTTGTAGCTAACTCAATATACTTTTTTTTATAGGTCACTTGACAGCAAGATCATCTGCTTTGTGTATATTTTAGAGCTTCCAAGTTTTAGCTAACTCAATATATTATTTTAATTTTTTGTTTAAAAAATATTCTAAGACACTTATTTAAAAAATCGTCTTAGAATCTAAATTTATTTTAATTTTTTATAAAAAAAAATATACATTCTAAAACAATTATTGAACAAACCGTCTTAGAATGTAATCCTTTTAAGACGGTTATTTTCTTGAGAACCATCTTAAAATGTGTAGTTTTTCTAAGATGAATTTTTAAGAACCGTTGTAAAAAGTCAAAACTTTCTACGATATTGACTACAAAGACAATTTAAAAAATTGTCTTTGAATGTATCGTATAACCAATGTAAAAACATCTTTTTAGAGTAGTGTTTACTGGAATAGTGGTAGAATATTGTAAATCCCTTAGTAGAAATGATCTTCTTTTTATAAGAGGGGTGGGAATCCAGTGGCATACGAGTTGGCTAGGTGCATGCTTGGTTTTCAAAAATACTTTTTGAGGCATAAGTAACATTCCTAAAGGATCAGGACTCTTATTTTTGTTTTTATCTGTTTGAATTTGTATTTAAACGTGTGCATAATATTTTTAACTTCAATCCAAAAATGCATTAAGTTAGTTTTCAGCTTAGATGAGAATTTTTGGATAGATGAGATCCCTTACAAATTAGATTTGTTGTTGACTCAAATGTAATTTCATATGATATTTTACAATAATATTCTCAATATTCTCGCTAAAAAAATAAATGAATAACAATAAAAAAAACAATTTACATGCATGTCCTATTTTGTCATGTAAAAAGTGCATGTATACTAGACTTATAAAAAAAACCCATGAAAATTCTATAAAAAACAAAGTTTAATAACTATACATTAACAATATAAAATAAATTTATATTATTACTTAATTACAAATAAGATAACATACATACAAGTTTATGCCTTTGAAAGGAAGACAACACAATTTGTAAAATTAACAAAGAAAAAGCAGCATATTTTAGTTAATAGGAAGGAAATTTTTCCATACAAACAAAATAACAGTCAAGTTTTGCAATTAAAATTCAAATTCAACACATAAGCTATTGTCACCATAAATTTGAACAAGGATTTTTATTCTAGAGTGAGGACTAAGTTGTGGATGGTAACCATCACACCCATTCAGCCTCCAAATTTCCAGCGTGGATTTTAATTCTATTGCCCGAATGCCAAGACATAGTCAACGACAACTACATACTCTCAAATATCATACCTATTACTTTCACTAAGTCGTCCCCAAGTCGCATTGGCGTTTAACATTATTACGGTGTTTGGTTTCTATCTGATACGTTAGTCGTTGATGTGATTTTTTCCGTATGTTAAGAACCTAGTAATTAGGTGTTTGAATCAGCATGTAGCACTCACGTCTTGACCTCAAAACTACACCAAAAAAGAAAGAGATACGAAGAAACTGATGTTTGTTGCTTTTATTATTTTTTAAACAATCAAACATCAACATGCGACATATTGCTGCATTACAATTTCTATACCTCAAGTGTGTTTGATTTAATGTTAGTTTGATCGAATACAAATTTTTATTTATATTTTATGAGAAATAAAAATTCAGAATTTTTGACACGGTTAATCAAACAAATGCCCACTTGATGAAAAACAATGATCTAAAACGGCATCTTTTAGCTCCATGTAGCAGAGAATAATATATATTATTTTCTTTAAAAAAAAAAGAGAGACCAAACAAATTAACAGTAGTATACCTAGCTAGCTTAAAATTGCACCACGGAATTGCAGAATTGGAGGAAAATATAAAAAAGCTACCCACAAGGCCACAACCAAAAGGTTCTTAATTTCTTATATTTATAAATTGCAGAAACGGATAATAACCGTCTAGTGGGGGGAAAAAACTTTTATATACACTTATATACAAGAGATGAAGAGAATGTTCCTCCATATCAGCATTACCAAAGTTCAAAGCAAAACCAAAACATCAGTTCTAAGATACACCATGTTTGGATCCTATCAATTTCAGGAAAAATTAAACACTTTCTTAAAAAAATTGTACCAGATGCTTCTAATTAGGAAATATCCGGAAACAAAGCAAAATAAAATCCAAGCACACGTTGAGCCATAACATAACATCAACACATCGCTGTCTCATTTGGCTTTTTCCACTCACACGAACATAGCTTCTGCCGTATTCATCTCCACGTGTCCCACAACACAACCTCGCCGAAGCGCTTCACAAAACGACGCCGTTTCGACGCGGTTAGGGTTGACGCTGAGACTCGCTCCGCCAGAACCCGGTTCCCGCGAACCGGGCCCACATCTCCATCTCCAATCCTTCTTCTTCTTCCTCTTCCTCTTCCTCTTCCTCTTCCTCCTTGCCCTTCTCGTTCTCGGACTCTTTTTCATTCTTGAGAAACTCTTCAAAGAACATGGGCCCCACCGCGAAGTCGAGCGCGTCCACGCTGCTCGATCTCTGCGGCTGCAACAGCACGACGTCGGTGCTGTTCTTCTTCGGCAAACGGCGCCGTCTCTTATTCGCAGCCTTCTTCACGAGTCTCTTGGGGAGTTTGTACACCGCGAGGACGACGAGGTTGACGACCGTGCAAGGACAGCAGCAGCACACGGCTGCGCAGTCGGCCGCGACGCCGCCGGCCACCTCGCCGACGCCGCGTCTCCGGTGGCCGTGGGCCGGCTGCGGACGGACCATGACTTGGTGAGCCATTGATTGGAGAAAGAAAAGAAAAAGAGAGAGATTGTTTTTAACGGTTTTTTGTTTTTTGTTTGAATGTTGGAGAGAGTGTGAAAATGGATGGTGGTGCTTGAAATAAGGGATGATGTGAGAGAAAGAAATGAATTGAGCAAATTTGAAGAAAATAGAATCAGGGGAGGTTGTTGCGGATGGCTCTCTCGTTACGGAAGTCGTGTTCGCACTTCACACTGAAAGTGATGCACCCGTTTCATATACTTATAATATGGTACGTTATACTTATAGGATTAATCACTTTTTTTTTTCTCTAATTTTTTTAAAAATTCAATTCAAGGATAAATTACTCAATTTTATCTGTAAAGGTGTAATACTGTAATAAATTAGTTCCTAAAAATTAAGAAATATAAATTTAGTTTTAAATATTTAAAAAATATGATAAATTAATCTCATAATTAAATTTATGAGATTATTTTATTAAAAAGTCGTACCTATGTTTTGTAGAGAGGAAAAAAATTGAAGGAGGAAAATAAAATTTGAAATTTAAATTAGAAGGAGAAAGGAAAAAAAAATTAAATTTATTATTTCATAATATTAACTTTTTTTCATATTTTCTTTTCATTTTCTACTCAATCAGACAAAGGAAGAGACATCATTATGTATGTTTTCTTTTCTCTCAATGTTCATTTTTTTACTTTCACTCATTTCAAACACACTCGTAATATTTAAGGATTAATTTGATGATAAATTATATTTTTTATGATCAATTTAGTATCAAGTTGTAAAATTTAAGAATTAATTTGTTGCATTTTTTGTATATTTAAGAACTAAATTTAAAATTTTCATTTTTTAAGACCAATTTATTAACGTTTCACGGGGAGATGTAGCCTGACTAAATTTGAGTTATCTTATTTTATCGAGATCAAACTTAATCTATTATTGTATTTACCAAAATCGGGAGTTGATTGACATTAGGAGAGATGTAGCTTGACTCCACGATTCGCACGTTAGACTATAGGTTATTAGGATAACATGAGGGGAACATGCAATTCAAACTCAAATAACTTGGATAAGATGAGATAAAACTTTATATTTACGGATAGGAGTTTTAAGTCTTTAATTGCAACTCTTGTAAATAACCCCAGACATGTGTCCAAACAAATTAAAAATTTCTTTTATTAAGAGTAAGAATTCTAGACATGTATCCAGACAAAAACTTCTTAAGTAGATAAGTGTAAATATGAAAGAGGAGAACATATAAATAAATAAAAAGTAAAACTGGAAGAGAGAAAAAAAATTTTAAAATTTGGAGGGGATTTTTTTAATTAAAGAGTGACATGTGTATGGGCAAAAACTTCTTTCCCTGAGAGTAAGTACATAAATAATAATTAATTTTGATAATAAATAAATATATAAATTTATCATAATATAATACATAAATAATATAATGTTATAATAATATGATAAATCATAAATGTATTCTTATATATGTGATAATAAAAATAATAATGATAAGCATAGAGAGTTTTGACTTCCAAAATGATAAAGATTTTTTTCTTATAAGTATAAATATGAAAGAGGAAAAAAGATAAAAAGAAAAAAGTTAAAAAAAGAAGATAGAGAAAAGTTAAAAAGAAATATAATTTTTGGAGGAAGATTTTCTAATTAAAGAGTGAGATGTGTTCACGTAAAAACTTCTTCTATTAAGAATAAGTAGATAGATATTAGAATTTTTAATTATTAAGATTATTTTTTTCCATTAGTTACTTTTTTACTATATTTTCCTATGAATAATGAGTTATGTAATTAAGAAACATTAATGTAAAGTTGAAAAAAAAATTAAGAGTTTTCTTTTTTTTCTCCTCTCTAATTGTGTTGTACTATTGTATTGTACTTTAGTTCCTAAATAAAAAATATACCAGCTCCTATTCCTAATCATATCCAAGCTGCTCATGACCCTTCTAGAATAACTGAAGTCTGAAACTGCGCTTTTTTTTTTTAGCTTCATACAATGCGTCGCCACTAGCTTAATTATTTAATTAATTACACGCGGAAGTATATCAGATTTTGGGTAAGACTTGTTTGTCTATATGTCAATTCTAGACAGATTGTAAAATCGTGTATGTCAAACACATTAGGTTAGGTGGTGTTTTAAAGAAAATAGTATTAGCATACGATTTCAAATTAGTTTTTAATTGTGACCGTTTAAATTCTTTTTTGATAAAGTGGTTAAAATCTATGTTCGGAATTGGTAAAATCATATCAGAACCTTTAGGTTTTAACCAAGCAAGCTAAGACATAGTTACGTGGTCAATATTTTTAGTCTATCCAATTAACCAGGTTTGTATGAGTTATATACATGATCTATTACTAATTTCATCAGAATTGTTGCGGGTCCACATAACATGTAATATCCTATCATTAATTTATTTATTTCATCAAGGAATTCAAGTCCAATAAGAACTGATAAAGAAAAAGGTCCAATGAGAGAAAAATTAATAAACCATAATTCGAATATTATATCAAGCATACGTTAACTCTATTTTTGGTGAATACCAAGCATATGTTAACGGAATAGCCTATTTAGTTATAGTATTATCTTTTCGTTTATATCTTAAAATTTGTGCTAATTAACAGAAACACACACGCATCAACAAAATAAAATTAATCTGGAAAATGAGATCCCAAAATGTTGGCTTACATTGAAGAAGTCCTTTTTCGACCCAGATATCTTTGCTGATTTGCATAAGCTTTTGTATGCATGTTTCCTTAAGGTGGGAAAAAACTATAATTGATAATTAGTTTCCTCTGCTAACATGTAGATAGTTATAAGGGTAAATATCAAGCTCAATTACGTAGATTTTATATAGATTTTTAATGATACTGATTTTTTTTTTCATATTATCATTCAATCGATCACAAATTGCTATTATGATATAAAAAAAAGTTTATAAAATTTACTTTAAAAGTATATTAAAAATGATTTTTTATAGGTTGGTAGTGTAAAAATTGTTACACTAACGATTTATGTTTTTTAAAATCATAAAATAAAAGTTATAAATAATCATAAATCATTTATAAGTTGAAATATTTTTTCTCTTTTGTCCTAAATTGTCTTAGTTGTAAATTAAGGCTTTTGCGGGAAGAAATTGGGATCTATTATCGTATAATACATTTTTGAAGGAGATGAAGGACTTCAAATGTGATTAAGTTCCAAAAATAAAGATCAATTCCATAATTTATATGTAAAAATATCTTAAGAGTCCTACCAAAAAGTGAAAAAAAATAATTATGGTGATTAAAAGAAATTTACTTTCATATAAAAAAATAACAACTAAAAGATCTAGTTGGATTAGTTAAACCTGGCACGTGAATTATTGTAAATCTATAATACTTATCTTTCATTAATTCTTATGGATAAAAAAGAACAAGCTAACTAACTCAAAGTACAATTATAGTATCTACATGAAGGGAGCACCGAGAGGGTAATGGGTAGTAAGTAAAGTATATGTGTAGAGGAATCCATGTCTCATGAGAATAAATATTTCATATCCTTCTTTCGCGATGATTTACTTAGGAATAAAATATACTTGAGTTAATTATTTTTATTACTTCATAACAAATACATGATAAATTTCCCTTTCCTACTATATTATTGGGACTAAAAAAAACTATCTGTAAAACAATCACCTCCTTAAAATAAAGTAACATTTGTAAGAAAAAAAAATAAAGTAACATTTTTCAAAAAAAAAGTAAATTATATATATATATCTCCTGAAATTTAAAAAAATTATACATGTTATTTTTAAAACTTACACAAACTCCTTAAATGTCATCTAAATATTTGATAGGATCAAGTTATTTGTGTTGACAATTTTGATTAAAAAATGCTAAAATATATTTTTTATCTTTATAAATATGAAAAAATTTAAAATTCATCATTGTAAAAAAAATTTATCTATTTTTCGTATTCACAAAATTTAAATTTGTTACTTTTTGCGTGAAATTAAATTCGGGTACATCTGAACCTATATGTATGTTGGTGTAAAAAATGTCAAATTTTTTAAATTTTTTACATCATTTTTTTAATTTTTTTAATCAAAATTGTCAACAAACATAATTTTTTACAACCAAATGCTTAAACGAAATTTAGAAGATTTTTATAAATTTTAAAAATAAAAAAGAGGATGTAATTTTTTTAAACCTAAAAAAACATATGTAATTTTTTAAAACCTTAGAAAAAATTTATGTATACTTTTTAAAATGAGAAAAAATATATGAAATCCTTTTTAATTTCAAGTACTTGTAATTTACTCTTTTTAAAATATGTAAAATTTAGCTTGCATCCTTATCGGTTCGACATCACTAGCCAGTGACAAACCATCTATTATATTCTGATAGTAACACACATGGCTGTGTGTCCCTGCTGTTGCCTTGCTCCATGTGGCTGCTTTTGTTTATGATTATCATCCGATGCCTATTGTTTTGGTTTCACAATAAAGTGCTTTAATGGGTTAGCTAGTGGTTTTCCGTTTCATTTTTCTGGCTGCTCATGAGATAATTGAGTATTTTTAATTAATAGTTCATTTTCTTAATTACGTTATTATAATATGCACAAATTATCAAGTTCCGTCTAGAAGAAAATTGATTAAAATATATTTTTTATCTTTATAAAATTAAAAATATTTAAATTTTATTTTTATAAAAATTTTAGTATTTTTTTTGTTCTTACAAAATTTAATATACTACTTTTTTTGGTATGGACTCTGAAGCTAGACTAGGTTAATTCACATACCTTTGTCCAACTCTTCTATGATTTTCGAAACTTTCAATGGTGGTGGACTGGTGGAGGTATTGTTAGTTGCTTTTGTGATTGTGATTATGGCTGTGGTGAGTCTGGAATTAATGTTGTTGTGTTGTTTTGATTGTGATTTTGAACCTGTGATTTAATGGGGTTTCAAGAAGATGGACTAGGATGGGAAAGAGGAGTTCAAAAATTTTGTGTAATTTTTTAGATTTTGTGAATTTTTAATCCTAAAACTTATTTGTTAAAATTTAAATTAAAAATTATACAGGCTAAAATATTATAAATTTTAATTTTATAAGGATGAAAAAAATATCAAGACTTTGCAAAACATAATTTAAATATTTTTAAATTTTATGAGGAAAAATATATATTTTTATCTTTTCTACTGCATAGACAACGTTATTTCGTTTGTTAGTAAAAAAAAGAAGATAAAACACAATCTAAATATTTTTAATTTTATGAGGGGAAAAAATATATTTTTATCTTTTCTACTGCATAGACAGCGTTAATTATTTCGTTCTAGTAAAACAAAGAAAAAAAAAAGATGCATATACGGATATTTATTACTCAGCTTGCAAGTGAATTCTCTGTCGTTGATATATAATTGAAGTATATCAGAAGTTGTAAATCTAATGGTGGTTAAAGGAAATTTTTATACTTCAATAATAATATTATTATTACACTTTATCCTTTAAACTCTAAAGTGCACTCTCACTTTTTTTGGGGGGTGATTTACGTTCTCTCACTTTAGAGGAGTGAAATCCTAATTTGATATTAAAATAGAAAAAACGAAAATTTGAAAAGTTTAGATGCAGTTAAAAGATATAACTGTAGAATCGAAAGTATTGATCCTTGTCTTGACATTTTAATGAATCGAATAGTGATTCAAGGTTTAATGTTGCAACTATAGTTAAATTAGTAATAATTAAATAATATTATTTTAATTTGCAATATAATATAATAAGGAATTTTTAAAAAAAAAACACGCGCATATATATATATATATATATATATATATATATATATATATATATATATATATATATATATATATATATAATTAACGTAAGATTCGTGTGGGAGTTCTTTGTCTAGTCTAGTTATGGGTATTTATTTAATAAATAAAAAAATATAAATATTTTATTTATAATATTATTTTAAAAAATATTTAAATCATTAATTTTTCAGTAAATATATATTGAATAAATTTTGTATCAATTCTTTCAATTTAGTTTTGTATTAGTTTCAAGTGATTTTAGATGATATTTTGATTTCTATTCATACTTATTTAAATTTAATATTAAATTGATAATAAACATCGATTTTAAAATTTTTATAACTATAATAATGATTGAAACAGTTAATATTAATTATATTTACAATAATTACATGTAAATCACGTATTTTTGGAATCACATGAAAAGTCAAAAGATAATAGACACAATCATATTTAATATTGGGCTTTTAATATTAAGTTGATATGAGATTTGAATCATGAATGTATCTTTGAAATTATAAATTATCCTTAATGAGATAATACCTCTCCAACCCTAACATCCTGCTCCTTTAGAAATCATTTATCCTAGCACCTCCTTTCTCGTGATGGCAGCTCCCGCAATGGCATCTTTCCCTCCTGTGAAAGTTGTTGTTCTTCCCATGACGACTCTCCTCCTTCTCTCATGCCACCTCAACCCTCCTCGCCACAGCTCTTCATATGCTCTCTTTCCTTTGTGTATCACCATTCAAGATAAGTTCCTTTCGTCTCATTTAGGTTCTGGTGGGGGGTTGGGTTCTAGTAGGAAAGGTTTTCTCTTTTAGGTTCTAGTGGGAGGTTGGGTTTTAGTAGGAAAGATTTTCAGTTCAAAAATAGATATTCTAGAACATGTGTTTCGTATATGTTATAAACACATGAAAAATATACTCATTCAAAAAGAAAAAAATGTACGTTGAGTATTAATAAAAAAAATACAAATTACATAAAACAATTCAAAATAATTTTTTTAAATGTTGAATGGAAAGTATACAAGATAAAACATCATATAGCATAATTCTACACCTAAGCAAAGCATAGCCAAGACATAATAGCATTATAAACCCTTAAAAAGGTGCCAAACCCCTAAGCAAAACGTAATAGCTTTGTAATACTTCTATACCACCACCACAAAGTTGCATTTCTTAGTTTACCATCCTCAGGAAGCATCTTTGCTACATCTTCAGATACCTTTCAGTTACCTTGCCACATTTCCTATCACTTTTGCCACTGTTTTAGACTCTTCAACCACAAACTTTACCTCTCTTGAATGCTGAAAACAGTTTCGAAGCAGAGCAAACCCAACCTTAGAAAACAAAAGATATGGCAGACTCGTCTAGCGTCGCTATTGTTGAAACTGATAGCATTATTGGAGTAAGAAAACACATCTCAACAACGTTTTTGTAGCAGTTCCAAAACATTCTATGTTGTTGGTCTGTGATTTGAAAAATTACAGTTGGTGATTTGAAATTGATACAATGTGAAAATCCCAAAAAGTTGTTCACCTGTTGCTTGTACATCTCAAAAACCTAATGCTAAAATACCTTCAAACCT
Source organism: Glycine max (assembly GCF_000004515.6). Taxonomy (NCBI): domain Eukaryota; kingdom Viridiplantae; phylum Streptophyta; class Magnoliopsida; order Fabales; family Fabaceae; genus Glycine; species Glycine max. The sequence goes on from NC_038248.2 coordinate 8,149,463, forward strand.
TACATTGTCTTAGCATAGTTAAATGCTTGGTTTAGCTTAATCATGGTTAATGGTTAGAACTCTAGTTAGTTAGTTAGTTAGAAGTTAGTTATTCCAACTAACTTGTGTATATATAACTGCCGTAATAGCATGTAACTAACTAATTTTTACACTTCAATAACAGATCAAGCTTATTCTTTTTTTCTCTTTTGCTTTCTCTGCAAGTTTTCCAAGCTTGCATTTCTCTCCCATGGTTGATATAAAATCTATGATGGTATCAAAGCTCTTCCTTTGAAGAGCCCTGCTGCGCTACTTATATTCTTCCTCTCGATTATCATATCCTTCATTCTTACATCATGAGTGAACAACAACAAGATCAATCACTTAATGTACACAGTCCTTATTACCTTTATCTGGGAGAAAATCCAGCGATAGCTTTGGTTTCTTCGGTTCTTGATTCATCCAATTATAATTCATGGAGTCGATCTATGCTTATTGCATTAAGTGCAAAGAACAAATCTGAGTTTGTCGATGGTTTTATTCAAAGACCTGCATCAGATCATGCACTTCATGCAGCTTGGAAGAGGTGCAATAATATGGTGATTTCGTGGTTGGTTCATTCAATCTCTCTTTCAATTAGGCAAACATACTATGGATGGATAATGCACAAGGTATTTTGGAAAGACTTAAAATCACGATATTCACAAGGAGACCTTTTAAGAATTTTAGAATTGCAGCAAGACATGACACCAATTAAACAAGGTGACAAGTCTATAACTGAGTATTTTACAAGATTACGTGTAATTTGGGACGAGTTAGAGAGTTATAGACTTGATCCTATATGTGTTTGTAATCCAAAATGTTCATGTGATGCACTTAGTAATGTTTTAGAGAGGAAGAAACAGGATCATGTGATGCAATTTCTTAGAGGACTGAATGATCAATTTAGTACTATTAGATCTAATGTCTTGATGATGGATCCACTACCTAGCATAGCTAAGGTTTTCTCATATGCAGTACAACAAGAAAGGAAAATTAACATAAATGATGCATTAGGAAGCACTAGTTTGATTAATGTAGCAAACACTAACTCATCAAACTCACCCTTTTCATGTACATATTATGGTAAGGATTGGCATATTGTTGATCAATGTTATAGAAAAAATGGATTTCCTCATAATCCATCTTCTAGAAGAGGAAGAAGTGGTTCAACTGGTTTTGGTCGAGGAAATTCAGGTGGAAGAGGCAATGAAATTTGTACTCACTGTGGTTTTACTAATCACACTGTTGATGAATTTTATAGAAAGCATGGATACCCTCCTGGTCATAAATATCATAAGCCTCAAGGACCATCAACCAATAATGTAAATGTTGTAAAAGATAAAAATGCAAATTCAAATGTAGAGCAGAATCAAGAGGCGCAAGGTTCAGATGTCAAATTGACTGCTCAACAATACAAAGCCTTAATGACACTACTGCAACAACAAGGATCTTCAAGTCACAATAGTTCACATGTGAATCAGATTGACACAATGATTGGTTCTGGTCATGTACTTATAGGTAATGTGTCATCAATAAGTTGTAGTATGAGCAAGGCAGGTGAGAATGAATGGATATTGGACTCAGGTGCCATAGACCATGTTACACCCTCTTCTGACTTGTATTCTTCATGTAGACAAATAAGTCTCATTATTGTTAAACTTCCCACTAGTTATATAGTTACTACAACATATGCAGGCACTGTTAGATTTTCTCATTCCTTATACCTTGAGGAGGTATTATACATTCCAAGTTTTTAGTTTAATTTGATTTCTATATCAAAGTTATTGTCTTCTTTGTCATGTAAGCTAACCTTTATGGTTGACACTTGTTTTATTCAGAATGTACAAACCTTACAGAGGATTGGTACAGTTGATTTGGTGGATGGTCTTTATAAGCTCAACATGAAGAAATTTGATTTTGTTTCTGTCATAGCTTTTGTTTCTTCTAATATTTCTACTTGCTCATGTAATAAAGCACCTATTGATCTTTAGCACTTTCGATTAAGACACCCCTCATTTGAAAGATTGCAATTGTTGAAGCAATCGCATCCTTTACTTTCGGTTGACAAATAATTTATATGTCCAACTTGCCATCATGCAAAATAAAGAAAATTTTCTTTTCCTAACAGTGATTCACATTCCTCTTCCCCCTTCTCTCTTATACATGTTGATATTTGGAGTCCATGTCATATTACTTCTTTAAATGGTCATAAATATTTTCTTACCGTAGTGTATGATCACTCAAGATTTGTCTAGATATTTCTTATGAAATCTAAAGCAGAAACTCAATCTCATTTAAAGTCTTTTGTTTCATTTGTTGAAAGGAAATTTGGTACAAAAGTAAAAATGATTCTCTCAGATAATGGTTCAGAGTTCATCATGAAACAATTTTATGATGAATCCGGTATCATACATCAAACTTCTTGTGTTGAAACTTCCCAACAAAATGAGATTGTCGAACGAAAACATCAACATTTACTTAATGCACTAGATATCTACTCTTTCAGTCTAACTTGCCTCTTGTCTTTTGGTCCTATGCTCTTATTCATTCTACTACTCTTATAAAATGTATGCATACTCCCTTCCTTGACAACAAAGCTCCTTATGAGAAACTCTATGGGCATCCCTATGACATTACCATTCTAAGAGTCTTTGGTTGTTTTTGTTTTCCTAGCACACTTTCTGCAAATAGGAAGAAGCTAGATCCTAGAGCTGCTACTTCTGTTTTTCTGGGCTTCAAGTCACATACAAAAGGTTATGTCACTTTTGATCTTAAAATAAAGGCCATCAGTGTATCCAGGAATGTTATCTTTTATGAAGATTGTTTTCCTTTCAATGTCCAGGATTCTCATGATCCCATTACTGTTTTGCCTATACCAATTTCTTCTTTTCATGATGGCATTGAATTTCCTACCTCCACTTCTTCCATATTACCATTTGTCCCACCTGATTTTTCTCCTGCAGCCTTTACACCCACAGAAATACCACAAACTTTTAGAAAATCAGAAAGACAGATTCAAAGACCAGGCAAATATAAAGATTTTCATGTTAGCTATTTACCATCAACTGTTGCCAATCACTCTACAGGTAGTCTTTATCCCTTAAGTTTTGTACTTTCTTATAACAGATTATCTCCATCTTATCATAGTGCAATTTTATCTTTCACTCAACAAGTTGAACCTAAGTCATATAGTGAGGCATCCAAAGATCCTAATTGGATTCAAGCCATGAATGTTGAGATTCAGGCATTAGAAGCTAATCATACATGGACACTTACTGATCTTCCTCCACATAAGACTGCCAATGGTTGTAAGTGGGTCTATAAAATCAAACATAAATTAGATGGTTCAATAGAACGATACAAGGCGAGATTAGTTGCCAAGGGATACACTCAAGTGGAGGGTCAGGACTATCTAGATACTTTTTCTCCAATGGCTAAATTGACTACAGTCAGACTATTACTTGCTCTAACTGCTATTAACAAATGACACTTAAGGCAGCTTGATGTAAATAATGCTTTCTTACATGGAGATTTAAATGAAGAAGTTTACATGGTGATTCCTCAAGGTATTAATCCAAAAAAGCCAGGTTTAGTGTGCAGACTTCAAAGGTCTTCGTATGGGTTGAAACAGGCCAATAGGCAATGGTATCCATGTTATCCTTTTTTCTGATATTTCATGGTTACAAACAATGTGCTTTTGACTATTCTTTATTTCTAAAACATCAACACAATTCTATCACTGCTTTGTTGGTTTATGTGGATGATATAGTCTTATTTGGAAACAATTTTATTGAGATTCAGAATATTACACACCTATTGGATAATGCTTTCAAAATTAAGGATTTGGATGATCTAAGGTTCTTTCTAGGCTTTGAAGTGGCTCGTACTTCTATTGGTATCAATCTTTTCCAAAGAAAGTATGCATTAGATATTCTTACTGATATTGGCATGTTGGGTTCTAAACCAATATCCACTCCCTCTGATTACACTACCAGATTGCATCAACATTCTGGTTCTCCTTTCTCAGCTAAAGATGCCTCTTCTTACACGAGATTAATAGGTAGATTAATCTACTTAACAAACACAAGGCCTGATATCACATTTGTTGTTCAACATTTAAGTCAGTTTGTGGCTTAGCTAACTTTAGCTCGTCAACAAGTTGCTTCCCAAATTCTAAGATACATCAAAGGGTCTCCCGGTGCAGGCATTTTCTTTTCAGTAGATAGTTTTATCCAATTGAAAGGCTTTAGTGATTCAGAGTGGGCTGGCTGCATTGACACTACAAGATTTATTACAGGATTTGCTGTTTATCTTGGTTCTTCTTTAATTTCATGGAAATCTAAGAAGCAAGATACTTTTTCTATAAGCTCTTCAGAAGTTGAATACATAGCTCTAGCCAGTGCCACTTGCGAGCTGCAGTGGCTAACCTTTCTATTAGAAGAATTCAAAGTTATTTTCCATCAACCTGTTGTTCTGTACTGTGATAACAAGTCAACTTTACATATTGCTACAATTCCTGTGTTTCATGAAAGGACCAAGCATATCGAAATTGATTGCCATATCATTTGAAAGGAGATCCTTGTAAGGCTTGTCAAACCAATAACTTCTGCCAATCAACTTGCAGATATATACACCAAAGCACTTATGCATGGTGCTTTTTAGTTCTTATACACCAAATCAGGAATGTCCAACATTCATTCCTAGCTTCAGGGGGGATCTTAGTATAGTTAGATGCTTAGTTTAGCTTGATCATGGTTGATGGTTAGAACTCTAGTTAGTTATTTAGTTAAAAGTTAGTTATTCCAACTAACTTGTGTAATATTGCTGCCATAACATCACGTAACTAACTAATTTTTACACTTCAATAACAAATCAAGCTTATTCTTCTTTTCTCTTTTGCTTTCTCTACAAATTTTCCAAGCTTGCATTTCTCTCCCATGACTAATATCAAATCTATGACACTGCCAAGTATAATTAGAAGCTCAGGATGCATTGCATAGGATTCATAATCCAGTTTGATAAGGAATAAAAGAACCCCCTGCAGCCTTGTTCCATTACCAAGTCAGCACTTGAATTTTCTCTAACAGCTCAAAAGATAGTTATAAAGGCAATAGAAATTCTAATTAACTAATGGACTAAAATTTTATAAATCCTAATGAAGCCAAAAATTGCAATACTACTCTCAAGAATGATGTCCTAGACTCTGATATTTCATGTTGTCCATACAGTTGAACCTTTTCAATAACATAGTTTTGACATGGCTAGAAATTGAAAACCATGCATTCGTCCAACTTCTTTTGTACTCCCTATCCAACTAGGTATTTGCTGAAAAGCCAGAAGAAGAAGAAAAACCACTTAGAATAAACCTGAAAGATACAACATATCATTAATGATTAAAATGCCGTGAGTTTAAATTATCACCCAAATAAAGAATAGATTGAATTTGCCTCCTTCAATATTATTATTGGGTTTTGTTCGGTTGAGTGAAACTCATAGCATTAGAGCCTCACATTTTTTTTTCAATTAATATATGAAACATGTTATTTTAGAACCATAACAGCAGAATTCTTACATCAAGTTTAGCAGTAAAAATCATTCCAATAGAAAAACAACTCTACAAATGAGTAAATGATAATTTTTTCAGAAAAATAAGACGGATTTAATATATCAACTCACATGCAAAAATATTCTAACGTTTCTCAAAAGTTTTACAAACAATGACATAGTAACATCTAATGTTTACAAATAATTACATAATCTCATCATTGCCTCAAAATCATAGAGCCATGGTCAGGCATGGACCAAAGGAGCAAATTATCATGATCTTGGACTCAAATTCAAACTAAACTTTGTTAATATCACAGCAAGCCTTTCCAATCAAATTAACTAAGGATCAGCCTCAATTCCAAAAACTTAGCAATGTATAAAAGAAACAAGTCAATCTTTTGTAGTACTCCAATTTTGACAAATTCCGGTCCTAGTTGAGAAGTCATCAATGCATAAAAAATAATTACTATTGAAACTCAACTATGCTATTCTAGAATCAAGATTAACAGAAAACATTTGATTGGAGCCGAGACAAATAGTTGACGATAATTGGAATTATCTGAAAGAAAAAGAGACAAAGGTATTTAAACTGTGAGCAAATATTTTATATGGAGGGAAGGTGTAAAAAGAAAGCGAGATAAGTTAGCAAATGCGACCACTATTTTTAATGCAAGTAAACTACTTTTGATCATGAAGATTTCCTACATTTGAATATTCAACTGCAAGAACCTCAATCCAAATTAGATAGAGAAGTCTATAAAATGCTACAGCCAAGAACCACAATCATTTTGAAGGCAACACCTATTATAGATCAGCTCTGTCCTAAAAACCAGAACCACTATCATTGTAGCACCCCACCTATTAAAATACTTATGCAAGGTAGTAGACCGTTGAAATTGCACCAGTTGTCTTCAGTTAAAATGAATGAGAGGGTACATTATAGTACCAACACAAAAGCAAATGGAGAAAAAACTGGTAACACTATGGTGTACATCATGAAGAAACTCTAGCGGAGCCTAGCCTCGTTTCAATCAAGAGAAAGAAAATAATTCTCATGCAAATTTTATCCACCCACGTAAAATTCCTTGCTGGATCAACTTAATAGTCTCGCACATTTTTAATTGTCCATTGTTATACACATATTGGCCCATACATCTCTTTTCCTTTAAAAACCTGAAGTGTAATAGAAAAAGTATTCATAACAGTAAGAAAGAAAATTCATTATAACAAAAATTAAACTTATTCAAGAATTAAATAAAAACATAATACTGGAAAGGCATATGACTTGTCAACATTGGAAATATAGACAGCAAGCTAAACTTGAAGAAAACCCTTTCAAGAAGAAGCTAACCAATGAAGATCTCACTTAATAAGCACAAGTAGGGAAGATAAGAAGATAAGTTGCAAAGCAACAATAAAAGACAGCAACATGAGAAGATAAGAAGCAAAATTCAGTCCTATCAAGCATACTGCTGTATGAAATAATATTGACCTCTCAACAACTGAATATAACCATCACTCTTTAGTCCACACAATTTTCTAAATATAAGCCAGACAACCATTAATGAAAGCTCTGCTTTAAGATATTTGGTGACAACCAAAAATCCCAAAAATTCAAACTTCATGCCAAACTTTATCCAATAATGAAAGCTCTGCATTAAGATAAATCAATAAAATATTTAAGAGTTTGGAATCTTTGTAAGTGTTTCTTGAGATGAGACACAACAATGAAGCAATCTTCGATCAAGTGAGTTTGTCAACAAAATTCCAACAGTCAGCTATATCACAGAATTTTGGTGGAAGAAAACAAAAAACATGAATAATTGCATCGAATCTTTCACGTAACTGAAAACAAAGAAGATCATGATTTGATGGTTAGGCACTTGAGTTGACAAATAGGATCCATTATTTTGTCCACGTTATAGAAAGAACTAATTCTGTCGAGCACTCTTAGCTGTGAAATTCAAGCATACACATTATGTATAACCACATGAAAAACGTGCAGAATTTAAGGCTAACTCAGGTAAATCATTGTTAATTGAATAGTGATTTAGCACCCTCTATCTCCCCGATAACATTGTTATGTTATAGGTACTACCAATGTGGATGATCTTAGTTATTATACATGCAGTGCATTCTTAATTTGGTTCCTATAAAAATTAAGAATGTGATACATATACATGTGGACCAAATTAATGTTATATTTATAGAGACCAAATTAAGAGTGTACTATACATATAAGGATCAAATGATCAAATTAAGAAGGCATTACATATATAGAGACCAACGTAAGAGTCAACAATCAACATAGAACGGTTATAGACGACATCTTCACAACAAAGACCAAACTAGTTTACTAATTTAATTTTTACGTACAAAAACCAAATTGAAAATCCACGACACATGTAATGATCATTAAATTATGTATTTGACCAAATTGTTATCTATGACTATGGCTATACACCACAGCCACCACACATGACCTAAAGACTTTACTTGGTTGGAAAATGACTGTCACAACTCACTAACAAGTCCACGTTTGACACGACTTTGAAAACGGGAGATGAGACAACAAATAACTAGATAAAGCATATCACATTAAGACTCGGATAAAACTATATCCTCAAATTATTAGTTCTACATGTGAGTGAGGAAAGCATATAAAAGGGAATCGTGTAAATTTTATAAATAATAACGCACCAGACCAATGCTACATTAGGATTAGGGTATAAGAATGACAAAAGGTTACAAATTTATTGAATGGTAGGGTCCTTCCAAGTGCTAAATGGCAAACAACTCAAAAGCTAATATGTTACAACAAAAAAAAAAAGTGCCAATCACATCCACAATTTGGACATATCTGATGAGAAGCCATTTTGGCATTGCTTTCCAGAAAACCAATAATATGTCCCCTCCTCTCTCCAATGTCTCTTGGCTGAGACAATACATTCAATCATCTCATATTCTCATCACACAAGAAGGTTATGCCTGAGTTTGAATGCCCAAGGAATCTCATAATGTTTGCCCCTTACTCTAGCCACCAATGAAGCCTAACCGGTGAAGAATGACAGCCAAAATGAGCATTAATATAGCAAAGATCATGCCAGGTTTCCCTAGCAGCCAGTTCTTTGTCTTTCTCGCAGATTCAACTCCTCTTTGAATCCTGTCTGCCCAAAGCATCTACAAAGACAGTGAAAAGATTCATCTTAGTACTACTGTACAAGTCTATAACCATCCAACCTAAGTTTATCTACCCTATATTTCCTAGAATTGCCACACCTTTATTTTACCATCCTCATCTAAGGTAAAATTTTTGTTTACAAACTAAGAATATATTGTAGAGTTTGGAGAAGAAGATACCATTTTATCCAAGCTCTCCGGTGATAAGGATGACATGGCTTGCTGAGCTTTTGCAGCTTCTTCTGGTGAAAGCTTAACACCAAATTGTTCACCCATGTTAGCCATCATTTCCGGGCTCATATTTTTAACCATGGATGTGAACATCTGCCAAAACAACATTAAAAAATTACGGGAATACACATATAAATGCCAAAGACAAGAATGTTTCAAGATAGAGAATCTGTACTACTTGCCAAAAGAAAATACAAAATGAGCATATGAAAAGTCAATCTCAGACAACAGAAGTGACAACTAAAGAGCAACACATTTACATAATTAAAGGGAATACTTGATCAGAAATTACTCCTTAGTAACATGACAAGTAAAAGGGGCAAGTTGATTGCATTTATTCCAGCCAGGTATGTGGAAGAAAGCTAGAGATCATTTTATCTCCTTAACAAGAAATACAAACATACCTTCCGCATAGCTGGATCTTTCATCTGGTTTCTCATCTGTTCTTGGAGATTGGCACTTGAGGAAGGGAAGTTTGACTGAGAAGCATTTCTCATATTTGAAAACACATTATGAGAACTTGATTCTCCAAAAGCAGTAGTTCCATTAGTACTTGATGATGGTAAGTTTGACCGGGAAACATTTCTTTCATTCTCATCTACTGCTGCTGCTAATGGAGTAGATTCTTTCCCTTTCAGTGAGGATGCCATTTCAAACATCCTCTTAAGGTCATCTGCTGGCATTTTACTAATCATATCACTTGCTGCTTTAAACATATCAGGTGTCACATTTGGAGGCATTGATCCAGGGTTGAAAGAAGAATCAGGGGAACCTCCTCTAAAAATTGGATTATCCCCTTGAAATGAAGAAGCCATGTCAAGCATTCTTTGAAGTTCCTCAGGTGACATTTTACTAACCATATCAGAGGTAGTTTTAATCATATCTGGAGACACATCTTTGAATTGTCCAGCATTCAAAGAAGCCAGTGTGGCAGGATCGGTATTTGAAATAAAGTTTTGGAATGATCTAAAAAAAGAAAAGAAAAAAAAGAATGTAAATCTTTTGTAGACCAATCGTTAAATTGAAAACAAACATAAAATGCTTAGAAACTTTATAAAAAAATGCTAACTACCTGACAGCTTCAGGATCTTTTTTCAATGCATCTAAACTGTCTGTCTTTGTTTTTGGAATTCCATTGTTGGCTGTACTGTAACTCTTAGAGGAGTCACCAGATTTTTTTAGTTGAACCACCGATTGTTTCAAAGAGCTTCCAGAAGGAACATCCTCAACTTCAGTTATTTCTTCAGTTACTATTCCTAGATGCATTATGCCAAAACTGAATTGTTAAATCTGACATCTATTTATAAGCATAAAGCTCATGAGGATTAGGCGAAGTGAAAGGTAAAGTAGAAAATAAGTGAGGGGAACACATACTTCTAGGTGCATGCTCACCACCTTCCATTGCCAATTTTTCCTTGGTATCCCTGAAATAAGCACTTCATATCAGCTTACTTCCAATATATCAATTCCTTCATTATAGGTTATACAAGATTCAATCAGGAAAAACAGAATGGTAAACAGCTCACAGATATACTTAACTCAGCATACAATCAATTGTTTACATTAATTTGAAGCAAAATCAATCTTAAATAATAATTAGAGACTCATCAGTTACAACAGCAGATGTGTCATATATGTAATAAGTAGATCAATAAATAGTTCTGTTTCTAATATAGATGCAAGTATGTAGTAGAAGGGAGCAAGATCATACCGTAAAAGCTCTGTAATTGTATCATCATCAGGGGACACTTCAAGTGCCATGCTCAGATCAGAAACAGCATCCTAAAAAAATTACAAATGTCATTGAATATAAACCAAATTCCACATCAACCTTAATGTTAAAATGTTAGTCAAGTAACAAGAAGCTCACTTTTAGTAGACCCAGTTCCTTATAAGCTTGACCTCTTCGATAAAGAGCCTTAAGGTTCTTCGCATCATATGCCAAAACCTACCATAGTTAAAGCACATTAATGCACTGCTATATAAAACAGCCAACTTTCAAGCAATGAACTTAAAATAATAGCAAATTACAATCTAAGACCATAATCCAAATTTGCATTGTTACAAAAGCAAGACAAAAGGGAGCAACTATTTTCTTGCATAATACAATTACAATGTAATTTTCTTTCCAATCTTCTAAGCTGATAAATTTCCTCATAATACCACTACTTAAATATTACAGTTGGCTATTACAATTAGCATCATATTTCAATGGTAAGAGAAAAAGGAATTACAAATACCTCAGAACCTTCTTTTATGCATTCATTATACTGGCTTGTCTTCAAGTAACAGGACATCAAGTTCAGAGAGCATGCCAAAAGAAGCTTTCTACTCTGGAAAGATGGTACCTCTTTAATGTTTTCCTTAGCCTAGAATATATAAAACGAAATTAATGTAATAGAACCAAAAAAAACAGATAATTTCATCATAAGTTTCAATTCTCAAAACAAGGATAAATAAGAGAAAGAGGTGTGGGAGAGAATGTTAAGCGGCCACAAAAAGTTTACTTACAAGCATATACTTCTTCAAAGCATCATTGTACCTTCCTTGATTATGAAGATCATTTCCCTGCAAGATTTAATTTTAGTTTATCAAGGCACATGATAGATTTTTACAGAAACTGAAAAACTATAAAAATATATCAGGGTAGTACACAGAGTATAACAGATGTCTTATTATGCAATGACAACGAGTTCCTTTTCTGATCAGACCATTCTATGGAACTAAAGTATTATCCAAATGTAATTTTATGTATGTATGTGTGTGTGTGTGTGTGTGTGTTAGAATGTAGTTGTTAACTGCTCTTTCAAACCACAAACAAGGTGAACTGCAAGAATAGTGGAACTTACTCCAGGTTTTCTTTTGCCTACAACCTTGGATTCATTGCAAGTCACACATATAATTCATCAATATCAGATAAAGAAAAAAAAATCCCATGGTTGTTTAAGATTCGTGTTTCACAAAGGCACAACCAGCTGAAGTTCTCACTATACGACTCACCTGCTTCTTCAACATCTCAGCCGCACTCAACTGATATTTGATCTGGGCATCAACCCGGGATCGCATCGCTGCCACTTCCTCAGGACTCGCATTAGCCACCTTCTCACCAATCTCGGCCATTTCTTCCGGACGGGTATGCTTTAATTGCTCTGCAGCAAGTTTAAAGTCTTCAGCACTCATGTTCTTCATGCTCTCCGAGGCCATCCTCATCAGCTCTGGATTAGACATCATCTGCAATCCCAAGAAACATCGCACAACACCACAATTAACATTGATCCTAGATAGCAAACCTCGGCATCAAAACCCAAAACATGTTCCCTCATATCAAAAACCATAACCAACACACTTATCCTAAATACTAACATTTCATACCCTAACGTTCAAATTTAAATATCCACAAAACACGGACATTAAAAGAAGGGTTTGAACCACAAAAAATCTCTTCCCACCCCCCCCCCCCCCCCCACCACACCCCCAGGAGAAGAATTCCATTAAAAAAGGGCCACGATTTTTTGTTTTCACAAACGAATTTGTGTTCATTCTGAACAATGTTTTAAAAAAGTTCCACAACAGAAATTTCAGCTGCAACATCAAGGTATTTTTACTCATCGCGACTGCAATTTCCCGCAATATCAAGGATCACGACAAAACTGCGACCGCGACCGCAATTTAAAACCTTGATCCTGACATTGCACCTCAAAGCACAAAACAAAATGCGACAAAAGTCACAAACACAATTGCAGAGGCAAGAAGAGGAAGAGAAAAGACACGCCTGTTGTTGGATCCGAGCCAACTCAGCGGGTGACATGCGACTCATCTGCTCCTGAGCGATCTTCATCAAATCGGGATCCATCATACCGTTGAACATTCTCGATACCCAATTGAAATCTAAGCAACCCCAGCACGTCAAAAACGAAGCTTGAGACGATTCCCAATGATGAGAGGGAAAAGGGGGATGCTTTTGTTTTTGTTCAATAGAATTGGAGAAAGTTGCAGAGGTTAAGGAAAGTTTCCTAGTTATGTGTGTTTTGGGAAACTTGAGGAGAAGGTGTTGTGTTGGGAAATTGAGGAACAGGGGAATTGTTGGAAAGAAAAGAGGAAGAAGGGGTCCGATTTGGAGGTGCCGCCTGCCAAACCTGAAAAGAGGAAAAATTAAAAGTAAAATAGGAATGGAACAGGAATGTGAGAGAACCCCTAACAAACAAAACAAGAGTCGAATATGCGTAAAGAGTGCCGACGAAATTACTCTCTTGCCCTTGACACGTTTTTGTTGTCCTTAATTTTCTTCAGGTTTATAGATGTAATTGGAGCATGATATAACATGAACAAGACTATTTAAGATAAGATAAGATGAATTATTATATTTTATTTTAAATAATTATTTGATATATTTATAAGTTATAATTAATTTATGATAAATATTATCAATATATTTTTTAACACACTTTTTCATATATTATTTTTCTTTTATCAATTAAAATATATTAAAAATTATAAAATTAGGAGAGAAATTCAATAAATAATACATGAGACTCATTAAATTTTATGGTTTTCAATATATTTCAACAACCAATAAAAAATGATAAATTCAAAAGAATGTGTTAGAGATAATAATATGACCATAACATTTCTCTTAATCTATTTTATTACTCATCTCATTTTGTTGGGTCAACCTAATTTTTATTTTTTTTAAATATTGAGTTAAAATGTAATTATATTATATATACTTATAAAAAGATTTATATTCAACATCTTATTGTATACATATTTATAGAAAAATGGTTCCCCTTATTTTTTATGATTTTACCTATTGTTTGGGAGAGAAGAAAAAAAAGAAGGAGAGAAAATTATAAAATTTAAATTAAAAAAGTTTAAATTTTTTTCTTTTATAAATCAACTATTTTTCTTATTTTTATTTCACTTTCTCCCCAACATAAACAAAGAAAAATACATCGTCATTTGTGTTTTCTTTTTTCTTTATTTTTTTCTTCCACTTTCATCCCTTAAAAAACATTTATCAATAGTAATTTCTCATAATTTTTTTGCCTGAGTTTTTAGTCCTTGTTGCTAACTTAGAAAATCAAAATGATAATGTAATATCTACATTGACATTCATGTGACAAGTTACATTGGACTACTAGTCTGACGTGACAACCACATGATAAAATATTATTCTTTAAATTTAGTTTGATTTTTTTTTTTGGTTTCAAAATCATCATAAAAGATAAATTATGGAAATGATCTCTCGTTTTATCACAATTTACATATTTAATTCTTAAGAAAAGTTTGACTGATTTTAGTCTTTAAATATTTGTTTGTATTTTTGTCCCTCACATTAACTTAGATTGTTAAACTTAATAGTTAATTAATTATTATTTTTACATAACTTGTATTATTATTTAACAACAATTCCATATCTAATAATAATCATACTTGTGACTATGATACATGTTTCCTTGTATCACTGCTTTCACCATCCATATCTTATTTGCTTCCAGGTGAAAGGTTTGAAAATATGATCAAATTAGATTGATCACCTCCGCTTCAAGAGAATGACCATTGTTTGTATGTTTCAGACTATGTTGTGTAATGAAAATTGTTGTTTCCACCAAGGGTACACAACAATTGTATTGTAGAACCCAACTATCAAGGAATTCAAGGTCACTCATCTTAATCCTACTAACTTTCCACCATCTCAGGTGGATCTTATATCCTTGTCTTTGTGGATTTCATGATGAAGATGATTACAAGGAGATTTGACATATGAACTTTTATCATGTTACCAATTATGAACATGACATGGAAAAATTGCCTCTACCACGTTTCCCTTTATGGCAAATATATAATTTGAAAAGTAACTCTTGGAATAGATTTGATGTATGTTTGATCTTGATGGTGTAAGTGACCATGTATACCTGGTATATAATATGTAATTAGCTAGCACATGATTTAATGGTGTTATTTGACTTGAACAATGAGATCTTTCTTATGACACCTTTACCCTCAAACATGGTTGTTAGTCTTATCTGGAATTGATGGTGAGACAATTAGTAGTGTTAAATGGATCATTTGCTTTGATCACAAATAATGAAAAAAAAAAACAATATTTTTCACATTTTAATTTTGTGACAAACTTGGCATGAAGGAGTAGTGGATTGAACTCTTCATTGTTGGTCTATTCTCACATGGTGTACATCTTATTAGAGTAAGAAAAAAGGTTGATATAACTTTCATCAAAGATAATGAACCTATTGTGACTTAATTACTCGAGTGATTAAGAAATTCGGTATTAAAAGAATTATTCGGTCTTAGATATTATTATATAAGGAAAACTTTTTTTCCATTTATTTCAATTGAAGGAATGTATAATTAATTTTTTTTCCTTATTTAAGTTCAACTTTTACCTAAGAGATTCATGTTTCTTCTCATTGTTAATCGATTAACAAACGAATTAAATCGAACAAGTAGTAAAAATGGTAAGACTAAGTATCGTGTCTATAAGAACTTTGTTTATGTAAGACAATTTGTGTAAAACCAAATTTTTAAGCAATTGAAAAGGATAAGTTGATTTAATTTTAATGTAAAGGTGCAAAAATTTAAAGGCTATGATCTGCAAGCAAGATAAAAACATAACAATCTTCACATGAACGAAAGATCGAACACTTGGAATGCGAAGGGTGTAAACAATAATTAAAAGACATAGTTAGGGATAATGGTGATACTAAACCAATATCTCACTAATAATGAATGTTTCTCCCTATTGAATGAAGTTCCTATGTCATCTCGACTCACTATAATCTTCTAACGTTGATTCCTCAATTGCTAGAAGCTTTATAACTTAACCTCACTCCTAATTTCTTAGCAAGTGCAATTAAATGATTTGATATGAGCAATAGTCATTAAGAGACTAACAAATATCACTCTATTCCTAGAAGAGACACCCATTAGTTACCATTCTCAAAACTTAGTTTTCAAAACATTTTCCAATGACAAAGAAAAAAAGATTTTCATTGATTTGAAACTATCAAAAGAAAATAATAATGGTTTTCAATTTTATCCAAAAAAGGGGGGATGCACCCTTTTTTGAAATGATCCATTGTTAGAAATATATTCTATTACCTTTATTGATAATAATTAAAAATTTTGCCGAGATACTATTTTTTTCAAATTCCCAACTAGTTGGAAGATTATAGGGATTGGAAGAGAGAAATGTATATTAAATGCACGTATAATGGCATTCAATTATCCGAAAGAGAATTTCCCAAAAAATGGGTAACAAATGGTATTTAGATAAAGATATTATTTCTTTTTTGTCCAAAACCTTGGCACAAATCTAAGCTACAATCCAATGGTAAGAAAAAAGATTTAATGAAAAAAAAACTAAAATATAAGTGTATGATTGATCAATCCACAAACTAGCATTAAAAATAGAGAAATGGAAATAACATAAAACATTCATTAAATAGGTAGTTAAGATAATTACATGAGAGTTGCTAGTACACCAATCCCCAATTATGAGAAGAAAACTAGCCTCTCATAGTCATTGACATGTGAGGCATGGAGGGGGGATGATTACAAGAGAAGAGACGAAGAAAAATGAAGGAAAAATGATGAAAAACTCAAAAACTCAATGATTTTTCCCTAAAATCTAGGTTGATTCCTTTTTGATTCCAATGAGAATGTCCTTTTATATTTGGCTCAAGGCCCTTGTTTTGTCACTTCACTTTAGACACTATTTGTTGGATGAGCTCTTTTGAATTCTCGTATTGAATGATTTTTTATTCCTTCCCGAGGGATTTGCTTGCAGGACAAGTTCCTCATATGATCTAGTCCTCTTTCTTCGCTCTTGAGTTGACACATGGTCTTTTCTACCCGAGCTTCCTTGTTGGGCGAGCTTTCTTTTAGCGACAACTTCCCTTCTTCTTCTTGGTGTTCCAAAACTCTAATAAAAATAAAAGAAAAACTAATAAAATGCTTAATGTTTTATTTACCATACTAAAGTTCCATGAAAGCATTAAATTCTAACTATTTCAGACGAAACTAAACAAAAATTAAAGAAAAAACAAATAAATTAGTAAGTAAAATTGATGCCAAAAGTAATCATGCACAACAATAATTACTTATTAGGATATATTTCCTTGCATTCAAAGTGGCTAATTCGAAAACCAAAACTTGTTCAATCTGATTTACATACATTAAAATTGTGAAACTTAATTGATGTTAAAAATTAATATAATATTAATTTATTTATTTATTAATTTTTAATTATAATATAATTTATAGATTTAAAATTATTAATCATATAAAACCAAATATTTTTTAGTGTACAAAGATTTAGAACTTATTTTTTTTATAAACTACCCAAACCCTTGCTTATTAAGTTTGACCTTAGTATTAAAAAAATTATATGTATTCAAATATTTTTTATCATAATTTTTTTTATTCTATAGATTACAATTTACATTACATAAATTAAAATTCAAATACTAATTAAATTCTTTATTTTTTGGGTATTCACCCAAATGTTTACTTAAAAAGATCAATTTGAGATTTCAATCTCAATTGAATCAACGATCTATTATCCATTTTTATTTTGAAACAGAAAAAAAAAAGCCATCACGATTCCCACTTGAGACACGTGCCCTTCTTTTGAAAAGTAAAATGTGTTTCTAAATTCTCAGCGAACTACCAATTCAAATCACAGAAATGGAGGGAAACCACCTCAATTCCGTTTCTCCCAAATCTCTCTGATTCCGACGTTCTCACTTCCGAACCGAACCAAAAAAACCCTATCACCGTTCCGCAAAGCAAATCCCTCCATGGCGGAAACCCTAAGCCCCAACCCCACGATGGATCAGAAGCAGAGGCTCCGCATCCTGTCCCCGACCAGCCCCTTCATCCTGGGCTCCAACGACGACAAGCTCGAACGCGCCCAGGCACGCGACGCACGCGCCACCGCCATCCGCCGCAAGAGCCTCGCCCTCAATCAGCCCCTTCAGCCCAACTCCGATCCCTGCCTCAACAAACAGCAGATCATCGACTTGTTCCAAAACTGCATCAAACTCGCCAGCGAAAACGTAAACACCCCCCCCCCCCCCCCCCCACAAAAAAAAAACAAAAAGAAGAAATAATTTTTTTATTTTTTTTATTTTGTGTGCTTGCAGAAAATTAATCAGAAAAATACGTGGGAGTTGAACCTGATTGACCACCTCACAGATATCATCAAGGCGGAAGAAGAAAATGATGCGGAGACTAATTTTCAAAAGGTATGTTATAATTGATGTTAAATTATTCATCTTCCCCCTTGGTTGTTTCCATTTTATAGTTTAGTTTCGAGAAAATTGTAAATTTTAGTTCTTACACATGCTTGAAAGTTAAGCTTTAGTCTCTAACAATGACAGCAGAGAAAATTTTCTGGTTGCATAAAACTGCTACAACAACATTCTGGTGGTGATAAACCACTACAACAATTGCCTAGGGGACTAAAGCTTATAATTTTCTCTCACAGGAACTAAAACTTAAAATGAGGACAGGTGTAGGGATCAAATAAATAGTTTAGCCTGTGATTACTTTGCAGTTTGATAAATTATGAGATTTTTGTTATTTAAGGTTTTATTGGATAGTGTTATGTCACCTGCGATACTAACAAATCCATATGCAATGCACATATATTTAAATTTAAATTGGTATGCTGAAGGGTGGTTCCATTGTTTATAGATTGCATAAATTAACTTCCTATAGTGATTATTTTTTTAATCAACAAGAGTGAATTTGTTACCATTGTAACCATTCTCACAGCAATGGCACAAGAAGTGAAGTTATGTTTGTGTAGAATGTAGATGTTCATTGAAATTGAAATTTTGTTTGGGCAGGCAAGCTGCACTCTTGAGGCTGGAGTCAAAATTTATTCATTAAGGGTGGATTCAGTGCATTCTGAGGCATATAAAGTTCTTGGTGGGATGAATAGAGCAGGCCAAGAAGCTGAGGAAGGTTTCAATTTATATACCCTTTTATCAAGCATAGTGCAGCTTTTGCCCTCTTATCATTTTCGTTTATTGAAAAATGAAAAAATGCATTTGTAGTGAGCTCCCTTGGTGATTGCTTTGTGGGCGGAGGTTATGTGGGATTGTTTTGCTTCCTTATCATATAACTAGTGCTCTAATTCTGAATAATGTTTGGTAACTAATGATTAATGAATGTTTGAATGACTTTGAATTCAGAGTGCAATACATTATTTTTGGTTTTGTAATCTTTCGTTCTCAATTAGTTCTAATGCTAAGCCATGATGTCAGATACTACCCTGAATGGTGTTAATATTGAAAGTGGACAAGTAGAAAGCAGGAAAGAAACGAGCAAAAAGGTCTGTGGTCTTTGGATCTCTGGACTTGACTGGTTAAACATTTTGCTTAGTTTTAAGAGTTGTTTTTGCATGCAGTTGTCACCTTTGTCAACATTGGAATCATCTTTTGAGGCACTTAATGTAAAGAAGTTCGATGGTGATCTCAAATCCTATTTTATTTCTGTTACTTGTTTGCTGAGGCGTTGTGTTGAGGTTGTGCTGAAAATGGGTTATACTATTGTTTTTTTTTTTTGTTAAAGCTGCATTTGTCGTGGATCCTCTCTATCGCCAAACAACAGCAAAATTCGATGAAGGTGGAGCCAAGGGTCTTTTAATGAATAATCTCGGTGTATATGGTGACTGTAGGGTGCTCTTTGATTCACAAGAAGTTCCTGCTAAGTGTATGGCAAGCCAAAATCAATCTGATATTTCAGATACTATTGATCTTTCCTTTGCCAAAGGTTTGTTACTTTTTGAATACTATGGCGTGAAACTGTTGTTACATCTGCAAAAGAACACATTCAATGTGGACAATGATGACTTACTTTCGTCTGTAGATTGTATTGATCAAATGGTGTTGGACATGCGTGTAAAGGATGAAATTTCTCCAAGTCTCAGGACTATAGTAAACCAATTTGATGAAAGTAACAGAAGACCCGCTGATATTCAACTTCAAGGCCAGAATTCAGCTGAAGATCTTGACAATGCTGATAATAATGAAAATGGTTTTTACAGAGAAGAATATGAGAACTGCATGGCCTGGAGTGATGATCGTGATGACCAAACAGTTGTTGCCGATCCAGGTTATAATGATGCAGATCCAAGTTTTCCCAGTTACCCTCAGGTTTTTCTGTTTTTCAAACATAGAAACATATGACTGTCTTGAATGAGCTTTTAAATTTTTTCTTTAAATATTTTAATATGTGAATGATGCACTTGTTTTAAAAACATTCCAAATCTTGTACTTGTAGGACAATGATGAGCCATTTCCTTCCCCAGAAATTGATATGGATGGCAGATTTGAAAATGTTGACGGGTATTTATTTTTGAGTCTGGGTTTTAGTTCAAAACAAAATGCATGGGCAGGGCCTGATCATTGGAAGTATCGAAAATCCAAAGGTGGGGTTTGGATGCCAGATAAAGATTTTAATACTTATATATTTTTAGAATTCAGTAAGGTAATTATTTTAGAATCTTTATTGTAGTCTCAGAGGTTCATCCTACTTCTGAAGATGGGTCGACCCTAAAAAGTAGACAGCCAAAGAGTAAGAGACAAACTGAAGTTGATTTAAATTTCACAAATTCTCTTGAGAAAAAAATGCTAGATACATTTTCTCCTCCCAAGAATCCCAAATTGTTACTGCTTCCTGAAAGCAGATTACCTTGCAATACAAAACTTCCTGAGGATTGTCACTATCAGCCAGAAGATCTTGTCAAGTTATTTCTTCTGTCTAATGTAAAGGTAGTTTCTTTTAGATGAGTTTCAAAGTGTTCTCACTGGTGATTTCTTGTCAAGTTTCTTTTAGATATGTGAAGACATGTAGCGGTGTTTATTTTATATATCTGATGATTTCTATTCTTTCTTTAGTGTCTCGGGAGGAAGGCAAACAGGTTCTCAGGTAAAATTTGCAGTTGTAAATTTGTGATTTCAATATATGTGTGTGTGTGTGTGAAGTATGAATTGATTTTTAAATTCTATGAAAATTTGTAAATTTATTCTATTTCATAAGACTATCAACACAATAGTTGAATTGCTAAAAATATAACTTCTATCAAAATTAGTTAAAACTTAAAAAAGTGTCGTTTTCCCAAGTTTGACGAGGTGTAATTGATCCTATTAAATTACACCAACTTCACACTTTGGTGTAATGTGATCTCATCTCTCGCTTTATATACATAAATATAAAAAAAATTTAGAGAACATTTTAGCACGTTTTCAGCTGTCACTAGATTGTGTTTCAGCTCTCAAGTTCCTGTGTTTTTTGCAGATGGATCTAGAGAACAATCCGATGAATATGAATCATTCCCTTCGTGGGATAATGGAAGTGTTTGTGGGGATGACGCTGGTGACTACGGAGGTGATCTTCATGGTGACATGGAGGACACCGACACTCTTGTTACTCAGCCTCGTCAGGTGGGTTTTGACTTTTAGTGAATAATTTACACACTTGCTCTTGATATATTGTTTTAGATAAAGTGATGAAAGAATAACGGTTACAGATAATCCTTATCATTAATTCAGTCGAAAATATGGCAGTTAGAACTCACGTATATCATATTTTCAAATTTCAAATGACACAGGTCAGTAAAATTGAAGTCCAGTATGACAAGACTTCCAAACAAGTCGATGTTCATGCACTAAAAATTACTCTTTGGGACCATGTTCAAGAATCTGTTAAACTTCCTTTAGAGGTATGTTAAGATTTCTCCATTTCCTAGGACTCTAGGAGTGCCGAGCACAAAATATGTGTTGTCTAGTTTTAAACTTTTTAAATTAATCTTTCCCCTCACGAGTTATTTCAATTTTCTTTCGGATCCTGTTTCATTGCTAACACTGTACATTTTTTCCTTACCATCATATCTCTAAATAAGCAATTTAAGTTATTTTTCTATTTGTGGTTGAATTGTAAGTACTAATTCTTATATTGATTTGTTTTTTGACCCTCTCTTTATTCTAAAGGGTCAAAAAGATACCTTATCTTTCAGGAATATATTAGCCAACTTTCCTAGCGAATGCAATGCTGCTGCAACAATTAGTGACATCTCTCCTCATCTGTGCTTCATATGTCTATTGCATTTGGCAAACGAGAAAGGATTGAGCATTCAAAACTCCCCTAATTTGGATGATCTTGCCATACGGTTTCCACAAGTTGCTGATTCTATGAGGGGAACAGTTTAGATTCCTCTTCACTCAATTATTCTTCAGCTCAGGAATCAAGAAACGGTATGTGCACTTACGATTGCTTTAGGTACTGTTCTTGTCAAAATTGGATTGATGGATGTTCATTTCATTGGTTCCCCTTGCTTGTTCCGATGTTTTTTCCCCTTTCAAGATAAGATAAGCACGTTTTTTGAGAAATGTTTTTTTTTTCACCTTTGGAAATTTCCCCAAAAACCTGTTGACTAAAAACTTTGCTGACTCAGGTAATCTAAACACGCTTCCGAGATTTTTCGCCTTCTTATTTTTGTTCATAAGCATCTGCTAATTGAACTTTCTCAATCATTATTAGGGTAGTTAATTATTATTAAAGGATTTAGATAATAGATTTGGCTGTAAAACCTTGATAAAAAAACTTGAAATCAACATTATTCCTAAGGTTGGACTTCAATATGTCTTTTTTTGTGTGTTTGATTTCACATTAGGGAATTGATTCTGAGTTCAGAATTGATTTTAGTGCATATATTTGGTTTCACATTATAAAAAATTTTAAAATTTATTTTAAATTCATAATTAATTTTGAGTTGAAGTATTTTTGAGGAATTTGTGTTTCAAAATTTATATGCTCTTTCAAACATGCACTACACGTATAACTCAACAATCAATTTTGGCTTGATTCATTCATTCAGAGTTCAGACACGTGAGATGCATATTTATGTTGTCATTTTCAGATGGGGACTGTTTTACTAGTGAAACACGTCCAAGAAAGCATTGAAGTGAGCAACAAGTTTGTGGTTGGAGGTTGCAAATATCAGTTTGCTTATGGTGGTTTAACACTCGTTAAGGAAATTTCAGACCTATAATGGCTCCTTGTTATTATTCTGTACATGAAAGTATGCAACACATGTAGTGCTCAATTTCATTCTCCACTGCAGCCCGTTACATGAAAGTATTCAACACATGTAGTACGAGAATGGCTAGTGTTGGTATAAACAAAGGCATAGACTGATGGATGAGCGACTGATTATTGAATCGCACTTACCTATCCCTCCATTTTCTATTAATTGTCAAACTGAAATAATCAAATTTATTTGTAAATAATAATAATAATAATAGTAGTAGTAGTAGTAAGTTTTATTTATCTGCCTGAATTAGGATGTATTTAGATAACTAACTAAATTATGTTCCTAATCTTTTCGTGTATGACTTTATTATTTCTTGAAATAAAGTAAAAAGCACTTTCGATAAGCTATTAAAAAAATCTTATGAAAATAAACTAAAAATAATTTGAGTTATAACTTTTTTTTATGAAGTTATAACTTGTTTTTGAAAGTTAAATAAGCGGTATAAACGTTTTTAGTTGTTCTCAATCATTCATTGAGTTGGTAATTGATTACCTACGTAATTCGGTGCCAATTTTACATATTGCATTTGGTGTCATTAGACCTGGTTATGGACTTGAATTACATATAAATTTTCAATGAACAATAACTATTTCAAGACAGTTTTTAATGATACTGCGATTGTTTTACTATTGCTATTTTATAACCTGCTATTTTTATTATTTTTCCTCATTTTGAATTGTACATATAAGGGTAATATTTATTTTTGGAAATTAGAAAAGACTTAAAAATATAATAGAATTAGAAAACACTTACTATTTATATCATTTCCTTTTAAACTAACCTTACCCTGTATCACATACTACACTTGGTTTAACCACGAAATTTATTCATGGGCAGTCATTTTGGATATCATTCTACACTTGAATACAAGTTAGAACATTGTTGCAAGGGTCAAATGGGTAAAAGTGCTTAAACAGTACGACATATTCTGATTGATCGGTAATAGAAATGGTTGATGGATAAAACCCAAAAAAATTGTTCATGGATTTTTTTATTGTAAATTAACTAAGCTCCAAGAACTGAATAAATACTTTAAATTGATTGGGCAAAATTAATTTAGTTGATGGACCCAGGAGATTCTTCTATTATCCTTGTCAATCAAACCTAAAATTGATTAAACACAACGAAGAAGCAACAGTCTGAGCCTTGGTTCAAATCAGAAGCAAAAAAATAATACAAAAAGATAGTCTCAATATTCTTTATGCAAGTTTTACCCAACATTTGACGATTTCTAGCTTTAAACGGTGTTACACATGGAATAAATACCCAAAAAAGAATGATAGAAAATACAACAACATTTGTATTTTACACTTGACCTTTCGTGAACACATATGAGCCTCGATGACTTGCTTTTGCTATCACCAGCATTTGAAAACTATTGTAGTATTATGCAACCACTCACCTCCATGGAGACCGTGTAATGTATCTAAGAACTCTGTACTTTCCCTTGAGAGTGTGCATGAGAATTGGCAAGCCCTTCCTTCCACCCTTTCTTGCGCGCTCTAAGTTCCCATAATGCAGTTAGCTTCTTCTGCGTGACTAATGTCAACTCAGCCTTCTCCCTAGCCTCCTCGCACGTTTCCATCCCTGAATTGCACTTGTCTGCTTCCTTCTGATACTGAGATGCAATCTTCTTTGCCTCAAGCAATGCCATGTCAGCATGTTGCTGATTTTCCACGGCTTGGTTCTCCCGTAGCTTGAGTTCTTCTGCCAATAGCTCAGCAAAATTCTTTTCAGTGTCTCCACTCACTTCTGGATCAGGCTTTGCACAATCTGAATAACAGTTCAAATCAAGAAAAGAAAAAGTAGTTGGTAAATTTAGTTGAATCCAAACAATGCATCAATAAAAACAATGTTTTATGACAATGCGGCTGCGGGGAAAATAAAATGTGTCATTGAGCGTATTTAAAGTGGGCATCAACACACCAGAACCATGAAGCAACATGTAATCCGAGCAAGTTTAGTACAGCACAAAAAGGATATATGAATTCTTATTAGTTTGATACCTTAATTTAAACACAATAGATACTAAGTTGCTTAAAGCAATATTGAGCAACAAAAGCACCAAAATATTATTTAGCACATTGACACGAATACTGGGTTGACATAAAACAAAATGTTATAGTAGACATAGTCCATGATAAATGGATTTTTTAAAGATGAAAATAGGCCTGTAATATCTGTTTTTGTTTTTTACAATAAAAAAGGAAAACATACAAAAGATGCATGAGATTTAGGATCCTAAATGATGATCTCATATAAGGATAAATATGTAGCTATCTTACTGCTTAACGTGAGAACAATGTTACTTTAATACCTACAATCCTACCACCAATCCACCATAAAAGTATGTGTACATAGAAAAAAGTATAACAAGTACAAAATGGGTGCTGACCAAAAAAAAAAAAAAAGTACAAAATGGGCTATTTATATAATTCACAGTAGTTCATCAAGGAGACAAACCAACCTCCGAAGGAAGTGTTGCTCAGTCCTGCAGAAACACACAGAAAGAAACTGAAATAAGTACATGCTCAATTTGCAGTTAGATGAAGAGAAGGGACAACCAGTACATTACGATAAAACCACAAAGTCATTCAATTGGAAATAGCACAAAATTTTGAAACTATAATTTATGTGATTATGGAATTTTCAAATTTATTAGTGATAACCAAAGGAAATAACAGCATCCGAGGTTATAGTACTTAGTTTCATATTTGCTTATACATAAAAATAGGTTATGTGGGGATGACTAAGCCTGATAAGTTTGACAGTGAATGTGCAAATCAATATGGCTGCAACTTTTAACTGCTTTTAGTTAGATGGACGATGGGCAGTTACTTTATTCATAAGATCTTGTGGGAAAAACCCAAAACCCTAGGTATAATAATGTCAAAGAAGCAAACCAATCTGCAACATCGATTGACACGTTCTATTAACAGTGTCTTCTCATCAAATCACTAATGCCAGAGCACATGAATCAGAAGGTTAAAGGGATCAAATTGCTTATATCAGTGGAAGGAGTCATGATTCAACTTTCACAATTGAACTATTCCCATTTTACATAACTAAAAAAATAAAATAAAAATACCAACACAACCCAGATCTTAAAAACTCATCCAAAACCCAGATTGGACAACCCAATTAAGAAAATATTAGTTTTTGAGCAAGATCATGAGATGAGTAATTGAGAAACTAACGAAATCAGATCTGAGAGAGAGAGAGAGGAGAGAAAGACCTTGTGGAATAGAAAGAATGGGTTGTGAAGAGCAATCGCAGATGCAGGGGGCACAAGTAGAAGAAGAGTGGTTGACCGCAGCCAAACCTTCAACGAAATGCCAGTAGAGAGGGGGACCCACTATGTACCCTGCTATGAAGAGCGCCACCACCACCAAACTCACCCTCAACAACACGGCTTTTGATTGGTTCAGAGCCATGTTTTTCGCTCTGTGTTGGCACACACAAACAGAAGAAGACAGCAACAACTAAATGAAATCTAGAGAGAGAAAAAGAATGATGGGTGGTGTTGTGGGAAAGTTAAGGTTGTTTATCTGGAGGCGTCGGCAATGTCAAAGTGGAAAGATTGACAAGAGTTACCACTACACTGCTTCATCTTCTGTCTTCCACTTTTCTCCATTTTTAATATCTTTTTCCCCTTTGTTTATCGAGAGATTTCATTTTGATGACACTTACTGTCCTGCAGAATAAATTGTCTTTTTTTATGGTTTAATTAACTTTTTTATACATAGAAAATACGTTATTTTTATATTATTATTTAATATTTTTTTTTCAATGAACTTGAAAAATTTAAAAATAACCTATTTTTCATATATAAAAAATATATTAAGCCAATCTCAAAAATAATTTTTTTAGTTAACAAATGATAAATTTTTTTTTTATCAAAATAAATAATTTAACTTTAGATAAAATGACAAATAATCAATTTTATTATTTCATTAAAAATAAAAATAAAAATGATAATCATAAATTTAAGTTACGTTTAAAAATGAATCTTATAAATCAATAAGAATAATTTGCTTCTCAAACACTTTTATATGATCAAATAAATTTGTAAACTTGTTAAAAAATTACAAATTAATTAAAATAATTTGATGAACACATATGTAATTTACTTTTATATAGATTTAAGAAATTTTATCCTATTTATTTTTTAAGATAATTCATCATTCAGAATAAGAAATAAATTAAATTAATAAGATATTTTTTTATTGGTAGAAATAAAAAAATATTATTTGAAATTTATAATAACTCGTCTATCAATTTATCATGTTTAAGCAACTGAACTAAATTAATAATAATATTAAAGATGAAATTAAAGGGTTAAAATGCGTATATTTAATATCCCGACGAAGTTAAAAGAGAATCCAACAAGAGATTAAATGATGAGACACATATTTTGGGTCTAAGGAAGAGTGAGGAAAGACATAATATGTTACATGCATGTTGCATGCGTACATTGATCATAAACAATAAAGCACGAACTGTATATGGTTTAAATATGTTTTTCACATATGAAAAATTAGATCATTTTCAGATTATTACCTACAAATTCATTTTATTTTTCAAATAACAACCTAAAAAAAAATTATGTTTCAATTTACTACATGCGTTAGTCTCATTCCGTTAACTGATTATATGATAGACGAATTGACACATCATCAAGCCTAATCACTAACATGTGATTGTCACGTATGTTATTAAAGGTAATGTTTGTGACAATGAAATATTAGTGATAAGACATAATGACATGACACTATCATCACTTAACGGAAGGAGACTAACAATAAGTAATATATTGAAATATAAATTTTTTTCATGTACCTAATTGAAAAAAAATCTTAAGTTGTAATTTAAAAGCGATCTATTTTCTATGTATGATAACTTATTTAAGCTTTTTTTTTTAAAAAAAAATACACAATAAAATTTCAAATTTAGAATTAAAAAAAACAAATATTTTTTTATTGTTTTTTTATTTTTACTAGCATTATAGTTTATCTATGGCACAAAAGAAATGTTTATTTATATAATTTAAATTTACAATAAATAATAATTCTATATATATATATATTATAATTAAAATTTATAATAAATGAATACTTTTGAACATATAAATTCAGTTTTAGAATTATGGTAAATTGTGATATAATGTTATTTATAATTATTAAAAATTTATTTTAAAACAATAGTTAAATTTAACTTAGAACTAAAAATATTAAAAAAATATAAATTGAAAGAAATAAAAAATTAAGAAAAAATACCATGGTTGAAGAAAAGTCCCTAAAAATGACACCTAAAGACACTCTCGTTCAAAAATTACATCAATAAAGAAAAAACTCTACTCTAGTAAGCATTCTGTTGACTTTAAAACTATGGTTGGCTTAGAATATCTTCAACATACAAGTGATTATATGAGTTATTTAAAATTAAACAATGTTGCTCAATAATATTTTTTATGAGCAGATGACTTAACAGTACATTAATTGAGTTATTTAGATAAATAACTGTTTCTACTAATTCGTACCAGTAAAAAGAAAATATTTTTTTAGTCAAAAAATTTATAAAATTTTTAGTTTGTTAGAATGTTAGTTTTGTTAGCAGAGAGAAAATTGAACCCTGCGACCTTTTCCCTCTTCCCATCCAATGTTGCTTTAACAACTTTAGTATTGACGTATTTTATCTTTTTTTTTTTGCAAAGTTCTTAAATCTATATGACATTGTAGAGCATAACATTTTAAGATAAGCAATTCATTTTGAACGATTTGTCATTGCTACATGATAATTTGATGCCTACTTTAATTTATTTCAAACTCTTCAATTAATTTATTTAGAAAATGAAGTGGATTAGAAGGTCATAGGGGGGGGGGGGGGGGAAAAAGGGGCATTTGACCGACTGTGACTTTTTTTGCAAGAAAGCACACAATTTATGAAGTTATTTTTTAGACTACTAGCTTTGATTTCAAAAGCTTTGTTACGAGAAGAGCTAATCCTTTTATATTTCTTTGGATGAAAATGATTGTCTAATAAAATACTTCCAAGTTACTCATGAAATATTGTTTCAGAAGCTACTTCAAAAAGTTTAGATTCTAATTAATGTAGATTTTGGTTTTATCTTATCTAAAGAAAAATAGATGTTGCTTATCATCCTTGAAACACATTTTGTAAAAAATTCTTATGAATTATATAAAAAGACATATCTTTTTAAAGTCCAAAACAAAAAGAAAGTAAGCAACCTTGGGCTACATTCCATCCCTGCACTTATAGGATTTCCACTAACACAAGCACCACTCATGGTATTATTTCTTCTGAAGCCTCCACAAGCTCTTACAACTAGTATTCTCCAAGCCTTTATAGACTCCTCCCAAGTATTCTTTTTAAAATCCTTTCCAGGCTTCACCTGGGTATTCTTTCCAAAAGCCTCTCAAGGCTTCACTTCAATATTCTCTAAGTCTTTGTAGGCTTTTCCCAAGTATTGTTTCAAAAAGCCTTTCTAGCCTTTAAACCCAAAGTAGCAACTGCTACTTGACTCACACAACACTTTGTCATATTCTCTCAACTTCTAGAAGCAGTAATCCCCTGCTTGCTCTCCTGATGTTCCATATCCTAAAAGGTTTTGTTTAAGGACAAATATCTAATAAAACTTTTAGGAAGCACTCATTAGTAAGGCTCTACTGAAGAGGTGTTTACACATACACTCTATGGCTAAATGGATTTGGATCTAAAGTCATTGAAAGCCTAGGCTAAGGAAGACTATTGTTAGAAGAAAATGATATATATACGTATAATACAACTTCTTGATCTATACAATCTCTATCCTATTTTCCTTCCTAGCAATGGGCTTCAACAACTATTCCTCCTTTCATAGAGCTTGCAAGTGGCTATTGCTGGTTTCTTGAGAGGCTTGAGGGACAAGGAGATTCGTTGTGTGTTATCCTTATCAAAATAGGTAGATCATCTTTTTTCCTTAGTTAGATGACAGCTTGAACACAATTTAAATTTTGAAATTGTTATTGTTTGTGTTTGTCACGTTAGTGGCTCATGACTTCTCCTTTCTCCAACTTAGTCATGAGTTTGCTACTTTAGAGAAGTGAGTCTTTTGTAGATATTGAGTGTTCTCCTTTCTTTATATCACAACAACTTTGTTAAGAACACTTCTTTTATTTTTTGGTTGCCTTGCTTTGATTAGGATTTGTAGGTGAAAACAAGCTCTCTTCTCTAGAATCACTTGTGTCTTTTGGAGAGCTTGTTGCTTTAGATGTAATGCCTTAGTGCATTATTGCATGGTTTCTTCCTTTATTGCTTCTGGTGAGTGCTTCTGAATAATGTAGACACGTCTATCTTCTCAACTTTCTTTTGAATTGCATCTTATGACGATCTTTTAGTCATGTCTAGCTTTTGGTATCTATCCTTTGACTAAAGATACCTCCAAAATTATACTTCTAGTCATATACAAATTATGATATCTTCACTTTGAACTAGAAAACATGACTACCCTCCTACTTTTAGTATTTGCTCCTGAAGTTGGACATACCCTAAGCATGGAAACTCTTCACTATAGGCCCATTCTTTACACCTTCTCCATGCTTTTGGATTAGGTCCTATCTTTTAAATCACTTAAGACAAACCATTAGTAACATAAGTCTAAAGAATTCAGATTTTTTTTTCTCTTAAAAGTTTGTTTCATTAAAATATTTTGATTCATAAAAAAGGTTCTTCTTCAACAGAAAGTACTTGTGAACTTTTTGGGTTTTGAAAGCCTAAAATTAATCTCAAAACTTTAAGATAAAACATCATGTGATATATATAAGCAACTGGATATGACTATGTGTCTTATGCCACTTCAACATCTATCATAAGATACAACATTAGAACAACTCAATGCAATCCATAAGTACATATATGTACAACTCTTAAAAGATAAAATATCCTAAACATCTAAGTTGATCAATATTATACATAAACTAATCAAAGAAAAAAAGATAAAAATCACATCTTTACATCCATGCATGCCCATCCATGATGTTTCCAAAACAATGGTTCACTTCTTAACTATTTGCTTCCACAAACATAAAGTTCGAGTTCATCATAATCACAATCACGTGCCACAACACATGCAAGGTAACTTTACAAAAACCAACATACTTAAAATAATTTAAAACTCAATAAATAAAACATATTTAAAAAATTTAAAGGTCAAATAATAAAAACATTCAACTAAGATAAAAGAGCACCTCGAGTACAACTATCATGAATCACAATCAATTGTCAACATCATAATTCAACCATTAAATATCATCATCATAAGTTTATTAGTCATTATCACCATGCACACCAAATTAACACAATCATAAAAAATGAACTCTACTCAATGGAGATTCACACTACATGGGCGATCATCATAGGCCCCATCCCTCAACAAGGTACTCATCTTCGACCATTGGAGAGTCTCCTGACTAATCCAACAAAAGAATTGTAGTTTTGTTGAAATAGATAAATATGAATAGTGTCTTACCTCGATCAAGCCCTAACCTTTAGAGGAGTTCATCCACTCATCTATTCTATAGAGTCATTCAGTGTTAGGCCTACATTATTTATAATTTCTAAGAGTAATTATAGTATTTGTGTAATTCTAATTATCATTAACTAACATTGCGTGATTTATTATTTGTATTATTATTTAATTCCCTAAATTTACTCATTCATTATTTATTAATTGAAGATTCATTAGTGATACTTAACTTTTAAAAGCTTTTATACAATCTATTAGTGATAGATCATACCATCTAGGCATCTAGCTTATCGTAGAATGAACATCCACTTGTTCTCTAACCTTATTTGGAGAGGACTATCTTTACAAGTAGGATAGGGTGAAAACGTTCATCAAATCCTGTTAGAGTGCTAAAACTACTCTACTTGTACTCATAAGAAAACACCATTAAAGAACTATAAAGAAAATTAGGAAGAAGATAAAAATAACAACTCATATATTTTTCATTAATGATAAAAGGTAAAGAAGGATACACTTATATAACCCTAAAGGATTTTAATCAATGGATAATAATTATCCAAGTGTCAACATCTCATTATTTATAATAAAAGCAAGAGTACATTACAAATACCTCCCCTGATGTTTATCATATTACACATGTGTCCCTTCTTTTTTTTTTCACATTACTTTGGCCTCCCCTCCCATAACACCATTAATTAACGTTTACATCTTTTTTTTCCAAACCCATATTGCCCTTCTCTATTTCCAACAAACATTGGAACAACCAAACATTGATGCTCTCTACAGAAGGAAGAGTCATGTCGTGCCACGTTGTAGCACAACTCAACGACATCATGGGGTTTGGCGGTGCCACTGGGAAGAGCCTCGCTGATAATTGTGAAATCCGAGTTAATTTGATAGTCAATTTTGGCTAATAATGATTGCAATTTCTTCACTTTACTATTGTTTTTTATGAAATAATGGAGAAATTAACATCTTTGCAATTTTTTGATTATCAAAAGTCAAAAGAAGAAGATTTTAAGTGCTTTAGAAGGAAATTGATGCAAAAATTGGAAGAAAAAGACTTGAACAAAAGTTGGAAGAATTGGACAGCCAGCTCAGCGCGCATGCTTGCTTAGCGACCAACACACACTTAGCGTGAAGAAGGCCCATGAGAAAGCCCAAGGTCGCGCTTAGTGCGAACACCGCGCTAAACGCGTGATAAATCACCATTCCCTCTAAGCCCAGGAGTGCATGCTCAACGTGAAGTCTACATGAAAAGTAAGCTACCTTAGACCTATAAAAAGAGTATGAAGCAGAAGGGAAAGACACATTGAGTCTCAAAGCTCTCTAGGGAAGAAATCCAAAGCCTGAGCCTATTTCATAGGGGAAACCCTCCTTCTTTAGTCATTCCTCCCTTTCTTTCTTCTAGTTATCCAACCCTTCTTCCATCCATATTAGCCCCTGAAGTGTAAAGCCTATCATGGCTATGAGAGACTAAACCCCCATTGTTGGGAGCCTGACATACCAAACTCTTGTAATGTAATTCTGTTCCATTATCTATTCAATGTAATCTTGTTTCTATTGCTCTTCTCTGTGCTTCTCTGTTTATTATGGTTTGATCATCCATATAATGTTTAGGGGATAATGCATTGAAAAATAGTTATTTTCTAAAGAACTGGGGAAATGTATCTAAATAAAATCATTGCTAGAAATAGATTGATATTTGTTTTGCCCAATTCATGCATCTTTAATCTTAATGTGATTTATTAATTTTTATCTTTGCAAAAAAAATTGGGAGAAAAGAATAAATAAGTTAGGCTCTTCATGTGAGAAATCAAAGATAGAATGTCTTAGTAGATGTGGGTAGAAACAAGGATTTCATTAGATAGAGAAAATCATTAACATTGCATTACAAGTAGTTTTGGCATACTAGGCCCTAACATAATCAGATTATGAATTCATCTTTCTACATTTAAATTATTGTTTATTTTTCTTGCTATCTCTTTTTTTTTTTCCTTTTACCCCCAAATTTCACACTTACAATTTCTTATCTCATCTAATTTTTCTAATCGCTTAATAATTGGGTTTGCATCTGTCGTAAACTACCATTCGGCGGGAGGGTGAGGCGAAACAAAATGGTGCATCTTCTCATGAAGAAAATGCACGAAGTTGCCACCAACGTTTATTCGAGAAAAACGTTAGAAAAACCAAAAAGACAGAGGTCTGTGGATTTTGAAAATAAGGGTTTGGGAGTTGTTTACGCACGGGGAAGGTATTAGCACCCCACGCATCCATCACAAGGGACGACAACCTTTAATCGAGTATGCAAAAACGTGACTTCAAAATTATGTATTTCCCTTTTTATATTTTTTATATTTTTTATGTGTTTTCCCTTTTTATATTTTTTATTTTTTTGGGGTCGACAAGGGTGTTGCCCTTGTTCCTACGTATCTTTAGGTGCGATGAGGAATTTAAACCTACATAGTTCTTTAAGTCTGAAAGTTTGTGTATTACATTGATTTTATGTTTTTTGAAAGATTGATTTTAATTGCGAACAAAAGTCATTTAAGGCGTTGGACCTTGAAACGATCTTTTGATTTTTGAAAAGAGAAGAGAATCGTTAAGGCGTTGGACCTTGAAACGATCTCAAGTGATATTTGATAAAAAGAAAATAGTTATGAGTTGGTTTTATCTTGGTTTTTGCTTATTAACCTTCAACCTTTTTTTTAAGATAACTTGCGACACTAATGATCGGTTAAAACTTACTTTACAAAAGAATAGCGATTACCAATGATAAGAGAAGGAGATGAAGATGCATAAAACAATAAAAAGGACCCCCCTAAGGGTACATACATCATGTTCAAATCCTTAAAGACAAACACTAACCGAATGACGAACAAAGAACGAATGAAGAACGATGTAGAAGTCGATTACGGTCGCAATTCGGTAGTGCCTCGGCCTTGTTTTTCTCTTCTTTCTTCTTCTTCTCTCTGATTTCTCTCAATTTCTCTCAATGCTGGACCTTGGAACCCCCCTCTCAGTCCTTCTTCACACCTATTTATAGAAAAACAAGACATTTGGGACAAAGGCAGCTCGCCCAGGCGAGCTGTTGCTTCACTTTGAAGTAACCTTGCTCGTCAGGCGAGCTGGTTACTTCACCATGAAGTTATTTGGTGGCCCAGCCAAGCCAGAGGCTAGCCTGAGCGAGCTAGGGACTAAAAATCTCCCTGAAATGACCCATTTGCCCCTCCCCTTTGGTATCTTTCACAAACTTGATCAAAACATTGAATGATCATCTGTTTTGGACTGTAACTGGCGTTCAACACCATAAGCCGACTAACAAGGATCAAAAGATCAACAAACCAATAGTTCCCGGATGAAATTAGGGTGTGATAGTTGCCCCTCTTTACTTATCTTTTATTGGAAATAAAAGGGAAATAAAGATAAGGACACTAATTTTGTTCGAGCGATCCTGCCATTTGACCGGGCAACTAGCGAAAACCAAGAAAACATGAGGACATTGAAGTTCTATAGAGTAGAAGATATCTGAAGTTCTTTTTTTTATATACATACATACATATATACATACATACATATATATATATATATATATATATATATATATATATATATATATATATATATATATATCTTTTTCTTTTAAAAGCATAGAAACAGAGGACGTCGTGTCCTACGAAGCACAAAGACAAGGACATTGAGTCCTATAAAAGACAAAAGATGTTGAAATCTTTGAAATATAAATAAAGACATTGTAGTTTTTCGAAAGCGTAAATGACTGAAGACATTGAAGTCTTTGAAAAGTAAATGAAGACATTGTCGTCTTTTGAAAGCGTAAATGACTGAAGACATTGAAATTTTTTGAAAAGTAAATGAAGACATTGTCGTCTTTTGAAAGCGTAAATGACTGAAGACATTGAAGTCTTTTGAAATGTAAATGAAGACATTTTCATCTTGAAAGCGTAAATGATTGAAGACATTGAAGTCTTTTGAAAAGTAAATGAAGACATTGTCGTCTTTTGAAAGCGCAAATGACTGAAGACATTGAAGTCTTTTGAAATGTAAATGAATACATTTTCGTCTTAAAAGCGTAAATGACTAAAGACATTGAAGTCTTTTGAAATGTAAATAAAGACATTGTCATCTTTTGAAAGCGTAAATGACTGAAAACATTGAAGTCTTTTGAAATGTAAAGAAGACTGTGATAGTCTTGACAAAAGACATTGAAGTCTTTGAAATGTAAAGAAGGTTGTGATAGTCTTGACGAAAGACATTGAAGTCTTTGAAATGTAAAGAAGACTGTGATATTCTTGACAAAAGACATTGAAGTCTTTGGAATGTAAAGAAGCAGATGACCTTGATTGTCTCTACAAGACAAAAGACTATGATATTCTTTGAAAAGTAAAGGTGGACGACATTGATAGTCTCCGCAAGACAAAAGACTCTAATGGTCTTTGAAAAGTAAAGGAGCATATGACCTTGATTGTTTCTGCAAGACAACAGACTATGATAGTCTTGGAAATGTAAAGACAGATGACATTGATAGTCTCCACACGACAAAAGACTCTGATGGTCTTTGAAAAGTAAAGGTT
Organism: Glycine max; assembly: GCF_000004515.6. Taxonomy (NCBI): domain Eukaryota; kingdom Viridiplantae; phylum Streptophyta; class Magnoliopsida; order Fabales; family Fabaceae; genus Glycine; species Glycine max. The sequence goes on from NC_038248.2 coordinate 8,185,680, forward strand.
GATTGTCTCTGCAAGACAACAGACTATGATAGTCTTGGAAATGTAAAGACGGATGGCATTGATAGTCTCCGCACGACAAAAGACTCTTATGGTCTTTGAAAGGTAAAGGAGCAGATGACCTTGATTGTCTCTGCAAGACAAAAGACTTTGATAGTCTTTGAAATGTAAATGACAAAGGACTTTGAGTCCTATGAAAGCATAAAGACAGAGGACTTTGAGTCCTATGAAAGATTAAGACAGAGGACTTTGAGTCCTATGAAAGATAAAGACAGAGGACTTTGAGTCCTATGAAAAATAAAAGCAAGGACTTTGAGTCCTATGAAAGATAAAGACATAGGACTTTGAGTCCTATGTGTTGGATCAAGTGGCCTCAGAATAATTAAGAAGGGGGGGTTGAATTAATTATTCCTAAACCTTTACTAATTAAAAAATTACTCTTCTAAGGCTTTTACTAAGTTGTTAAGAGAATAAGGAGTAGAAGAGAAACTTAACAGAAAGTAAAAGCGGAAATTAAATGCACAGTGGAAATTAAAAAAGTAGGGAAGAAGGAGACAAACACACAAAAGTTTTTATACTGGTTCGACAACAACCCGTGCCTACATCCAATCCCCAAGCGACCTACAGTCCTTGAGATTTCTTTCAACCTTGTAAAAATCCTTTTACAAGCAAAGATCCACAAGGGATGTACCCTCCCTTGTTCTCTTTGAACCTAGTGGATGTACCCTCCACTAGAACTGATCCACAAGAGATGTACCCTCTCTTGTTCTTAGTTAAACCCAAGTAGATGTACCCTCTACTTGTACCACAAAGGATGTATCCTCCAATGTGTTAAGACAAAGATCTTAGGCGGTTAAACCTTTGATACTTTGTGAATGGGGATACAAAAGAATTCTCAGGCGATTAGTCCTTTGAACACTTTTGTATAAGGGAAAGGGAAGAATCAAAAGAATTCTCAGACTGTGTCGTTTTGAATTCTTTGACAAGGAAGAAGGGAGACACAAAAGAATTCAGGAGGTTAGTCCTTTGTTCTTTTGGAAAAGGGAGAAGAGAGACACAAAAAGAATTCAAGCGGTTAGTCCTTGGCGAATTCTTTTTGGCAAAGGGAGAAGAGATGAAAAGAATGAATAACACAAGTTTTCAAGGTTCAGAAAACCAGAAAACTTTGGAAAGCTTTTGGCACAAAGAAGAAGAAGAAGTTCAAAGAGATTCAAGGCTTGTAAAGGATTGTATATAATTGATTGGAAAAGTATATTGAAAAGCAAATCAAAGCCTTGCTTTTATAGACTCTTCATGTCTGGCCAAGAGGACCATTTAGAAGAGTTATAACTTTTAGAAAAACTTAAAAACAATTTGAAAAAGTCAAAAACCTTTTGAAAAGTTACATCTTTTGATTTATTCAGAAACAATTACTGGTAATCGATTACCAAATCAGTGTAATCGATTACACAAGACTTTTATGTGAAAGGATGTGACTCTTCACATTTGAATTTGAATTTCAACGTTGAAAGGCACTAGTAATCAATTACCAAAACATTGTAATCGGTTACAACTTTTTGAAATTAATTGGAACGTTATAAATTCAGTTTGAAAACTTTTTCAAATCCATTTTGCTACTGGTAATCGATTACAATAATCTAGTAATCGATTACCAGAGAGTAAAAACTCTTTGGTAAACATGTTTTGAGAAAAATCCATGTGCTACTCAGTTTTTGAAAAAACCTTTTCATACTTATCTTGATTAAGCTTTTTCTTGATTCTTGAATAGCCTTTTCTTGATTCTTGAATCTTGAGTCTTGAACCTTGATCTCTTGAATCTTGATTCTTGATTCTTGAATTCAACTTTCCTCTTGAATATTGAAGTGTTCTTGATTCTATCTTGAACATCTTGAACTCATTCTTTGATTGACCTTAGAGTTTTTTGTCATCATATTTTTTTATCATCTTTGTTATCATCAAAACATCTTTGAATCACTCTTGATTCATCATGAAGCTTTGCTTCTACACTATGAAAGATAAAGATAGAGGAATTTGAGTCCTATGAAAGATAAAGACATAGGACTTTGAGTCCTATAAAAGATAAAAGTGAGGCGAGGACTTTGAGTCCTATGAAACAAGCCAATAGGTACTAGTACTGAAGGGCTTAACCTTATGAGAAAGCAAGAGGTTGACTCTTTGAGAGGGCTTCTCATCCTAAACTCAAAAGATAGGACATTAGATTTGAGAATTTGGTATATAAAGAGAAATCTATGCACTTATATCCTAACATGATTTTTGGGATGCAGATGCATGAAACCTTCATCTTGAAATGGAGTAAAATGCAAATGGTTTTGAATCATGAAAATTGTGTAATGCTCATTACATTCTTTCCTATTTTTGTAATTTTGATTTGATTTTTTTTCTTTTTGTGGAAAACACAGATTGACTGTCTCTTTTTGAAAGATGTGATAGCTCATGCAACCTCATCCTATCTTTCACAAATCTCTTTGGGGACTCCCTTAGAGTGTATGTTTCGATTTAATCACTTGACAATTTTGGATGATGGCAGTGGAGCTGTTTGACATTTAATCAATCAATTGAAATATTGATCCTAGGGTTCGTCCCATTCCTTTTAAAAACTTTGATTATTCTGCACAGCAAGAAAACATAATGCTTTGGGATCAATCATGCGCCCCACTGAAGGATGGCAATGGATTGTCACACTTTGGTATGTGACCAAGTGAAACTTTCCTGATTTAAGGTCATAGAGTGATGCCAAGGGTCTGTCGATCCCGCTGAAACTTGATGACATGAGCTGATCCCGAAAGAATTTATACAACAAAAGGCCACCCTTGGATTCAAAGGGAATCCTAAGAAGTCTGCATGAGCGACTAACATCAAATGTACCCTACTATCACAATCATCTTTGGGCATTTTCCACGAGCTCCTGGTCGAATGAGTTTTCTTCTCAAATGTATAAGTGCGAAACCTCGAGGATTCTTTATATATATATATATATATATATATATATATATATATATATATTCAACAATCATCAGCATGTACGGGTTTCATTCCAGAATCCCAACTTAAAAGCAAAATCAGTCATTCCTTGATCCACATGGGCTTTATTGGGCTTGTAACGTGGTTAGGGGTAAGAGAGCTATGAAAGAAAAGATCAGAGAGGCTCAAAGAGTGTTTAAGGGCTATATTGAGTAGGAACTTGAGAGTCTTGCTTGTACTTTATTCATTTCAACTTTTGAGTTGGACTCTACTCCTTTTGTCTTATACATTAATCCTTATTGCACTTTTTGTGTCTTCCTTGTAAAATCTAGAGATCTTTTGTCTTTTTTTTTCTTCACTCGCCTTTGGCGGATGTTATTTTGTTTTTTTTGCTCAACTTCATGCATGTGTTGTTTGCATTGCTCTTCTCGCCAGTTTAGTGGTGGTTCCCACTCAGGGTTTCTATTTTGCTTTTGCTGTTTTTTTTTTTGTTTTTTAGAAAACAAATATACTCTGGCTCGGAGGGGGTAGCAAAGGATAAACTAGTGTTTGAGATGTTGAAACATGGCCATGTGTCATTTCAAATCTTGACTTAGATCCTTTCGCAGTTTGGATTTTGGGACAAAACCTTAATAACACGCCCTTGATTGTTTTTTTTATATCAACCCTAATTTTTGCTTAGGCCGCCCTTTTGGGTTTTCAACTTATTGGGTGAGAACTTATAATTTGCCTCTAGGTTTGCCTGAGGCTCATGTATAGTGTCTCTCATTGCCCTAGTGTAGGGCTCTGAGGTATCCATTGTTGTCTTTTGTCATGACCTTGTAGCAAGGAAAAATGAAAGAAACTGTGTAGATTCTCGAAAATGAATTTTCAAGGACGAGAAACATTTAAAGGATTTTCAATTGATAGATTAAGTTGAACGACTCCTTTTCTTGATAACTCACTTTTCTCTCTAAAAGACAACTTTTAGGAATGATAAAATGAGGTCATATGAATGTTTGTACTTCTTATTTTGATTTAAAAAACAATCAATCAAACGTTCTTTTTCTTCTTTTATACTTTTCGTTTATGGCACCCCTACCAAACGTATAGAACGAGTAGTATCTGATTGAACAGACTTGGAGATCAACTCAGGAGCGCAAGTCACTTGAGCAAAGAAACCAATGGCTTACATTCACATTCTAGTGAAAGTTAAATAAGCAAAGATGTAATCATGAGAGAATGAGATAAGGACATCAAATTTATCCATATTATTAGCATTGTGACTATTGTTTACAGTAATGGCATCAACTTGAAAATCCTAATGAGTCATTGGAGACATCTAACAACAACCTTCAAATTGCCCCATGCATAGTAGTGCTTGCCAATGTCAGAATTCACAAGCATTTATCCTCCTCAAATTTTAGCCAGCCTGCATCAATAAGATTTTGCACCTTATGTTTCAGGGTCATACAATGCTCAATGGAATGTCCCAGAACTTCTCCATGATAAACACATGTTGCGTTCGAGTTGTATCCTCAGAAAAATGGAGGTTAGGGAACCTTGGCCGGGGTTATGGCTACCATTGCATTATTGAGTAGATATAGGAGTAAGTTAGCATATGACACCAGAATTGGGGTGAATTCTTCAAGCTTCTTTGTTGGAAAATCCCTTCTCTGGTTGGTGTTAAGGGTGGTGTTTGGTATTGGATGATTTAGGGGTGGCCTTTGTGGATGATTGAGTGTTCTTGGTTGATAGGGTGGTGGGTAATGAGAAGGGCTAATATTGGCTGAGTATTGATATTGTTGAGTTGGTGGGAAATTTGACCATGTAGGAGCGACAGTGACAGCATGGGTTCGTCCCTTCTTCTCATTTTCTCCATTTGCCCAGGCTTCCTATTCACCAAAGCAGGATAATCAAATTTGCCTCTTCTCAAACCCACTTCGATCCTTTCGCTGGCGAAAACTAAATTGGCAAAGCTTGAAGGTGTGTAACCCACCATCTTCTCATAGTAGAACACTGGTATCGTGTCCACTATCATTGTTATCATCTCCTTCTCCGTCATTGGGGGTGCTACTTGAGCTGCCAGATCCCTCCACCTTTGGGCGTATTCTTTGAAAGATTCATACTCTTTTTTACACATGTTCTGCGGCTGCATCCTATCCGGAGCCATATCAGAATTATACTGATACTACCTAATGAAGGCAACCATTAGGTCCTTCCAAGAATGGACTCGGGAAGGTTCCAAATTAGTATACCAGGTGACGGCTGCCCCAGTAATACTTTCCTGGAAGAAATACATCAACAATTTTTCATCTTTCGCGTATGCCCCCATTTTTCTGCTGTACATCTTCAGGTAATTCTTGGGGCAAGTAGTCCCCTTGTACTTATCGAAATTTGGCACCTTGAACTTCGGAGGACAACGACATCGGGCATTATGCACAGTTCTGCCACGTCAGGAAAGGCATAATCCCCGCCTCCTTCAATAGCCCTCAACCTTTCCTCTATATGATCAAATTTCTCCCTTTCTCCCCTGACAGGAGGCAATCTTTCCAATGCAAAATGCTAGAGTTGTGGTTGTGGGCGATACTGAGGGCCCTCCAAAGTGTTTGGTAGGGGTACATGTTTCACCTGTTTACAACTACGAAATTTATCAGCAAGTGTACTGAGTCACACAAGTAGTATAAAACGGTAAGACCGAGTATCGTATCCACAGGGAGTTTGTTTCATTCATAAAAATGTTCATTTAATGAGTAGACATTTGTATAACATCATGAAATGGAAATAAAAATAGGATATAGTTGAAACTCTAGAGATAACTACAAAATTAACTAAGTAAATGCGAAAGATAAATAGATGATTAAAACGTTGGGTCCTTCTACTGAGTAACTTGATACAATTAAGGGTTTTTCTCTATCTAATGTTGTTTATGTGTTCTATGTTGAGGACAATTATCCCAAACACCGATGTCTCGTGTGAATGGGCTAATTCTAATTAAACTCCATTCTCAGATCCCTCTTCGAACTTAGCCTAACCGAACAAGATTAAGATCACAACATATTAAAAACTAGAGTCCCTGCACTCCGTGTCCAGACAATACAATTATCTAGCCTTGCTCTATCCAGTTCCAAGGATTCAAAACATTTCCTAATACTAAAAATCCTAACTTTACACACAAATGGATGATCAGACCAAAAGCATGAAGGAATTAAGTGCAGAAAGAAGCAATGAACACATCAAAACAACATTCAATAGATATTAAAGAGTATTTACATCAAGGCTCAGTAGAAATTCCCAACCAAGAACTTAGCCTTTCATCGCAAGGAAACACCTTTCAATTACAATAGGAGGCTTTGGAAGCAAAATTCAAATTACACAGTGGTTGGGATGTCTCCTCCACCTCTTGGAACCTAGAAATTACTCCTAATCCTAAAATCCTCTTGAAAGTTGAGGTTTTTGGCTTCCTTGCTCTGTTTTTGCGCCTCTGTTTTGCTCTCTATGCTCTTGGATATCTCCCCCTTGATTTTTCCAACTTCAGCCTTTAAAGGGCTTTCTGACCTCGAAGGCTCGCTTAACGCCATTTTCACGCTAAGCGCGAGTTAGTAATTTTTCGCTGAGGGCCAGAAGGACAAACTACTTGCTGGGTGAGCTGATGGCACACTGAACGTGTGCATGCATGGCAGATTCTTTTCCAAATTCTCCTCACTCGCTAAGCGGGCTGATGTCTCGCTTAGCAGATGTTGCTCGCTAAGCGCATATGCCTCGCTTAGCGAGACACCAACTACAACAACCTTTTATTTCTTCATCTTTTCACCTGAAACTGAAGTTGAAAACTCATTAACTCACATTGATGGGCATATCTACTGCATAAAAATCAAACTAAACCTAGAAATATATACAAACCTACAAAAAGAACCATAAATTGGGGAAAAAATATGATTTTCATAAAGCTTTTCATCACAAAAGTTAGTCGTAAATTGTTAGGACTTTGGCAAGTGCACCAAATCGTGACAAGTAGTAAAGCTCGGAAGTCCGAGTGTCGTGTCCGCAGGGATTTTATTGCACTTATTCAATACCTCTCAATTTGTAAGTGGGAGTAAAGTAGTAAAGTAGGAATGAAAGTAGGAATAGAAACGAGTGCAATTACTAAAACAAATAAGTAAAAGGGAAAACAATTGATAGAAATGCCAAGACTAGACAAACCCAATTGGCCTACGATGCATGTAAGTATGATATTCATTACCAATGAAATGGTGTTAGTTCTACCCACATCTGTTGACTACTTGCCCCTGATGCCTCACGTTGGCAAGCCTATTTTAACTACCTATCTCCCAAATGCCTTTGCGAAGATTCAATAATTAAAATGCGTTAAGATTAAGTTCTAGATGTTGCTTAGATGCATGGGCAGTGAGTTATCATTCTATGCCTAGTAATGCTAACCCAATGATTCTTTTCTTTAGATGTTCTATTAGGTGTTACCCTTTCCCAAGCGTATAACCCCTAAAACTGATGCATGCATTGAATCTTAAATATTATTGAGAATTACCCTCTCCCGAGCGATTAAAACCCAAAAAGAGATCTAAGAATGAATGCAAGAATAAAAGAAAAGAAATAGAACAGAAAAACCTGGAATAAATTCCTTTGCATTGATAACTGTTGAAGCTCATTGTACATCGTTGGCTTTTTAGGCCTGCCAGGCCCTAGCTAGGGGTTTAGCCACTCATGGCCATTGAGGGCTTACAACTGGGAATGAAAGAAAGCTAGGCTAACAAAACAAAGAATGTAGAGAGGGAAGAGAACTCAGGCTTGAAGTATTGAGAGTGATGTTCTGAGATGGGATGATATTTCCTTGGGACTGCCTCTCTATTTATAGTGGCTGTAGTGGGCTTACGGGCCTTCGTAGTCGCGCTCAGCGCCACACCTAGCGCTTAGCGCGTTCAGATCGCGCGCTGGGCGCGCCATGTACACTGGGCCTGTGCTTCTGTTGGATCGGGCGCTGGGCGCCTAGCTGGGCTTAGCGCGCGCAACGGTTTCCACCTTCGTGCTTAACGCCACGCTCAGCGCCTGCAGTTAGCTGCACGCTTAGCGCCTGGTGCGCGCTGAGCGCCCCTATTGGATTGGGCCTGCTTCAGAATTTCTTTTTTTTTTTTCTTCCTTTCTGTGCCACTTTTGCTAAATGCAACCTTATTTTTTGTATCTGCAACCAGAAATTCAATTTAAATTAATTTTCTCACTTTTAATTACAAATAACTGCTAAATAATTAATTTTAAGCCAAAATTTGACTATTTAACTCCTATAAATTCACACTTATTTAGCAGTTATCAAAATCCCCCAAATTAAACTTTGCTTGTCCCCAAGCAAACTAAGAATAGAAATAATTTCCAAACAAGTTCTGAGTGTTTCAACGCTATCAATGGCCTTAGTTCCTCCTTCTTCCAGTGGTCCTTTCCGCATCTGTCAACATCTCAAAATGAAAGCATAAAACACACAAGTGGTTAGTTAGTCCTTTGGAATCTTGATCAAATCTGGCTTGCCTTACTTTCCTCACAAGGCTGGTGTTTTCCTCTGCTCACAAGTGTATGGTTTAGTGTCTGCAATTTCTAACAACCTGCAAGTAAGATTCCAAAGTTTTGCATTTCCTCTCAAGTACAATTATCTTTAGTTACCTTCAGGTGGATCACTAAGGACTTTATCGGCTTGTATTGGGGCTTGGCTTAAAAAATATTGTTTTTTCTTGAAGATTAAAAGTAGGATTAAGAGAGCAAAAATTTCTAATACTTTCGATGCCTTTTTCTTAACCCTTTTATTTCCCCGCAACACTTTTCTTTTGACACCTCTCTTGCTCTTTGTTTCTGCCCTTTATTTTACTCATGATGATTTTTTTTTTCTGGAATAAACTGGGCTTCTAATTTGTGAGAGGTGTCTTACTACGTGTTGTACTATTGTCTTAGCTACCTATTTTCCAAAATCCCCCAAATTAAGACCTTTATAACCCATTTTTGCTCTCTTATCATCCTAAAGGGTAGGACTTATCATTTTATTGGCTCAAGGGTTAATTTGGAATGATATATAGGCTCAATCATGGGTGCAAAGGGGAAAAAAACTGATGTCGGGTTGGCTTTTTGGCTAAGTAGCTAGGTATAACAAACATGGCCTTGATCATATCCACCTTAAGTAACTATTCTAACAATCCAAGAGTGATGCAAAACCAGGAACTTAAAAACAAGCGTTTTCTCTCACAATTAAGTTCACACTCTCACCGGAATTAAAACAAGTATACGGCATACCAGTTATGACCTTGTTCCATCAGACTATCCTTCCCACCTTGTGCTATTCATGTTCCATTTCCTGACCTGACTCGTGCTTCCAGAACCAATGTTTCCAGGGACTAGTGGCATCTCAAGTGTTTCAACCTTTTAGAATAAGCTCAAAAATTATGACTGCTCAAGTTATCATGCAATTATTATTCAGAAAACAAATGCTAAATCTCTCATGTTATTACTACTGCTTCTTTTTAATACCTAAACAGACCACAAAACACAAAAGAAAACAAAACATAAAAGAAACATCAGAACATAAAAGGGAAACATCAAGAAAAATCAACTGCCTCCGCCCAAGTCCGCCCATGGGCCCAGTCAGCAGTGGCTAAGTCAGCAATGAGGTCCTCATCGACTGCAGGATCCTCAGCGGCTCCAGAAGGCTCTTCCCCCCTGTCAGTGGAGGGCTGGTCTCCTGGCCAGGCGACTCGCTGACGATAGGCCTCTGGAGTGGTGAGCGGGGGGTCCATCTGCAGGTGTAGGGACAGCCTATGCATATTCTCCATGATGAGCTGCTGTCCAACGTGAAGGGACCTCAGCATCTGCCCATGCATGTCCATGGATGCTGAGGTGAAAGCAGGTGGATGTTGCGGTCGCTGGGATGGCTGAGACGGAGACTGGGTAGGGAGAGGGGCCTCGGGAGCTGATGCTGAAGCTCTGGTACGTGTGCGGCGAGGCCCAGGGAACGTGATCGATGGGTCGGCGGGGTTCCAGTAGTTCTTCTTCACATAAGCTAGGTTGATCGCAGGGCTGAGTGACTCAAAGATCAGGGTATCAGAAACCACCCCCTGAATGTCACACAGCGCTGTAATCAACGCTGGGAACCCGAGCCTCAAGGTGCTGGACTGGGCAATCTGGCTGATCTGCTGTGATATAAAGCTGCCCACATCCATGTCCATGCGGCTCACCAAACCGTAGATCAAGTGGGCCCTGTCAAGATTAACATCAGAAGTATGAGAAGTGGGCGCAAGATCGTAGTAAGAAAGGACACTCCATGTCTGAGCAAGTGTCGTCATGTCCTTCCTCAGGAGCTTCCAGGGGAGACCATCAGCATTAAGGACAAAGCGCCCCCCTGGAGTGCACAGTGTGGCCGCGATGGTGTCAGGATCGGGGTGAGTGCTGAGGTATCTGGTGTATGCTGTATACTCCTCCCCGTCCTCCAAAATAACTGGGGTGTCGAGGAAGTCGTTAATGGTGTCAGCATCAAAACGAACGACCTGTCCTCGCACCCTGCAGAATCATGGACTGTGGTCCTCTGGATCATAAAGGTTCGAATAGAACTCTTTCACCAGAGCCACGTCAATCCGCTTCTCCGGAAGGTGAGTCAGCACCTGGTCCCATCTGCGCCTCCTGAGTTCCTGGAGGAACTCGTCAAACATCCCGGGTCCCAGTTCAACATTCCTCTCCGGAAGGATGTTCCGGAGCTGAATGTTGTCTTGGTACCTGTGCCAAGCAATCTCAGATGTGAAGCGGGAAGTGTCCCAGTTGGACGCTTCCCCTGGTGTGGGCACGGCACGGCGCTTGCGAGAAGCCATCTGCAACAAAACAAAGTCCACAAAAAAACAGCAAACAGATTGCAGTTAGTAATTAGTGGGGGTGCGAAAAGTAAACAAATTAGGGGTGAAAATAGTAAAGAAGGGGGTGCAGAAAGTAAAGAAGAAGGGGGGTGAAGTTAGAAGGAAGGGGGGTGTGAAAAGCAAAGCAGAAGGGCTTTTGGACCCCGAGGCCCAGCCCCGCGCTTGGCGCGCCTCCCTGCAGCTGCTGCTGGCACGCGCTTAGCGCCACTCGCACTCGCTTAGCGCGTTCACTGATACAGTTGAGCGCGCTTAGCGCGACAGTGCGGCTAAGCGAGCGCTTCGTGGTAGCTCCTGTGTCTTGCAGCGGCTGAGCGCGCTCCTCGTGTTGTTCTTCACTTGGTTTGCTCCCGCTAAGCCTATGCGCAAGGCTTAGCGTGATGATACCTGCAGATTAGGTTAACCTATGTTCAAAACCATGTCTTACCTATGAAATCCGCGTGAAATAGCACAGGGACACAGATATCGGCAAGTAGAGAAAGAGAGAATGCAGAGAGGAAAGGAGAGGGCGTAAGAAAAGGAAAAAAGAGAATGTGGGCTTCTGAAATAAAAACCCCTGGGAGGCAACTGAGGGGTTGGGGAGTTTCGAAAACTCCCCAGAATTTATGGCATTCGCGCTTAGCGCGTCTGGGCGCTGAGTGCACCAAGGAAAAACGTCCCTTGGTTGCCCCTCAGTTTCAAAATTTAAATTTTAAATCTTACCTAGGCGCTTAGCGCGACGTCGGGCACTAAGCGCGTGACTTCGTGCAGCCCACTGGACTTCTGCTCTTAGCACCCCTCCTTTTGCTGTCTGTACCTGTGGACCTTTGCTTTTCGTACCCCCTGTTTGCTATTCACACTTGCTGGGCCTTTTTTTTTTTTTTTTTTTTTTTTTTTTTTTTTACACAAAAACAAAATACTACAACTTTACACTAAATGTTGGGTTGCCTCCCAACCAGCGCTTAGTTTATTGTCCTTAGCTAGACAGTAGGCTCTCTCAAGGATCATTTAAATAGATAATGGTCGTCAATCGCTCTAATTGTCCTCCGTTATACGGCTTTAAGCGCTGGCCATTGACGATCCATTTCTTCTCGAAGCTCCCTTCTCTAGGGTCCACCAATTCCACTGCTCCATGAGGTCTAACTTCTTTTATGATAAAAGGCCCAGACCACTTGGATTTCAGCTTACCTGGAAACAGCCTTAGTCTTGAGTTAAAGAGCAATACCTGCTGTCCTGGCTGGAATTCTCTCCTCTGTAATTTCTTATCATGATATGTCTTTGTTCTTTCCTTGTAAATTCTGGACGATTCATAGGCATTCAGTCTCATCTCTTCTAACTCCTGAAGCTGCAATTTCCTCTTTTCTCCGCATGCATTTTTGTCAAAGTTAAGCAATCGGAGAGCCCAATATGCTTTGTGCTCCAACTCCACTGGTAAATGGCATGACTTCCCATACACTAGCTGGAACGGTGATAAGCCGATGGGGGTCTTGAACGCTGTCCTATAGGCCCAGAGAGTATCATCGAGCTTCAAGGCCCAATCCTTTCTGGATGATGCAACTGTCTTCTCAAGGATTCGCTTGAGCTCCCTGTTAGAGATTTCTGCTTGGCCATTCGTCTGAGGATGATAAGGTGTGGCCACCTTATGTCGGACATTATAGTGCTCCAGGACTTTCTTCAACTGATTGTTGCAGAAATGTGTTCCTCCATCACTGATCAAGGCTCGTGGGACTCCAAAGCGGGAGAAAATGTTCTTCTTTAGAAACTTGATTACAACCCTGGCATCGTCCTTCGGCGTAGCTATGGCCTCCACCCACTTGGAGACATAGTCAACTGCTACCAAGATGTAAATATTCCCGTATGACGAAGGCAGGGGTCCCATGAAGTCTATGCCCCAACAGTCAAAGATTTCCACCTCCATGATGTTCTGCAACGGCATCTCATTTCTCCGTGATATCCCCCCTGTTCTCTGGCATCTATCACAACAACGCACAAACTCGTAAGCATCTTTAAAAAGAGAGGGCCAGAAAAAACCTGATTGTAACACTTTTGCTGCTGTTCTGTCCCCGCTATGATGTCCGCCGTATGATGAACTGTGACAGTGCCAAAGAATGCTTCGTGCTTCTTCCTTTGTGACACATCTTCTCAATACATTATCTGCCCCTGCTTTGAACAAGTGGGGGTCATCCCAAACATAGAAGCGTGTGTCGTGTAGGAACTTCTTCCTCTGATTCCAAGTGTACTCCTCTGGAATGACTCCCGTGGCTTTGTAGTTTGCCATGTCTGCAAACTAAGGTCTGGTGGTAACCTGCAAAAGAAACTCATCAGGAAATTCATCTCTTACCTCAGGCTCTTCCTTAGTGACTTCTTCATTCTTTAACCGAGATAAGTGATCGGCTACCACATTCTCGGATCCTCTCTTATCCTTAATGATGATGTCAAATTCCTGCAATAAGAGGACCCATCTAATCAACCTTGGCTTCGAATCGGTCTTGGCGAGCAGGTGCTTGATGGCAGCATGATCTGTGAAAATGGTGACCTTCGATCCTATCAAGTATGATCTGAACTTCTCCAAGGCAAAGACAACAGCTAGCATTTCCTTCTCCGTGGTGGCATAGTTCAACTGTGCTTCATTTAGGACCCTGCTAGCATAATAAATAGCATGAAATACCTTATCGTGTCTCTGTCCAAGGACTGCTCCTATGGCATAATCACTGGCATCGCACATCAGCTCAAAGTCTTTACTCCAGTCGGGTGCAATCATCACAGGTGCAGTAGTAAACTTGTCTTTCAGTGTCTGAAATGCTGCTGAACATTCTTCATCAAACTTGAAGGCCACATCTTTATTCAGCAGGTTGCTTAGGGGTCTAGCAATCTTTGAAAAATCCTTGATGAATCTCCTGTAGAACCCTGCATGCCCCAAGAAACTTCGGACACCTTTAACATTCAGTGGTGGTGGCAGCTTCTCTATAACCTCTATCTTTGCCCGGTCAACTTCAATCCCTCTAGCTGAGATCTTGTGGCCCATGACTATGCCTTCTCGGACCATGAAATGACACTTCTCCCAATTCAGGACTAGATTAGTCTCTACGCACCTCTGAAGTACCATCTCTAGGTTCCTCAAGCAACTATCGAATGAGGATCCGAAAACCGAGAAGTCATCCATGAACACTTCGATGCTTTTCTCCACCATGTCTGAAAAAATGGCCAGCATGCACCTCTGAAATGTGGCTGGTGCATTACATAACCCGAATGGCATCCTTCTGTAAGCAAAGACGCCAAAAGGGCATGTGAAGGCCGTCTTCTCCTGGTCTCTAGGGTCCACCGCAATCTGATTATATCCTGAGTATCCATCCAAAAAACAATAATACGCCTGCCCTGCAAGTCTCTCCAGCATCTGATCCATGAACGGTAGAGGGAAGTGGTCCTTTCGGGTGGCCTCATTCAGCTTGCGATAGTCGATGCACATTCGCCAGCCCGTGACAGTCCTTGTTGGTATCAGGTCATTCTTCTCATTCCGCACCACTGTCATTCCACCTTTCTTGGGAACCACCTGTACTGGGCTTACCCAAGCAGTATCAGAGATGGGGTATATGAGTCCCGCCTCCAAGAGCTTGAGTACCTCCTTTCTGACCTCTTCCTTCATTGTCGGATTTAGCCTTCTCTGGGGTTGCCGGATTGGCTTGTAATCCTCTTCCATCATTATCCTGTGCATGCAATAAGCAGGGCTGATTCCCTTGAGATCCGATATATGCCATCCAATAGCTTCCCTGTGTCTCTTGAGGATACCTACTAACCTGTTTTCTTCTTCTATTGTGAGTGCATTGCTGATTACGACAGGCTTGTCTTCCTCCAAGAACACATACTTTAGGTGATCTGGCAATATCTTCAACTCTACCTTCTTCTTCTCGGACGGAACTTTCTCTTGTAGCTTCTCAAACTTGGCTTCTCCCTCCGGAATACTGTCTTGTCGATCCAAGTCTTCCAAGCAAGCCTTTAGATCTTCCTCTTCTTCACTGGTCAGACAGTCCAAAGCATTAACCATTGCTTTCTCCAGTGAAGACTGTGGTGTCTCGAGAATACTGACATCCTCCTTATCAATCTCTTCTACTCTGAAACACTTCCAACCTTCCTATGGATACTTCATTGCTTTGAAGAGGTCGAAGGTGATCTTCTGGTTGTCAATACTCAGCTCCAAGTTCCCATTCCCCATATCCACCACACAGTTGGCAGTCAGCATGAATGGTCTGCCTAAAATGAGGGGAATGTCTGCGTCTTCTTCGATATCCATGATCACAAAGTCCACCGGGAAAGTAAAGTGGCGGACCTTGACTAGGACATCTTCTACCACCCCGTAAGGTCGTGTAATCGAACGGTCTTCTAGCTGAAGTGTCATCTTGGTAGGATCGATCTTCAGATTCCCAATTCTTTTGCACATTGACAAGGGCATCAGATTGATGCTTGCTCCTAAGTCAATGAGGGCCTTATTCACTGTCTCCTTCCCTATGGTGCATGGGATGGTAACACTTCCGGGATCCTTAAACTTCTTGGGTAGCTTCCTCTGTATTATAGCGCTGCAGTTACCCCCTACCACAATGTTCTCATTGTCTATGTACTTCCCCTTCTTGGTGAGGATGTCCTTCATAAATTTGGAGTAGAGGGGCATCTGCTGTAAGGCTTCCCCGAATGGCATAGTGATCTCCAGCCCTTTGAATATTTCCAAGAAACGCTTGAAGTAGCGTTCCTTGTTCTTCTTGGTGGGCACCACAGGATATGGGAGATCTTGTGGTAGGGCTGGTGGTTCTTCTTTCCTGGCTTCCCGTGCTTTCTAGCTCTTGGTTTTAGGTGGTGATGCCACCTTCTCTTCTACTTCTGTCCTATCCTCCTGTGTCTCTGTCTTATCTTCCTTTGTCTGGTCTTCTTCCTCAACCTTACCTTCCTCTTGTGCTTTCCTCTGCCCTCGAGTTAGCACAGCCTTGCATTCTTCCTTTGGATTCTTCTCTGTGTTAGCCCCGAAAGTTCTAGTGGGCCTTTCAGCTTTGTCTTGTGCCAATTGGCCCATTTGAACTTCCAGGTTCCGAATGGCTGCATCCGTGCTCTTCTGATGGGACCGTGTCTCCTGGATGAATTGTAGCAAGAGCTCTTCTATGTTGGTGGGCTTGTCTTGCTGATTGGGGCCCTGGCTAGGATGCTGGTATGGCGGTTGGTATGGTTGTTGATTCCTCTGCTCCTTGTACTGATTTCCCTGATTCCTCCACCCTGAACCTTGCGTGAAGTTCCTTCCTTGATTGAATCCTGGTGGCCCATGATTGAATCCTGCTCCCCCTTGGTGGAATCCAGATGAGTTCCCCTGGTTATAACCCTGATATCCGCGATTTGGTACGCCCATATAGTTTACTTCTCGAGAAGTATCCTGTTGGCTTACACACTGTCCAGGCTCATGGGTTCCTCCGCATGTGGGGCATCCTTCTACCTGCAAAACAGAAGAGTGGGAAGAACTTACCGCTTGTAACTGTTGAGGTAGTTTGCTGAGGGTTTCGGTAAGGGCTTCAATCTGCCTCGTCAACAGCTTATTCTGTGCCAATGTCGCGTCTTGCGTGCCAAGTTCCAAAAGGCTTCTTTTTGTAGGCACATAGCTTCGATCACGAAGGATTGCTTGATCACTGGCCGCCATGTTCTCGATGAGCTCCATTGCTTCCTCCGGAGTCTTCAACTTGATTTTTCCCCCTGCGGACGCGTCTAGTAGCTGTTTCGAGTGGGGCCGCAAGCCATCGATGAATATATTCAGTTGTACCGGCTCGCTATATCCGTGTGTCGGTGTCTTTCGTAACAGCCCGTGGAAACGGTCTAGTGCTTCGCTGAGGGACTCATTCGGAAATTGGTGGAAGGAGGAAATCTCCATTTTCCCTTCGGCGGTCTTCGACTCTGGGAAGTATTTCTTTAAAAACTTTTCCACCACTTCTTCCCAGGTTCTTAAGCTGTTGCCTTTGAAAGAGTGCAACCATCGTTTTGCCTCTCCTGCTAGAGAAAAGGAGAAGAGGTTAAGGCGTACCGCATCTTCTGGGACTCCAGCGATCTTTACAGTGTTGCATATTTCAATGTATGAGGCAAGGTGAGCATATGGATCTTCGCTTGGAAGACCATGGAAGAGATTCCCTTGAATAAGCTGGATAAGGGAATGCGGGTAGGAGATATTTGCTGCTTGCACCTCCGGTCTTGCAATACTTGTGAAGAACTGAGGAGTAGCGGTGTTGGAGAAGTCTTCTAAGGTGACTCTTCGTGCCTGTTCCCCGTCCATTTCAGCGTGATGTGGAGAGAGAGGAGGTGATGTGTGACTGCTTCCTTCGGTGTCCTGTTCCCTTCTTCTTCTTGCAGCGTTGTTACGCCGACAAGTGGCTTCGATTTCCAAGTTGATAAGGACCACGTCTCCAGATGCAATCCTAAGTCGCATAAAAACAAGAAGGCACTACCCGTGCAATTATAGAGGAAAGAAAGAAAGAATAGAAGTAAAGAGA
The DNA here is from genome assembly GCF_000004515.6 of Glycine max. Lineage (NCBI taxonomy): Eukaryota > Viridiplantae > Streptophyta > Magnoliopsida > Fabales > Fabaceae > Glycine > Glycine max. The sequence goes on from NC_038248.2 coordinate 8,203,021, forward strand.
AAATACTGATAAAGTAAGCCAAGAAAAGAAGAATCGGGCTTACAAACTGATATAGTATTAAGTGCGAAAACAAAATCCCCGGCAACGGCGCCAAAAACTTGTTAGGACTTTGGCAAGTGCACCAAATCGTGACAAGTAGTAAAGCTCGGAAGTCCGAGTGTCGTGTCCGCAGGGATTTTATTGCACTTATTCAATACCTCTCAATTTGTAAGTGGGAGTAAAGTAGTAAAGTAGGAATGAAAGTAGGAATAGAAACGAGTGCAATTACTAAAACAAATAAGTAAAAGGGAAAACAATTGATAGAAATGCCAAGACTAGACAAACCCAATTGGCCTACGATGCATGTAAGTATGATATTCATTACCAATGAAATGGTGTTAGTTCTACCCACATCTGTTGACTACTTGCCCCTGATGCCTCACGTTGGCAAGCCTATTTTAACTACCTATCTCCCAAATGCCTTTGCGAAGATTCAATAATTAAAATGCGTTAAGATTAAGTTCTAGATGTTGCTTAGATGCATGGGCAGTGAGTTATCATTCTATGCCTAGTAATGCTAACCCAATGATTCTTTTCTTTAGATGTTCTATTAGGTGTTACCCTTTCCCAAGCGTATAACCCCTAAAACTGATGCATGCATTGAATCTTAAATATTATTGAGAATTACCCTCTCCCGAGCGATTAAAACCCAAAAAGAGATCTAAGAATGAATGCAAGAATAAAAGAAAAGAAATAGAACAGAAAAACCTGGAATAAATTCCTTTGCATTGATAACTGTTGAAGCTCATTGTACATCGTTGGCTTTTTAGGCCTGCCAGGCCCTAGCTAGGGGTTTAGCCACTCATGGCCATTGAGGGCTTACAACTGGGAATGAAAGAAAGCTAGGCTAACAAAACAAAGAATGTAGAGAGGGAAGAGAACTCAGGCTTGAAGTACTGAGAGTGATGTTCTGAGATGGGATGATATTTCCTTGGGACTGCCTCTCTATTTATAGTGGCTGTAGTGGGCTTACGGGCCTTCGTAGTCGCGCTCAGCGCCACACCTAGCGCTTAGCGCGTTCAGATCGCGCGCTGGGCGCGCCATGCACGCTGGGCCTGTGCTTCTGTTGGATCGTGCGCTGGGCGCCTAGCTGGGCTTAGCGCGCGTAACGGTTTCCACCTTCGTGCTTAACGCCACGCTCAGCGCCTGCAGTTAGCTGCACGCTTAGCGCCTGGTGCGCGCTGAGCGCCCCTATTGGATTGGGCCTGCTTCAGAATTTCTTCTTTTTTTTTTCTTCCTTTCTGTGCCACTTTTGCTAAATGCAACCTTATTTTTTGTATCTGCAACCAGAAATTCAATTTAAATTAATTTTCTCACTTTTAATTACAAATAACTGCTAAATAATTAATTTTAAGCCAAAATTTGACTATTTAACTCCTATAAATTCACAATTATTTAGCAGTTATCATAAATGATGACCCAACTGCTTGCCCCTTAGTGGCATATCCGAGGTGAGGTTTGAAGTCAGTTAGATTATGGTCTAGGGGTGCTTCATGTGTCTCCCCATGGGTTGAGAGACATGTGCATGATCAGATTGGGGTTGATGGCTCTCAACGGGCATGGGTGCGGAGTTTTCGACATTCTCATTGGAAATGTGTGCAACATTGGGTGGTGTATAGTTGGGAGGCAAGTCATATGGTGGGAAGGAATGCTTGTTCTGAACTTGCACAAAATGGGGGCTGTCCACACTTTCCAACTCTTTGCCTCCCTGACCTACCATATCCGAGGCTGGGTGATTTATTTGATTGAAGCCGGGTGGGTGAGTCGGGTCCACTTCTGTGGTGGTACTTGCAACAACAAGTGTAGCCGTGTTGACTTCCATCATTTTTCTCATACTCATCATGGCTTCCATCATTGTGGCCATTTGCTCTTTCGTGGCCTCCATGTCAGCCTTCATCTGCTCTTGCACCTCCTCTATTTCACTCATTACTCTAGCTTTGGCATGCGTTTGGTAAGGGCGCCATAAAGCGCATTCTTTCCTTTTGATTACAATGATTACAGTTTTGATTTCAAGGAAAGAATTCAATGAGCAATGCCACCAATGAGAAAAGAAAAATAAGCATGGATGTATGTGAATGATGCATTGTTGAAGTATTGCGAATTTTACACAGGACATAAGGTCGAAGCAATTTAGATTTAAACAACATTGTTCCTTACATCTTGTCAGAGTTAAAGTAAAACTGGAAATAAAACATGGACATCAACAGTCCTTAATTTTTTGTAAATTATTTAACTCAAGCATGTGTTGGGAGTAGACAAAGAAGAGATGTAACTCGATCCATCTTCTGCCCCAACTTTTGCAAGCTGGTTACTTCCATACTTGACCTTGACTTGATGAAAACCTTTTCTTAAAGTTCTTGGTTTGACCCCATAATCCAAGGAATAGAAATTTTGATTGTCAATACTTCGATAACATATCATAGAGATGAATGACTAGGGCATACTTATGCTATGCATGGAAAATGCAATTATGAGATCGACATAAGATGCCCGAAGAACCATCATTTCCTAGTTAACCATGCATTAGGTACCATGTTCACATGATTTTCAATCATCTTTTTAAGAGAAATAAGTGTATGATCCCAACATGGTTGGTTTATAGCCGTCAACATGGTACCCAACACATGTAACAAAAAAAATATGGTGTAAACTTCCATGCTTCATTGTGACTTTCTTTTGTTTTTGTTTTTTTTTTGTTTTGTAGAGGAAAATGCAAGGATCATGCATGTGAACTATGAAAATAGAATGTATGCAGTTGGCAGAACAAAAGCATGCTAAATGAAGATGTATGATAATGCAACGACTCATGCAAATGCAATGCATGAATATGATAAATGATAAATGTAGGAATGGTATGTCCATTGCGATGCCATGAAGAGATGCATGATGCAATTAAGGAACATGCCAAAGTGAGTTTGCTATGTGCCCCTAAATCAGGAACCTAATGGAAAGGATCCAAAAGTCCACTTCTAGTGATAATTCCCAAGGATGGTTTCATGTAACTTTACTGGCTTCTAGAGATTTCATCCTCTTAGGTAATACATTGTGGTGATAGGGACTATCAACGACAATGCGTCACTAAAAGAGGAAAACTCTAGATGAGGCTTCACTGTTATCAAGCGAGTTGGAGACCCAACATGACCACAGATCAACCTCCACTCCTTATGGCTCACATAGACCCGGGTATAGGGCCCAATATCTCAATGTGTGTGTGAGGTGTAGGTGTCATGTGTGTGTAGAAAAAATATTCCTAACTATGAATGTAATCGATAGACAACCACACACCAAACATAACAACATAGCAAGGGTTATATACAGATATGGACAAAGCAACAAATAAAAGGGAAAAAGGAACATAAATAAAGAAGAAGTCACAATAAAAACATTGCACACTGATCAAATGACCTAACTCTCTAACAAGTCCCCAGTGGAGTTGCCAATTACCATAACCTATCCTTCAGCGGGAGGGCGAGGCGAAACAAAATGACACATCTTCTCGTGAAGAAAACGCGCGGAGTCGCCACCAAAGTTTATTAGAGAAAAACGTTAGAAAATCCAAAAAGACGGAGGTCTGCAGATTTTGAAAATAAGGGTTCAACAGTTATTTACGCACGGGGAAGTTATTAGCACCCCATGCGCTCGTCACAAGGGACGACAACCTTTAATCGAGTGTGCAAAAACGTGACTTCAAAATTATGTATTTTCCCTTTTTATATTTTTTTTGTGTTTTCCCTTTTTATTTTTTTGGGGTCGACAAGGGTGTTGCCCTTGCTCCTATGTATCCTCAGGTGCGATGAGGAATTCAGACCTACGTAGTTCTTTAAGTCTGAAAGTTTGTGGGTTACATTGATTTTATGTTTTTTGAAAGATTGATTTTAATTGAAAACAAAATTCGTTTAAGGCGTTGGACCTTAAAACGATGTTTTAAACTTTGAAAAGCGGAGAGAGTCGTTTAAGGAGTTGGACCTTGAGACGATCTTTTGATTTTTGAAAAGAGGAGAGAATCGTTAAGGCATTGGACCTTGAAAAAATCTCAAGTGATATTTGATAAAAAGAAATTAGTTATGAATTAGTTTTATCATGGTTTTTGCTTATTAACCTTCAACCTTTTTTTTAAGATAACTTGCGACACAATGATTGGTTAAAACTTACTTTACCAAAGAAAAGCGATTACCGATGATAGGAGAAGGAGATGAAGATGAACAAAACAATAAAGAGGACCCCCCCTAAGGGTACATACATCATGTTCAAATCCTTAAAGACAAACACCAACCGGATGACGAACAAAGAACGAACGAAGAATGATGTAGAAGTCGATTACGGTCGCAATTCGGTAGTGCCTCAGCCTTGTTTTTCTCTTCTTCCTTCTTCTTCTCTCTGATTTCTATCAATTTCTCTCAATGTTGGACCTTGGAACCCCCCTCTCAGCCCTTCTTCACGCCTATTTATAGCAAAACAAGGCATTTGGGACAAAGGCAGCTCGCCCAGGCGAGTTGTTGCTTCACTCTGAAGTAACCTTGCTCGCCAGGTGAGCTGGTTACTTCACCATGAAGTTATTTGGTGGCCCAGGCGAGCAAGAGGCTAGCTTGGGCTAGCTAGGGACCAAAAAACTCCCTGAAATGACCCCTTTGCCCCTCCCCTTCGGTATCTTTCGCAATTTTGATCAAAGCATTGAATGATCATCTGTTTTGCACTATAACTGGCATTCAACATAGTAAGTCAACTAACAAGGATCAAAAGATCAACAAACGATAGTCCCCGGACGAAATTAGGGTATGACAACATCAACTTAAGTACAACCAAAGTCCCTATGGATTTGACACTCGGACTTTTGAGTCTTTTACTACTTAAAATGAATTGGTACACTTGCCAATCAGTTAACACTCTCTTGCATCGCAAGAAGACCCATGAATATGTGATGCTCGTCCACTGTTAGGAACCACTGAGCATGCTACTCATTCGCCAAGAATCGATGTTTCAACAAGATTGATACAAACCCATAAATTAACGATGCGGATGGCAGTGCATGAGGCTTCCCCAGGTATGGAGTACAACGGTGTAGATCTAGATGACGTGCACATGGCCTCAATATAGTCATCAAGATGCTCAAAGGTGACCATCTTTTCATTGATCTTGTCCTCGATGACGCGCATCCTTGTCTGCAGTCAACACTTGCTTCTTGATTTTACTCAAGGGTGAAGGTGTCGTTAGGGTTGAAGAATTGTTGGTCATTGGGATTAGAGGAGTCAGTGCTGGATCGAATCTCAGTGAGGATGTAGTTGGTCTTTTCCATGAGGTTCTGGTTGATGACATTGTTGTTAGAGGAGTCGAGGTTGACATCTATGGTGCCACGTAGGACAAGGATGGTGATGAAACCGCAAAGGATGGCGATCTTGATGTTGTTGAAGGTCTTTTGGATCTTATGGCTATGGGGAAGCATGTTATCACTATTTTGTGTGTTTAAGGTTGACAAACGTGCACTGGTGCTTTGCTTATGGTGGTTCTTTTGCCACATGGAAGTTGAGATAGAATGGAAGCTGAATATTAGGGTGTGGTTTAATATGGATTTTTTTTTCAAACAGTTGGTGGACATGGGATCTTAGGGTATACGAAAGGTCATGGTGCAAATGTAAGGAGCCCAAGAATAAAAAAACATATCAGAATAGTTAAAGTTTCATTAGCTATGTTGATGTTAAATGTCATAATTTGTTCTAATATTAAGAGTTTTTTATGTATACTTTTGTTTCTATCGTAAATAAATGTGGTTTTGGGTATAGTATGTTTCCTTGTATACGTGATCGGGGTAAGGAAGTTGAGAGAGTTGGTGTTAGGTTGACGTGGTTGTCATGTGTATTTTGCCTGGCAAGGATCATATCCTTGGCTGTAATACAAGTTCCTTTTGTAATATATTTTCAATTTTCAATTAGCTTCTAAAAAAAATATAGACTAGAATTCGATAGATCAATTGCAATTGTTTTTTTTTCTTGGAAACAACATGAAACTAACATGGGTTAATCACATGCACAATTCTGTTAATGAAACTAACACCATTTGGGATACATGGAAGACTTGTGTAATGAGAATGTAAATTTTAGGTTGTTTTGAGTAGGGTGAAAGAAGGAAGGGTGTAACTATAATTAGAGTAAACCTCAGGGGAGGTCACTAGAATTTTAGGATATACTTGGGCCTCTTAAAGCCCATCCTAATAATACCCATATGCCTACATTGAACCTTGTCCTCAAGGTTTTGAGAATTTTCTAAACCATTGAAAGTGAAGATGGGTAGGTAATGGATGGTTGAAAAGTTTGAAGCCAACCATCTAAAGCTTGGGGGGTGCACATCATGTATTGGAGATGAATTGAAATTCTAAAATATGAAAGACACTTTAAGGGTAATGGATAGGTGGGGAGCCAACAACGTTGGTATGATGGATGATTTGTGCAAAGGAATGGACGATTGTGATTTAAGTAGGAGGGTCTTTTGAGTTATAAAAACATCTAATGGTGCATTGGGGATATGGGGAAATGGTTAGGGTACAAGTGTCTTGTGGTCAAGTGGGACTGCAAGGGATGTGGTGGTCAAGGTTTTAGAGAGTGGGTTTTGGGAAATCATTGGATTAACAATTGAGCTAGGAAAGACACGTGGTCGGTGTACAATGCTTGCAACATGATGGGGTAAAATGGATGGTTCAAATGTGTGCAAGTTTGGCTTTCACATTCCAATTTGGGAGAATGGAAGGGATTGGAAACACGATGCCACCTACGAAAGCTTTTTATGCATAATGTCCATATCATTGGTTGAGAACTTCATCTTCACGTGCGTCTTCTTTGTGAGTGTTGCGACATGTGCTGGTTTCTTTGAGAACTTGCTTTCCATGAGCTTAATCTTTGACAATGACTTCTTCTACACAATTTGATGTACGGGCTTTGTGGTAGCCATGGATGATGACTTTTGAGATGCATTTATCGGCGATGATTGTTAATGTGTAAAATATGTTAGCCTAGTCATAATGAAATTCCTTCCCTAATTAATTACCGATTCCCAAAATCAACTAAAGCCTAAATCAAGGTCAAAAAATGTTTTTTTTGCCTTAAATCAATACTCTAATGATCATAGACCTATTAATTTAATTCAAAGAATAAAATCAATTATAGGGATGATTAATTAAAGATTAACTAATCTATATGAGATTACCTAAACAATTTGATCATGCAATTTGGTGTAAAACATTCTCTACCTAGATCTACCAATTACATTCAAATGATCTCACTATTATGCAATCAATTGAGTATTAGAATGATCGGTTCCAAACAAACATTAAAATAAGGAAGATAATTAATTAACATAAAACAATGAGAAATTCCATTAAGAATAAGAAGAGGAGTACATTTAGACAATTACATCATAACCTAGACTAGGGGGACTAACCACTCATGATCAGAGCAAAACTAAAAATCGTATCAAAACTAAACATAGACATACCAATAGGAAGGAACGATGATTATAAATTCATCCTAGCGGTGTTGTCCACACTCTTAAGCTCTCAACAACCCTTAAGGTTCTCTCAAATTCGTTAAAAGATAAGAATGAAACTCAAGAATAAACTCTCTTTGAAAGACAGATAGAGGCTTTATTCCTTATTTATAACATTTTATGGAGTTTCTTCATCTATATTTCATTAATTAAAAAATATTATCAATTAGGATTTGAATTTCACAGATGATACTTGCCATCTTTACAGGTGACACATACAAATCACATACATACAAAATTATTACCACACGTTGATAACTGCTAAATAATTGTATTTTGATAGTAGAAAATTAGTCAAATATTGGCCTGAAATTAATTATTTAGCAGTTATTTGTGATTAAAAGTTAGAAAATTAATTAAATTGAATTTTTGGGTGCAGATATAAAAATTGGAGGTGTAACAAGCAAAAAGGGCAGAAAAATTGAAGAAAAGAAGAAAATTTGAAGAAGGCCCAACCCAATATGCATGCTCAGCGCGCGTCACGGGCTAAGCGGGCCAGGAAGTACACGCGCTAAGTGCAGGGTGTCGCACTAAGCGTGCCTACGAAGGCCCAAAGCCCACTTCAGTAGCTATAAATAGAGAGTCAGTCCAAGGGACAGGACACACCACCACAGAACCCCCTCTCCTAGGGGTTTCATTTACTCCCTTTCTTTCTTTCACCCCTCCTCTCATTGTAAAGCCCTCATGACCATGAGTGGCTAATCCCCTAGCTAGGGCCTGGCAGGCCTAAAAAGCCAATGATGTATGGAGCATTTCAAGAGTTATCAATAAAAAGAGGAATTCCCTCCAGGTTCTTTATTTATTTACCGTTCTTTCTTTTTACATCCTGTATCTCTGAACTTGCTTTCTATTCGGGTTTAGTCCACTCGGGAGAGGGTAAAGCCTAATTAGGGGTAAGGAATGAATACTTGAATCTGTTTTAAGGGTTAGGCCACTCGGGAGAGGGTAACGCTTAAGAGAACACTAAAAGGAGGAAATTACTTTGTTTTCCGTACTTGATTATTTGCATATTCCAATTTTAAAGCAATTAGTTTTCACTTTTTTTTTTATTTTATTTTACTTTCTTTTTTTGTATCTATTATTTTTTTTAGTTGCTTCATTTTATTTTTCAATTTTTTCTCTTTATTCTTTTCTTTTTTTAAAAGAAATAAATAAAAAATTTAAAAATTAAAAAAAAGATATTTAAGTTTAATTTTTATTCTGTGATAATGTGCACGGTAGTTGTTTCTTTTGTGAACAGTGCATATTCCTTCTTTAAAGAATGCATCATGGCAAAAGATCGTCCGAGGATGACACTAGAGGATTACTCTAGTCCTATTATACCTCAATACTTCACCAGCATAGCCAGACCAGAGGTGCAGGCGGCCAACTTCTCATATCCATATTCCTTGATCCAGTTGATTCAAGGGAATCTATTTCATGGCCTACCAAGTGAAGATCCATACGCACACCTGGCCATATATATCGACATTTGCAACATGGTGAAGATAGTAGGAGTTCCTGAAAATGCAACACGCCTCAATCTTTTCTCTTTTTCACTAGCAGGTAAAGCAAAAATATGGCTTCGCTCGTTTAAGGGGAATAGCTTGCGGACATGGGAAGAAGTTGTAGAGAAATTCTTAAAGAAATACTTTCCAGAATCAAAGACTGTTGAAGGGAAGTTAGAAATCTCTTCCTTCCATCAATTTCTCGATGAATCCCTCAGCGAGGCACTTGACCGCTTCCGCGGACTGTTAAGGAAAACACCTACACATGGGTACAGTGAACCGGTGCAACTAAACATCTTCATAGATGGCCTGCGACCACAATCAAAGCAATTACTAGATGCATCCGCAGGAGGGAAGATCAAGCTAAAGACATCGGAGGAGGCAATGAAACTCATAGAAAACATGGCAGCTAGTGATCACGCCATTCTTCGTGATCGCACATATGCACCAACAAAGAGAAGCCTTCTAGAACTCACCACTCAAGATGCAATCTTGGCTCAAAAGAAGTTGTTGTCCCAACAAATAGAAGCCCTGACAGAGACCCTCAACAAGCTTCCACAGCAACTACAAGCGGTAAGTCCTTCTCACTCTTCTGTTATGAAGGTAAGGGGATGTCACATATGTGGAGGAACACATGAGTCAGGCTTATGCATGGTCCAAGATGAAGCATCCAATGAAGTTAACTACATGGGCAGTCATAATCATCAAGGATTCCATCAAAGAGGACCACCAGGATTCTATCAGAGCGATAATTTTTTGCAGGACCACGATTGGAGATATTATCCAAGTAATAACTTCAACCAAGGGGGTTCACCCTATCAGCATCCTAGTCAGGGTCCGAGTCAGCAAGAGAAGCCGCCTATCAGTATAGAGGAAATGCTCTTAAGTTTCATCCAAGAGACAAGGGCAAACGCTCAGGAGACGAAGGCATTCATCCAGGCAAATGCTCAAGAGAAAAAAACATTCATCCAGGAGACGAGATCACATCAAAAGAGCACAGATGCAGCCATCAGAAACCTGGAGATACAAATAGGCCAACTAGCTGAGTCAATTGCTGAAAAGCCCACTGAAACCTTTGCGGTAAATGCTGAGATGAAGCCCAAAGAGGATTGCAAGGTAATTTTCACTGAGAGAGAAGAGGAAGAAAAGAAAACTGAGGAAGATGTGCGTGATGGGGAAGGAGAAAAGAAGGAAGAAACAGAAAGAAATGAGGAGAAAGCACAACAATGGGAGAAGTACTCACAAGTAGAAATTCAGCAAGAAAGTATTCTCCAAGTCAATACCCCTCCTCATCAACTGATTGTCAAGGAAGAAAGGCATGGAAAACATGAGAAAGCCTTAAGTGTCATTCTTTCCTTGATCGCTACCACTTCTCTTGCAATAATGTGGAAGGTGCTTCCAAAATACACGAGTTTCATGGCGTCTCTAACTAAGAGGCGAAAATGCAAGGAAGATGTGTTCTACGTGACCTTCATGCCACCTTGAAGGCATTTGACTCGTCAAGCTAATGACGTTAAAGAAGCGCTTACTGGGAGGCAACCCAGGATTTCTTACTTTATCTCTCTTTTAGTTAATCGCATTTTGTTTTTTTTAGGATAGTTGTGTTATTTCTTTTCTTTATTTTGATTTTATGCATTTTGATTTCAGCAATTTAATTTCAGTAGTTTAAATTTATGCGTGAATAAATAAATTGCATGATAACTTGAGAAATGACAATTCTGAGTTTGTTCTGAAAGGTCCAACACTTGAAAGGCTACTAGTCATTGGAAAACACTGGTCTTGGAAGCAAAAGTTAGATCAAGGAATGAAACATGATTCACGGAAAAGGAAAGGTTAGCTTGATGGAATGAGGACACATCTGGTACGCTAATACTGAATTAATCCCGGTGAGAGTGTGACCTTAATTGTGAGAGAAAACGCCTATTTTTAAACTCTTAGTTTTGCATCATTCTTGGACTGTTAAAACTAGTTACTTAAGGTGGATATGATCAAGGCCATGTTTGCTTTATTTCACCCACTCAGCCAAAAAGCCAACCCAACATAATTTTATCCCTTGCACCTATATTGAGCCGAAAGAATTATAATGATTTATTCTAAGTAGAACCCTAAGCCAAGAAATTGATATTCCTGACCGTGTGTAGGATTCTAAGAGAGTAGTAGGGTTCCAAATGATAATAAGGCCTTAATTTGGGGGATTTTGAACAAATGGGTAAAGTAGCCAAGGAAATAACACACACTAGAACACCTCTAAGTAATTGTGAGCCCATTGTTATTATTATGCTTATTATTGAAAAAAAAGAAAAAAAAGAAGATAAAAAAATGGAAAAAGAAAAAGAAATATATATATATATATATATATATATATATATATATATATATATATATATATATATATATATATATATATATATATATAATAAATAAAAAGGGCCAGAATGAAAAAGAGAAGTGTCCGTGGAAAGTGCTAAAGGAAAAAAGGGGCTTAAAGTGGGAAATAGGTCTTGGCAAGAAATCAAATTTTTGGAATGTATGCTCTCTTATAATCTTATATTTTGAATTTCCAAGAAAAACCATGATTCTTTGTTAGCCAGACCCCATTACAAGCCATAAAAGTCCTTAGTGATCCACCGAAGGTAATTAAGGCTAACCTTAACCGAGATGAAGTACAAAACTCTTGAGTTTTATTTACAGGTTGTTAAAATTGCAAACACTTGACCAGACACTTGTGAGCAGAGAGAAACACCAGCTTTGTAAGGAAGTAAGGCAAGCCGGACCTGTTGGAATTCTAGATAATTGACTTGTTTCTGCTCTTGTGTTTATGCTTTTATTTTAAGATCATGACAGATGCAAAGAGACCAGTCAAAGGATCAAGGAATTGAAGTCATGGAAAGTGTTGGAATGCTTGGAACTTACTTGAGAAAATTTTTGCTTAAGAATGGAATAATTTTATTTGCTTGGGGACAAGCAAAGTTTAATTTGGGGGATTTTGATAACTGCTAAATAATTGTATTTTGATAGTAGAAAATTAGTCAAATATTGGTATGAAATTAATTATTTAGCATTTATTTGTGATTAAAAGTTAGAAAATTAATTAAATTGAATTTTTGGGTGCAGATATAAAAATTGGAGGTGTAACAAGCAAAAAGGGCAGAAAAATTGAAGAAAAGAAGAAAATTTGAAGAAGGCCCAACCCAATATGCACGCTCAGCGTGCGTCACGGGTTAAGCGGGCCAGGAAGTACACGCGCTAAGCGCAGGGTGTCGCGATAAGCGCGCCTACGAAGGCCTAAAGCCCACTTCAGTAGCTATAAATAGAGAGTCAGTCCAAGGGACAGGACACACCACCACAGAACCCCCTCTCCTAGGGGTTTCATTTACTTTCTTTCTTTCACCCCTCCTCTCATTGTAAAGCCCTCATGACCATGAGTGGCTAATCCCCTAGCTAGGGCCTGGCAGGCCTAAAAAGCCAATGATGTATGGAGCATTTCAAGAGTTATCAATAAAAAGAGGAATTCTCTCCAGGTTCTTTATTTATTTACCGTTCTCTCTTTTTACATCCTGTATCTTTGAACTTGCTTTCTGTTAGGGTTTAGTCCACTCGGGAGAGGGTAAAGCCTAATTAGGGGTAAAGAATGAATACTTGAATTTTTTTTAAGGGTTAGGCCACTCAGGAGAGGGGGTAACGCTTAAGAGAACACTAAAAGGAGGAAATTATCGGGTTATCTTTTAGAGGGTTTTTCTTCCAGTTTCTTTTATCTGCGTTTCTTTCTTGCTTATTCTGCATCTTGGACTTTGTTTTCTATTAGTCTTTAGGCCACTCGGGAGAGGGTAAAGCCTAATTAGGGATAAGGAATGAATGCGTGAATCGGTTTTAAGGGTTAGACCACTCGGGAGAGGGTAACGCTTAATAGAACAATTAAAGAAATAAATCATTGGGTTAGCATGACTTAATGCCTCAATGCCCATGCTTTAGCAAACATCTAGAATGTAATCTTAAGGCATCTTAGTTATTGAGTCTTCGCAAAGGGCATTTGGAAGATAGGTAATTAAGGTAGGCTTGTCATCATGAGGCATCAGGGGCAAGTAGATGGATAGATGTGGGGCAGAATTAGTTCACTGGTATTGATAACAGACAAATCCAGAATCCATATATCTAGACTAATTAGACTTGTCAGGTTTTAGCGATTTTAATATATAGATTTTAGTCTCTATTTTTATTGTTGGTTTTTCTTAGAAGTAGTTATTCCTTATTTTACTGTTGGGTTTTAGGAGTAAGTATTTAGATTTAGTAGATTTAGATTTTATTTATTTGAATTTCGTAGAAGTAGCTATCTTTATCGCAATTTAAATATTTTATCTTCTATTTTGATCTTTCAATCTTTTATCCTTTTCTTTTATCTTCTAATTTTATCTTTTAATATCTTATCTTTTCTTTTATCTTCTAATTTTATCTTTAAATATCTTATCTTTTCTTTACCTTATCTGCTATCTTTCTTTATCTTTTATTTTAAATTCTTATCTCTTGCTTTTAAATTGGGTTTGCATTAATCTAAGTACAAACAAAGTCCCTGTGGATTCGACACTTGGACTTCCGAGAATTTTACTACTTGTGACGATTTGGTACACTTGCCAACGAGTTAACACACGTGTACAAAATTACCGCACACATTCAAAATTATCGTGATAGTGATCTTCTAATTACCTCTAAAAATTCATGATATTTAGCTTTTTTTTTTACATGAAATCTCTTAAGCACTTGTCTTTCATAAACTTACACTAAATTGTGAATTTTGCCAAATAAAACATATCAAAATGCATGAAAATGACATGAAAACTCATCCAAATACAATCAAATATGAATTTATCAATTACAACATAGGAATATGTGAGAGGCTTGTGTCATATGTTATTGTTGGTGGTGATTGAAACAAGGGGTAGGGTGGGAGTGTAGTTGAATTGGTGGTTGATGCGTGTTTTTAGGTGGTATATTGGTTGTGTATAAACTAAAAATGTTGGTTAAGGTTTTGGAAAGGTGGGGTACAAATGGAAGAACGAGCATTGTAGTGAGTGTTTTGAAATTGAAAGGGAGAAGGGGGAGGTTGTTATGGGTTGAAAACCCCCCGTTGAGGATTTGACAAAACATAATAAAGCATTGAGGATTCAATGAAAGAGGGTTGTATTGGGGTGGTGTTTTGAGTTAACAGTGGTGAGGGGAATGAAGGAAATGTTGGAGCGTGAGGGTCGGAAAGGAAAGATGGAGATGGATTCGTGAGATTAAATTTAATGTTTGGAAGATTTAGTGTGTTAAGGGTGGGTGAGAGTAAGTATGTGTGAGGGGTATGAGTCAAAAGGGAAAAATTGGTGTCAGTTGCCATTGTGGTGGTGACCATGGTGGTAGTGATAATTGCGATTGTGGACTGCAGATTTGTGTTTGGTGGTGGAGTAAGAAAATAATAAGGTTATGATGGAAAATCTTGATGTTGGGTGGATGACAACGATGGCCATTGCAGCGAGGTTTGGGAACGGTAGTAGAGATGTCTGTAGATGGTGGTGGTGGTGGTGGGTGCGGGTGGTGAGTAATAGCTATAGTGGGTGATGGTTGGTGACGTGGGAGGTGAGTAAGCGGATGAAAGCAACATTTGTTAGAGTGCTAAAACTACTATACTTCTACTCCTAGGAAAACACCATTAAAGAGCTATAAAGAAAACTAGGAAGAAGATAAAAATAACACTTATATTTTTCATTGATGATAATAGGTAAAGAAAGATACACTTATATAACCCTAAGAATGTGTTTGGTAGGGGATTTTTTTTTATTCCTGGGAATCATGTTTCTTGGGAATGAATAAAACTTATTTGGTTGACAATTGACAATCTTTAAATAAGTTTCCTAACAATCAAAGAATTACACATATTTTTACTAATTATTTTAATTATTTACCATATTATATAATTTAATAAAGATAACAATGTTTTTATAGTTGTAAAAAAGAAAAATTAAACCTTAGAAAGTAGGCCGATTTCCAAATGTTCCCAAGATAAAAATTTTGTGGGAAGTTAATTAAAAGACATTTTTGAGAAACATCTTTTCTTAGGAATGTTATTTTCTTAAAATGCTTACCAAACATGAGAAATTAAGTTTTTCAACATATGATTCCCAAGAAATAAAAAATTTATGTCCTATCGAATGTCCCCTAAAGGATGTTAATTAATGGATAATAATTATTCAAGTGTCAACATCTCATTATTTATAATAAAAACAATAATACAAATATATACTTCAACCTATATAATCTTTCAACTACTTTAATTTAAAGATATATCTGGGCCTCTTAAAGCCCATCCTAACAAATACACTCACCGTATCCTATGTCATTATATTGAATGTAGATCATGAACCTCTAAGAACTAATCTCTTGGAGTTCTTTGTCTTAAGTTTGAATGGACACAAGATGATGCCAACAAGATGAAATTTAATGCAAAGGCAAGGTATCTGATATTAAAGTCTTCGATTTCAAGTCAACTAAATAGATATAGGACACCATGAAGGTAGTAGCAATATGATGAGGACAAAGATCAATCTAGCTACTGGTTAGATATATGAAGGAAGATGAGGCCATTAATGACATAATTGGAAGATCCCAAACAATTCTTATTAACGATTTTAGAGCTCTTAAGAAATAGATACCATAGAAGAAAACAACATCAAGCTTTTTGACAACCTTCTTAAGGAGTGAAATTAAGAACTTAAGATCATTGATCATTGTTCTCCAAGAACTGGGGATCTTAGTTTCGTAAAGATGGAAGATATTTTGAGATCTCCTAAGATCCATGAGCTCTATTTGAACCACAAAAGTTTAGTGAAGAAGAGAAATTCTATTGCTTTTAAATTTAGGAACTCTAAAGACAGATAAAGTCTATCCAAGTTAGAAAGGATGAGGAGGAGAGTGAGGATACACAAAATTCTCAGGATGAAAACTACTTTGAGACTAAAGATGAAATGTCCCTAATCTAAAAAAGAATTTGTTAGATGATATTATGAAAGACTAAGAACTAGCTTTTTGTCGACAAGGTAGCAAGATTTAAAAGAAAGTTAGTAAGGAAGACAAAGTAGAGATTATTTGGTTTGAGTGTAATAAATTTGAGCATACATGAAAGTTGTCATGAAGAAGTTCTTAGGAAAGAAAAAGGTCTCATGATGACATGAGAAGATATTGACAACAACAATTCTAAGAGTGAAGAATGTAGAAGCAAATATGTCATGAAGTTTTGATGATGCCAAAGAAACGTGCTTCTCATGTTTGATCCAAGGCAAGACTCCAAGAAATACAAGATAAATGACGAATCTAGTCTCTAGAGTCTTAAAAAGAGTTTCTAAATTGATGATGCACAAGTTATGTCCAAAGTATTTTTTTAAGAATTCATGAAAGTGGTATTTACTCTTTGGTAATCGATTACCAGTGACCAAAATGCTTTCTGAAATGTTTTTAAAATGTTTTTAAATATTTTTGAAAGCTTATAATCGATTACACAAGGCTTATAATCGATTACCAGAAGTTTTAAACATTTTAAAACAACCTTTAGAAATTTGAATTTAAATTTCAAAGTCTGCAATCAATTACCAGAGTTAAAATTCAAATTTCAAATGTGAAGAGTCACAACTCTTCAGAAAACAACTGTGTAATCGATTACACCATTTTGGTAATCGATTACCAGTGAGGAATTTTCGAAAATAACTCCCAACAGTCACATCTTTTCATATATAGGTGACTTGGGACACGAATTTCCTCAGAGTTTTTATTGAACAAAAAAAAGTCTTATCCTCTCAAAAATCAAATTGTCTTATCCTCTAAAAAATTCTTTGGCCAAAACACTTGCAAATTCAATAAGGAATCATTGAGTGATCTTCATTGTATTATCTTTCTCTTAAAAGAGAGAATTTTTCTTCTTCCTCTTCTTATTCAAAGAGAAACTGGTTAAGGGACCGAGGGTCTCTTGTTGTATGGTTATCTGAACACAAAGGAAGGATTGTCCTTGTGTGGTTCAAACATTGTAAAAGGAATTTTACAAGATAGTGAAAATCTCAAGGAAGTTGCTTGGGGACTAGACGTAGGCACAGGACGTGGCTGAACCAGTATAAACTGAGTTTGGATTTTCTCTTCCCTTAAACTTCTTTTAGTTGTTGTTATTTATCTTTTGCATTAAAGAAGTTTATTTTGAATTGTCTTTTTAATAATTCATAATAAGGGTACATTAAAATTTTTAAAAAGGAGAGTTAAAATTTTAATTGAGGAAATAGTCTTTGATATCTTAATTCAACCTCCCTTCTTAAGATATCTGAAGTCATTTGTTTAACAAAGAAAACACTACAAAAGAAAAAAAAATGATAATTTTCATTTAAACAGAAAAATAAGTTAATACCTTCTTATCGATTATTCCTTATATCCCTCTGAGACATACAATTATTTTCTCACTTTGTTTTTTAGAAATCACATAATTTCTTATCATTGTAATATTTCCTTAGTAAAGGTATATTTATCTTAAATTGTAATAATTTAAAATCAATAAAACAAATCATATTTATACTCTTTGAATTTGGATAAAGTTAGTGGTGAAAGGTGATAACAAATCACAATTCTTCATCTTTCGATAAGTACTGGTTCATTGGATTTTCTTTGTTTCATTTTTTATATGCAAATGAGAAAGTATAAAGTCATTTTTTCTGGTTCATTTTATATGTGGTTATGGAGGTACAATGAAATTAGATTTGGTGGTGATTAGAGGCGATTTAATAGTGCATTGTGAAAGCTTTATCATCCAATCAAAAATTGATAAAAAGAAACAAAAAGAAATCTTTATATCAGTAGTTTTTCTTTAAAGTATCATTATATTATTAGTTTCACTATCTAAACATAAAAAAATAATCGTATGTAATACGATATAGTATATTTATTTTTAAATTTTTTGGCATAAACACATCTTAATTAAAATCAAAGGGGGCAACTTTTTGTTGTGGTATTTTTATATATATTAACAAACATTTCCTTATTTATTAATGATGGCTTATCCATGTTTCTGAACCCCATCAACTAGTAATGATCCTTCTACATAGGTGTACAAAGAGACATGTCAATATAGCTGCTTTGCATATTGTGGACATGGGAATCCTATACTTTCCTGTCTCAAATAATCCTCTCAGAAATGGCCAATAGCAAATCATCAAATAAACACTACAGAAAATCTCACCTAGTCCACTTCCATTCCTACTCGGAGTTGGCACTGGTGGTTGCAACCCTAATAACTTGATAACCATTGCTGTCAATTGCAACAACAAAATGGTAGTGCCTGGCAAGAAAACTACGGACTCATCGAAGGTGTACCTTCCAGCATCCTTATCATCTAGAACATTTCCTGTTGGGGGTAAGTCTTTCTTTGTTACGTCAAACACAGTTTCAGATATTCTTAACAACTTGAGTAGGACACTAAGAAATGCACAAAAACCAGCATTCATGGATGTTATTCTTGACATCCTTTGATTGTTCCACCACTCTCGAACTGATAACCCTGCTGCCAAATATTCGCATACAGTATATACCTTGTAAATTGCAAAAAATGCAATAGGGATACGTATTCCTAGGTCCTGGATTGAGCAAAATACAAGGTTATAATTAACATTCATTTATATATTTTGGAAATAAATATAAACATAATATAACTTAGACCTACGAATTTGGAACTAAACAAAATATAAGGTTGCATCATTATGTGCATATAAATTTATAGCTCTACATACTTGCATATATATATATATATATAGCACTCATTACATTAATCACTTTTTACTATATTTGTTATTTTAAAAGAAACTGTTGTGTATGATTCCTATAGATAAAATATACAGAGAAATAATAGGAACACCATCTCTTAATATACCAACTATTATTAAGTGGAATTTGTGTAAGATTAAGTAATGATATGAGTTTTACTCTTTATCTGGTGGGGTCTCATTTCACATATATATATATATAGAGAGAGAGAGGTTACAAGTAAATTTTATCTACCAATAAAAAATTATATCACTAATTTATATTTCTCAAATATTAAAAGTATGCATAATTTGTTATATAAGAGATGTTTTTGTAGTTTTCCTAACTAAAAGATAGTAGTAGTACTATATTAAACATCAATTTCAAAGAAAATTGTCTGGACCTTGGAAAAATGAACGATATTATTAGTTTTTGTTTTGTTGATGTATTCTTGTTATTCGTTTGTTTTGTTTTCAACATTTTTTGTATACTAACCTGGGGCAAGAAATTGGAGTTGGTGATGATGCAATATGCAAGGAGACATGCATAACATACTTCAAAGACTGGTTGCAGACCCCAATTGATAATCCACATATATGCTAAGCACTGCCTCAAAGTAAGCTTACGGAAAAGGGAAGAAATAATAGGACAATGCTTGCATATGAAGATTTCAAGCATTCCTGTGGCCCATCTCTTTTGCTGGGCCATTGAAGTTGGGCCACCTCCTGGAGCAAAACCAGTGAAGGGAATTGGGCTTGGTGTACACAATTCTGATCTCCAACCTTTCTCATGTATGGTCAGCCCGGTGAGTACGTCTTCTGTTATTGATCCATATATCCAACCCACCTCAAATTTTTTTTAAGAAAAAAACGTCAACTTCATTTCAATCAATTTGACAAAAAACTAATGAGGATTTTTTTTTTCTTTCAAGATAAAATAATGAATTTTGTAGCAGTACTCTTTTTCTAGCATTTTATGACAAAGTAATATCTTAACCTTATGTGTGTATATAGTTGAATAGTGAAGTTTGAATTTTTTTTTTAACTTTTTCTTGTTACTAGATATGTCCTTTATACAAACATACACATATTGAAGAAAAGAGTAAATTATATTGACGTCTTTTGAGATTCTTTCAGATTATACACAATACCTTATTTTTTTTAAAATGTTTCTAATAACCTTCCTTAACATGAATTCATGATGTAATTAATATTTTTAAAATAATTAATGGGTTAGTGTAGTGTATAATGAATATCAATGTATTATTTTTTAAACAATTAATGAATTAGTATAGGGGAATAAAAGAAAAGATATCGTGTATAATTTGAAAAAACTTCAAAGTGTAATTTATTTTAAAAAAAATTATTTATTCTTCTTTGGAGTAAATTACAATATTATTTCTTCAAATTTGGTGTAATTACATAATTATTTCATGTTTTTTAATCATTACATTCACATCTCTTTATAGGGGATATTAATGTAAGATTTAAGAGGGAATTGAGAATATCAGTGTAATATTTTCAAACATATAAGAGAGTGTTAATATAATATTTTCAAAATTAAAGGAAATTTAGTATAAGAAAATTTAAAATGGTGGAATTATGTGTAATTTGATAAAAGTTAAAGGTATATTGATGTAATTTACTCCTTTCTTTATTATATGTAGTTGTATAAACATATATAGTGAAAACTAATTCCAAAAGTTAAATAGTGAAAGAATTGTGCATGTTTAGTTGCATATTTTTAAAGGAATTATTATTGATCTAAAAACTCTCTAAAATATTTATTTTTAAGACCTGTTTGCCCCATCCTGTGCCATATTCATATCCACAACCGGCAACTTGGCTTGCTACGTCAACAACATTCGAAATATTAATATCATTAGGCGAATATATCCTCCCTTTCAAAGCAAAAGCAGCTGATTTCAGAAAATCCTTTGAAGCCCCAAATTTTTCTTTGAATTCCTCGTCTGATATGCCGCTTCCTGAAAAATTGGCTAGAATGTGTAAGATAATAAATAGAAATTAAATTAATAGAGTAAATTATTAGACATGACAATGGGGCAGGGCGGAAATGAGTATTGTCTCCCCAGTCCTCAACCCCAACTCCCCAACATATACTCGTACCTGTTCCCAATACCCGACGGGTTAAATTTTGTTATCTTATCTCCGTACTTGTCGGGTATCGAGTATCTCCGTCCCCAGTTGTAATTATTTTTTTTGTAAAAAAATTATTTTGAAAATCTGATTTTAAAAAAATTGATTATTACACATCTATTTTTAACTAATTGTATTTGGAGAACATTTGTCTACAAAAATCATCAAGAAAATAATATTAAATTATGTAAAAATTATAAAAAAATTAACAAATAATTAATAAAATTTTAATAATTTCATGATCGGAACGGGTATGAGAATGAGTATGGGATAGGTAGTGGCATCCCCGTCCCTAACCCAGATCCCGATTAAAAAAGTTAGGTAATTCTCAAATTCAAACTTGTATTTGGTCAACTAAGATATTCTCTGTCAGAATCAGAATGGGTTTAAACGGATAACCACAAATACGAGCTTCATTTTCATGTTTATAAACTATGGGCAGTATAGATATGCTTAACATGTTGATCTTTCCATCAAAAGAAATTTAACGTTTAAATTAGGTAGGTTATTTTATTTTCAAACCAACTTCTAATCAAAAGTCAAACAAGAGAGTTTTTTTTTTTTTTTTTCCTTTGGAAAGCAATAATTTTCCTAAAAACTAATCTAATCAAGCATGCCTCAAAGTATCTCGATCAAGAAGAATGACATGAAAAACGTTCTTTGGTGTATGTACCAGGAGTTATAACCTAAATTAACACACTGTTTATGATCGGAAGACCAAAAAACTAGCAGTTTTAAAGGACAAAATTAATGTCATATTTATTTTATAAGGTTTATCTATTTGATCCAAGGTTAAAATGGGGTTCAATAATCCCATTTTCAATGATCAATAAAATTTAAACCATTATCTTATTTAAATTCTACCATTAATGCCTTTTTAAGAAAAATCAATTAATGTAATTACTATTATATTTAATGCTTCATTCTTTCTCTAAGCTAAAATTTCATGTATAATATGCATAACACATGTCATACATTTTGCTTTTCATACTCTCTTTTGTTATTTTTATTTTATTAATTTTACAACATACAATATAATATTTTTTTAATTTTTTTATAACATTTTGTTATAATTATTAATTATAAATTATAAATAAACATTATAATTGTGAAATTATAGATAAAATTATGAAAATTGAAATTATAACATTTTTATTATCACGTACAGGTCATATTATTTATTAATTTAATAAATAAAGAGTTATATCATAATTGTTAATTACAAGTTGATAATTGGAATTATGCAAAAATGCATAAATATATGTAATAAAATATAAAAAAATAAATCTTAATAATTATTTTTTAATTAATTATAAAAAAATATACTCTTTTTTCACTTAAGATAAATAGTTTTAATTTATTTTAAAACTAGAAAAAATAATTTTAATTTATTAATCTGAATTAGTATGTAAAATTATCTTAAAAAAATTCAATGCCTCACAACTTCAAGGGTGAAAGTAATAGTTTACTCACGAATACTTGTTAAAATACTCTTCTTTATATATATATATATATATATATATATATATATATATATATATATATAATAATTAACTAATTTTAATAATTAAATTTTAAAAAAATAATAGTGAGGAAGTAAAATAATTCTTTTAGAATTACTCTTGTAGTAATTTATCTCCATAAAACATAAATATATCTTTGTCTAGTAACAAGTACCCTCTTCCAATTGAAATCAATGAAAATATAAATATATCTCTGTATAGTAACAAAGTACCCTTTTCAATGTTATCCGGAGAACGACCATAAATAACTTTTCTTCTATGGAAGCAGTTTGTTCCCCCGTAGAAAGGTCCTTGCAGTCCAGCTAATCCGGGCGCCAAGTTCTGCATTATTTAGAAAGGGAATTTTATTTTGAGAAGTGAGGAATTGACTTATAAAACTTATATATGCTAGTAAAAAAGTTTAATATTTTGTGACAGCACATATATTTATCTTTGTAGCGTAAAGAGTTTTCTTCTATAAAGATTAATGTTTAATAACGATCACCTTGAACAAAATTGTCATCTGGTTCCCAAAAGGATCGTCCTTCAATGTAGCATAGAATTGTTGGGGACATTGAACAAACGCAACTTCTTTTTCTCCCTTGGGATCAAGCAAAATGCTCAACGCATGCAGAACAATCTTTGGATTACTTACAATCATGTCACAATCCACGTTCAACATAAAGGGAGCGTTGGTTATCAACCCAGAAACTCTTGTCTGAAATATAATTGACGAAGTTGAATTAAAGTAAAGAATATGTATGACTGAAAAGGTGCTAGTAGTTTATGTTGAAAAACATATGGCAGAGATAATAAAAATGAAAAAGAAGTTAAAAACTGGATATGCTAGTGCATACAATAAGCTAACCATGTGACTTTAGTACTTTAAATTGAACTAAACTAACCAAAGTATATATAGTTTGATAAAGTGAGATTCACATTTGAGAAATTAAACTAAAAAAACTCAGATTATTCTCACCAACACATTCATGGCACCGGCTTTGAAATGATGGGGCTGTTTTGGCCTCTTCTCTCTAGATATGTAGATTAAATGAGGCAATCCATCTGCAAGGCTTTCATTGTTCTCCCATATAACCTTACAAATTCATAAATGTAAGATATATATGTTTTATTAAATACGTTTTCTTTTTATTTCTTACTAGTATAGGACAGAATAAGATGAATAAAGATAATATATACAACTTTAATATATTTTTATCGAGAAATGATCAAATTACATTATTCTATAATTTGATATATAATATAATTTTTATTAATCCAATAATTGAGTTACATTTATATATTATCGAGATTGCATATGTTAAATTTTGTTTAAATTAAATATTTAGAAGTTAATCAAATTATTTATATTTTAATATATTTTAAAAAATTTATATTATATCAATTTTAATTATATGAACGAAATGACAAATAATTTTGAATTAATATGAAATTTTATACATATAATCTATGCGAAAGAAATTTTCAATCAAATAATAAATTTTTAAAAAAATTATTTAATTAAAAGTTGTTGAATGATATAATAATTGACTAAAATTACACGGTGTAATTTTATCATTTCTTTTTTTGTTTCTTATAAATTTAATTTTATTTACTTTCAATTTTTTTATTTTCTTATTTTGATAATCATCAAAATTTATAATTCTGATCATTATCGAAAAAAATTATCATTACTTAATGTGACATACAACACGAAATATATGTCATGAAATGTAACATGAAATTAATGATTAGATACATATTATGTTATATGAATTATTTTAAAAAAATTATGAAAATTAAAATTTATATATTTTTAAAAGATTTAAATAAAAATTATATTTATAAGGACTAAAAAATATTTTAGTCCAATAACACTGATATGTTAGTATGTTACATTGTTACTAACAACAGCCTAATATATATTGTAGCATATGAATATCTGAGATACTTAGTGTAACAATACTATTTATCTGTATACTAGTTTTTTTTTCACCATAAACAAATCAAAATAAAAAAAACACTATTGAAAAACAATTATGACAAGATAAACCAGATATATAATGTAAATGAATACTGAAAGAATAACATTTATTATTGGTATCGTCCAAAACTTCAGCACACGTGATGTAAATAATGGAGTATGTAGTAGCCTTGTAGTTATATATACCTGAATTATGGACGGATGGTTTGTCCTCTCAGTGTTTGAGAAAGTCGCAAATTCTCCAAGACATGGATTTGATTTTGTAAAAGAATCCAAGTCTATTTTGCGGCTAAGTTGATCATACATATCCTGCCAAGTGCCAACACACAACGAGGCAAAACCGTTTAGAAGTTTATACATGGTGAAAGAAAACCTAAGTTAAATTAATAATTTAGTTCTTATGTAAAAACTTGAATATGAGATTTTTTAATTCAAAATATCTACAATAAAAAATAATCTCACGTGCATGACCGGACTGAAAATTATTAATTTAACCATAAAACTTTTATAGATTGCTTCTATTTCTTTGTCCTTTGTCCTCAACTTTTATATAAAATTTACTATATATCTATTTTTTTTAAAGGAATAGATATATTATATATCTATGTATATAACATTATGATATAATTATGGAACTTACCTTCATTTTTAACCATTCTTGTTTGAACTTTGGCGTGTTGTTGGCTGTAGAGACCTCAGGTTTGTCAAAGAAATATCTGAGTGGAGCTCTAACTTGGACTTCGTACTTCTTACAAAAAGGTACCCAAAATTTTGCAAATTTAGAGGCTTCCTGAAGAGCGTAGAAGGTAAGAGGGGAGCAACCATCATCAGAAACATAACAAGCTAGCTTGTGAGCTGGGTAATCAAGTGCCAACAGAGATAACACAGTGTTCACTGTGATAATCGGTGGTTCAAGTTCAGGATCTGCTGTTGTCACAAACAAGTCCACTGGCGGAAGCTCTTGCACACTGCTCACAAAACTCACCAATGATCAGCATCAAATTAAAGGAATACATGCACAATCAATTATAACAATGAATGCATTATACACTAAAAAAAAATTCCATATATTTTGGCTTGTCCAGTTGTTCCTTGTTATTAGTTCAGCATGGCACCAGTTAGTGTAAATATTATGAGTTAATTAGGAGTATATGATTCACTAGGTCAGCCTAGTGGTGGGAGATTAGAGTAGCATGCATGAGGTCATATGTTTCAACTTGTGCGATTAAATCGTATAAAAATAAATAAATAAATTACATTGATAGTAAATCATATATATATATATATATATATATATATATATATATATATATATATATACCATATAAACTTAATATTTATGCCAGCAATCGGTTTTTAGCAAAGGGAGTAAATAATTAGATACCTTTGCAAGAGACGATCTGGGTAGGTTTTGGTTACTGCTGGACTCCATTGAGTGGTTAGGGCTAAAAACCAAGAGATGGTGAACCACGACTCACATAAAAAGGCAACAAACCAAGGGAAAGAGTAGTTGTTGATAGAGATAACACGGTAACCAAGCAACCATAAGAGGAGGACTGAAAGCAAGCTTTCCGTTACCCTTTTGTAATTGTGCTTGTACCAGAATTTCTCATAGAGGGGCAGAGAGTTTTGGTTGGCCATTGAAAACTAAGGTGATACGTAAAAGGTGTGTGTATATGATAATATATTATCATCAACCAAGGTGTTATTTATAACAAATAAATGGATTTTTTTATCATCAAAATTAATAAATGGATGTTCTGCCTTTGCTCATAAAAAAAAAACTTAGTTGATCCCCCTTTCAAGTAAGAGACAAAAAATGACAACATTTACTGGCTGGTCCTAGATGCTTCTTTGTTGTTATTATTATGCCAGAAGCTCAATTATTGGAGGTTTTATTGTTAGTTTGTTTGCACCCATTTTCTACTTACTTGTCATTGGTCATCTAGAGGTTTTAGAATCCCATATATACGTATATAAAAGATACAAAGCAAGAGATCGTTACATGTCACTCAAAAAATGTGATAAAATTAGGTACATAAATTATTAGCCACGATTGTTCAACACAAGATATATGGTCCATTTGTTATATAGAAACACACACTAGGCGATGTAGTAGTGGCAGGCAGGACCGCTAGAGGTTATATAGAAACACACACTAGGCGATGTAGTAGTGGCAGGCATGCAGGACAGCTAGAGGTTATATAGAAACACACACTTTGCGGTCCATATAAGTTTTCAAAAGTATTCAGACCTCACGGGTCACAAATTGTTGCTAAAAGGGATTGATCAAAGACGTATATAGCATATATATCCTCCACCTCTATTTTGATGCAAGATTTTCTTTCATGTTGGGCATACTTTATTCTCAATTAAGGAAAAAATGCACTAATAAATACGTAACAAAAACAACATTTATTTCTAATTTATTTTCCAAACAAACAAAAGTAACAAAATATGTAAGAGAAACTAGTTGCCAAAGTGACTTCCCTTCTATACACAAATGACCAACGAAAACAATATATTTAGACCTAACTTGTCATTAATTAAGATTCGTTTAGAAAAAGTTGAAGTGCAATGAATCACAAGTATATATGCCAATACTGTGCATTTAACCTCTTTCATTTTCTGCCGATTCAAATATTTTTTTTCACGTAATTTCACCCCTCGCGATTTCTTAACTAGCCTTAACTACAAAGTAAATTGAGATATTTTGGGTAAATTCCAAATAACACACTGTTATTCAGATCGTTGTCTCAACTACTCCCATGTGGTTTAAAGGAATCATTTTGCTTGCATGTGAGTTATCTGTTAATTAAACTTACACATTTGAATAACATTGTCAAAATAATAAGAGTTGGTGATGGAGAATTAACTACTATTTGAAGTTTTGAACACTAATTGCAAATTTTGTAACCAAGAATTTTCATGAGATAAGTTGCACATGTAACATGATCGAGGTAAGTTTATGGTTTAATCGTACACGAGATAAATTGACGAGTTGCAAGGGTGGCTTCTAGGCATTTCTTGCAGTGTAATGACCTTTTTTTCTTTTAAATTTTTTTGGCATAAAATATAGAACAAACTGCAAAATGCAAAGAAAGAGAGAGAAAATTTAAGGTAAAATAAGTTGATATAAAATGGGGGCATTTGTCTAATTTCTGGACAGTTTTTATATATAACTATAGATAATTAAAGAGAAAAATGGTGATGCTATCATATATGAGTTAGCCTGTCGCTTTGTTGATGCACGAGTCATACAAATGACGGCAAGCAATTAGAGGTTTTTTAAAAATAATTTATTGCTTTCAAGTCCTTAAAATACTTAAGTTTTTCTCACTTTTAAAGATCCTTATTAGCTTATGAGACTTGTTTCACTATTATAAAATTACTTTTCTAATACGGTAAAAAACACGATACAACAATGGTCGTTGACTGTCGTAGAAACTCACAAAAGTTAAACCTTTTAACGACAGGTAAAAAAATACCGTCTTAGAAAGGAAGCAACTTTCAAAGACGGTGATTACGTCAACATCATCTTTGAAAGTAAGATTTCTAAGACGGTATTTACGTAAACATAGTCTTACAATGTTTACTTTCAAAGATGATATTTACGTAAGCACCGTTCTTGAATTAAATATTATTTTTAATTATTCATATTTTTTCTGAATGATATCCCATCAGAAAAAATATAAATAATTAAAAATAATTTATATTAACATGATTGTAATTAATATTAATAGTAAAATTTATTTATTAAATAAATATTTAAATGATAGATTAAATCAAAATACGAGGTTCACAAATTATTTATATTTATTTTATCATTTAAATATTAATTTTATAAATAAATTTTAATATTAATTACAAGAGATTAACAAAATAAAAATTCCCTAAACAATTTCATACAAAATACAAGTTATTATAATTTTTTATATAAAGTTATTATAATTTCTAAGACAAATTCTTAAATTAAATAATTATTTTTTAGAAAAATTAAGAGGATCAAGTACCTCGTCTTTGACAGGATTGATGATATTATCTCTTACAACATACATAAAGAGAAGTTGAACAAACAAAAAAACACTACAAGAAATATTTAAAAATTCCACAAATTAGTATTTATAGATTTTAAACTGAAATTTAAAAAAACAAAAAAAGACTACATAAAACTAACTAATCTAAGTCATCAAATATTTGTTAAACAAGTAAGAAGGAGAGCAAATAACAATGACAAATCATACCGAAGAAAAACTAGGGAAGAGTTCGACTCAAGGCTAACTTAAGAGATTTTTTAATTAGGATTCTGTGTAGTTACACTTTTGCTCAAAATTGCATCCAGAAATGTAACAACAACATGGCCCTATTGACACTAACCATATAAAATGACTCACATTCATCACTCAGAAAAACCAGTTTGGTTAGCTGCAGTGGACAATGAAAA
This sequence comes from Glycine max, assembly GCF_000004515.6. NCBI lineage: Eukaryota > Viridiplantae > Streptophyta > Magnoliopsida > Fabales > Fabaceae > Glycine > Glycine max. Next base: position 8,231,970 of record NC_038248.2, read on the forward strand.
GTTGTGAGTAAAATAGTCCTACCTGATCCAATGTGCAACACTTCCTAATCAATCCAACAAGGTAATTTTCACTCAGTTGTTCTTTAAGCTTCTTGAGGCCCTGTTTTGCTTTTGAGAGTTCCTCAGCGCGTCCTGTACCACAAACTCAAAGGCATTAATTACAGAGAACTCCACCAAAATATAAATATACAAGCATCTTGCTTGGATGCCGTAATAAGATAGCAATTAAGTATAAAATAGAGGTATCATATTTTTGCAATTTATCATATTGAAAGAATTCCCAAATAGAATACAAAAAATTCACATTTAACGGTTAGGATGAGTAGATGTTAATTTTTTTTTTAAAAAAACCTTATTAATCTATTAATGAAATGTAAAAATAAGGTTAATTGAGTGTGAGGATAAGAATTAAACTCCCACTCATCAAAAGGTGTACTTTAGGAAGAAAAAGGCAAGGGCAGCAGGGCATTAGAGGCAGATGAGCACAAAGAAGGAAACATGGGTAGGGATCACTTTGAGGGTCTATCTATTAAGATTGGTTAGTTACAATTAGCCAGTGTCATCAATAAACACGTAAATAAGTAAATATCCATGAAACTAAATGAAAATTTACATGATAATTGATTATTAGTTAAGTAAGGGCAGAGGGTTAGTCAACAAAATGACAAACATGCTTACACAGAGCTGTAGTTTTCATTATTTCCTAAACTAACTCTACAAAACAAGAAATAAAGTGAAAATATAAATTGTTTTCTCAAATTTCATAGTATATTATTGACAACAACGAAGAAGGTAAGATTGAATACTTTCAAATGATTTATCAGTTGAAGCAGTCTCTCTTCTGTAGTTTCCTTTTTCTCATTCTCCTCCTCTAGAATAATGGATTTAGAATCTCCATATGCTGCAATTTAAATCTTGTAAGATGCAATTTTATGACAGTAAGAGAAATAAAAAATTGATCAATTTAAAAGTAAAAAACAAAGACTAAGGGATGTTATGCAATATTATCATGTTATGTAAAAATTATTAATTTCATTATAGACATTCATAAGTTAAGCATGTATAAAGTGCACATGGCTAAAACTTGCAAATGCTTACTTCCAAAAGAGTGCAATCACAATCAACAAAAAGTTTATACAAATTATTCATCTTTTCAATCGACTTATTTCTATCAGCCACTATGAGAGCCAAACCATCAACAACTTTGGCAACACCTTCGTCAGTAATTCCTTCAAAAACATCAATAGGTACCTACTAGAAAGAAAGAGTACATCAAGTATATCTTGCAAAAAAGACTGCTAAGGTGAAAAATATATACTTTCCCTTTCTAATTTATTAGTCCTATTATACAGTTTATTTGAATTTATATAAGGCTTAAATTTATTTTTTCCAGATAAATTAGTGTTTCTCCATTTATAATTTTTATAAGTTTCTTTTTTTAATTTTAATATCTATAAGTTGATGTTTTTCCAATTTTAGCTTCTCTGATTTTTTTCATTTATAATTCTTGTAAGTTTGTAATTTTTTAATTTTAATTCAATTAAGATTCTAACATTTTCATGACTTATAAGTTCGTACTTAAAAAAATTAAAATTAAAAAATATAAATAGAGATTGTAGAACTCACTCTGTAGCCAATTGGTTGCAAATATAAATAAAGTGCTAGTAACAAGCTACAAATAATCCCATAAGTTAGAAGCTAATCAATATTAAACAACGTCATGAGTATAAGAAAGTGCTAGTAACAAGCCAAACACCATCGTAGTTAAATCTGGCCATTTTCTTTTCATTATTAGTCTCTCCCCGTAGTCTCAAACTAGATTCAAGCCTTGCAGCATTCAGTGCATCAGCTAACACAATAAAGTAATTAAGATCAAGAAATTATTGTTGTGTCTATTTGAAGAAAAGAAAATAATGACTTTCAATAGGATTTTTCACCACATTTATGTTATTTAGGGACATAAAATAGTCTAGAGCAAATTACATATATTTCAGTGAATGCCAATGGAAGTGATACATAATAACCTTAGCTAAAAAGTAATTAAATAAACAATAATTAATTCTTTGAATGTAAATTCTAAATTATAAGTGACATGCATTTAGATAATAATCAATGAAAGTTTTATTTGATGTGTAGAATTACAATTTTTTGCAATCATTATAAAGCCTAGAGACATATAGATAATTTCTACATTTTAAGTCCTTGTTCATGTGAAAAGCATGGCTCTGTGCATATGGTTCAGCCAATACAGAGTATGAGAGTTATGCAAGGTTTTGACCATAGATACTAGAATCATTCAATATTAAATTGCATACCCAATTGTGTATCAAATTGACCATAAATAAAGGCTTGTAATATAATTCCAAACAACAACAATAGCCTTGGTCAGATATCAATAGTAGTAATTTTCTTTGGTTTGGATCATGGCAGCATTTGTGATACCCTCTACCCTTACAATTATAACTAACTAATTAAATAAATCATACAAAATTTAATTAAAAGATTATAAACACATAATAATAAAAGAAGGAAAAAAACATGCAAAATTAATTAATAATTTTTCTTTTTAAACACATTTAATTTAAATCAATTCAAAAGGATAAAGGTTCACATCCACTTAGTGAAAACATAATAGAATTTTTTTTTAATAAAAGGTAAGATTATCTCGACTCAAAACAAGGTCGTCCACTCTAAATAAATAATAAAAAGAAACTAAAGTAGAAAAGTATAACGCAATTATATCATTCAGTAAATCATAACATGTGAAAATCATAATATGCGAAGTAAAATCCTATGCCCCAATGTCACACTTATCAGAGCATATCCCTATCACAGACTAAGTCTCTCCATCTCTAGCATGTGACTCATCATATGAAGGCTCACCTGAAACAAAGTGGCAATCAGCCCAAACACAAACACACACCGGGAGTGAGTTATCACATTCGTATATAATAAAATATTAGAGCATGTGAAACATATAATACTTAAAGCTGAATTTATATAAATAACATTACTGCACAAAATCGCACACATTATTCACACCCATTCAAGTTTATACACTCCATAAAATAACATCAACCACAATTGTTAACTCAATGAAATTCAAACACAAGCGTTATGCAACAATTATACTAAGACTCAAGTCTATATGCAATGTGATACCATGTCAGTGAAAAACAACACTGGGGCGCTTAGGAGTACATGACAAAGCACACCACACAATGGGTATACTCGGTCACTCTCACTAAGTAACATCATAAGGTGACCAGTCAGGGTTACTCTGTTTTGCGAGAATGCTCCAACCACATGGGATCAACATGGGCTTAAAGGAGCACTCAAACCGAGTATCTTTACCCCCAAGGCCTAGACTCCGAAGAATCCGTTTGGGCCTCACCTTCCTGATTCAGGTCCAACCCCTAAAAAAATTTTTTTACATGCAGACACTATTTATGAGTTATATAATACCCACGACCTCACTCTTATATTTCAAACATATTTAACAAATTGCGCTATAGTTTAACCCTTCAGGATCCTAACTAGGAATCCTACAATTTCCTTTAACACTGCGCATAAAAGTTCTCTCAAGGTAAACACTGGTCGGGTTACTGTATAACTCATAACTCACATGACAAGTAATATCACTACAAATATCAATCACACACTCATTCACAACCATATTTTATGTCTAAAGTTTAACATTTCACACTTTAACTAATTACAAAATATACTCAACAATTAAATAACAATGTATAATAATAATAATAACATACAATATTTAACTTCAAGGCTTATAAACAAGTAACTATAAAATACACATAAAATATATATATAAGTATATTATATTCAATATATATATATATATATATATAACAACATATATATATATATATATAACATATAAAAAGTATTAAATATATATTAATATAAAATAATCACAATAATATCAAATATATCATTAAGTAAATACAAATTATATATATAACAATAAAATATATATACTCATATTGATTTCTATGAACAACATGTATACCTATATTCTAAATATATTTCAACTAAGTTACCAACATCAAGAAAATGCCTAATTACAATGTGAATACAACTTTAGTTAATTTCTTTTAATGATTTTAGCCAATTCAATTATCCAACAATCCCTACACATATGAATTTCATGACAAGAAATCACCCACGTGAAATAAAATATAAAGTTTGTAAAAAAAAATAGTATCAATATATATGTACACATATACACTGCGGTGTGAAAAAAAATAATAAAAAAAAATAAAAAGAACAAGATTGAAAGGCCAACATATCTAGTATAAACAAAATCACCACCACACAATTTTTATGCTAATTATAAGGAATTCTAATTCCTAAGGTACACACCTAACACATGAACACATCAATTCTACAACAAACTCGCAACAAAACACCAATTGGTTCATCAAACACACTCAATCCGCGATTAAACATGAAAACATAATTAAATTCATAAACACCCCAAAATAACCCAAAAATTGACCCTCTAGGGATCCTTACACATGTTCATTCTAATTCCCAAGCGTGAGTAACTCATCCCTTACCTCAAGGTAGTCGCTTAAATGTTCTCTGTTAGCAATGGTGGCGTCTCTGGTGCTCTCTAGAGCTCCTCCTCTGGTTATTCTGCTAGGGTTCTTGTGCGTCAGAAAAGAAAAAAGGACAGAAGTGTTTTGTAAAAGCTACTCTAGGTTAACATTTGGTTTATATAGTGGAGATTTATGACCTAATTATATTTTTTTTTACTTATTTATTTATTTATTTATTAACTTATTACTGTATTAATTTATTAACAGTTACGACTGTTACAATTCCACCCCCCTAAAAAAAAGGTTTTGTCCCTGAAACTTACCAGTATCGAATAAGGTAGGATATGCATCACGCATCTGACCCTCTAGTTCCCAGGTGGCATCCTCGCCCGAAGCACTTCCCCATACTACTTTGACCAAGGGAATCTCTTTCCCCCTTAGCTACTTAACCATACGATCGTCAATCCTCAGTGGTTGTGTTTCATATGTCAAGTTCTCTTTCACTTGGACATTATCCAATTCGATCACGTGCGACGGATCATGGACATATTTTCTGAGCTGAGAGATATGGAAGACACTGTGGAGATTTGAGAGATGGTGGCAAAGCCACCTAATACGCAACTAGGCCGACACGCTTTAGGATTTCAAAGGGACCAATGAATCTAGATGTGAGCTTACGGGACTTCAACGCCCTACCAACCCCAGTCCACGGAGTGACTCTCAGAAATACATGATCACCTATAGCAAATTCAAGATCCTTTCTTCTCTTATCATAGTAGCTCTTCTGCCTACTTTGGGCTGCTCTCATCCTTTCTTGGATCAACTTAACCTTTTCAGTGGTCTGTTGAACTACCTCAGGTCCTAAGGCAATGCTCTCACTGGAATCTACCCAACATAAAGGTGTCCTACATCTTCTACCATACAATACCTCGTAAGGCGCCATACCTATTTATTTATTAACTTATTACTGTATTATTTATTTATTAATAGTTACGACTGTTACAGCATTAGCATGAAGCATCTCTCTGCCTTAGAAATGAAGAAATTTCTTTTCCATAACAAACATAATTATACCTAAATACTTATTCATTGACATATTGTTAATTAAGCAAAAATTTAACTACAAAGAACATGATGAATTACTCTCGGACCTTACACTGCCATTCTAGAGCCTTAACAATTGATTGATTTAATCACTATAATGAGTAATTAATACATGACAATAATAGAATCAGTCAACTCATTTCAAGAGCCTAGTAAAGCTAGTGTGTAATAAGATAGAAATAACAACAATAACAATTTTAAAAGTTAACATTAGACCATGAATTATGAAAAAGCATAGAGTAACACATCCAATAAATCCTAGTAATAAGGGAAACTATGAGCTATCCCATAAAGTCTAAAGAATTAGTAAACTTTTCTCATAATAGTTTTAGAAATTTCAGTGGATCACTGATCACCAATTTTTGTTTGAACCAAAGGAAAGTGCAGAGAAAATGGTATAAAAGTCACCTATTTGTGACTTAGAAATCAAGAGAACATCATGGACCACACTGACTGTTCTTGTAGGGACTATCACTAAGATGTCTTTGACTCCACGAAGAGACTCCACAAGGAGGCCTAATCTCTCTATGTACATTGGTCTTCCATCTTTGTCCACTCTATGATGTCCTTGGGGATAATATTGCAAGACTTCATCAATTTCTTTGAATCCAAAATCTTGGTATAAAGGGCACAAAAGAGTTAAAAAGAGAAAAGAAACTTGCAAAAAAAAAAAAAAACTGCCAACAAGTAAAGCAATAGCATACAATAATATAATAAACAAATCCCCTCAAGCCCCACAAAACATTGTTGTTACAAGTACCTCCGTGATGGTGTCGACACCAAACTCCTTCCTCCATTTGAGCATTTCAGAGGAGGCTTTGAGAGGAGAGATGAGAGGAGCCTTTGAGCTTCTTGGAGAGGCCACCAGCGGCGGCGGAATCATTAGGAACCTCCTCGACAAGGTAGACGTAGATGTAGGTGTCGCCGCTCTCTGCCTCGCCTGCAACCGCGATATCCACTCCGCCAACCCCCTCGCCAGCCGCCACGAGCGCATCCCTGTCACGTCGTTCTTCGAGTCCATAAACTCAGTCAAGGTCTCCGACGCCAACGCTGACGCTCACGTTAGCACCGAGGAGGCCGAGACCGCGTCCTGGCTGCTACCTAATCCGAAGACAGATCTAAATTCGTCTCAGTACTTGTTCTCCGAAATCGAACCAGTTCCTTACATAGATCTAGATTACGCGACCATGGATCCAAAGTCGGAGCAGAAAAGTTCCGCCACCGCTGACGACATCGTTCCGGTGCAGAGCAACTTCGAGTCGTTCACCTACAAGCACCAAACTTCTTTCGAACTAGAACCTTTGGAGTGAAAAGTAAGAGCAGATAAAGATACACGGGCATTATGTTTTAATTTTAATTAAACCAATTAAAGACGGTGTTTATAAAATCATCGTCGTGTTCTCTCTTGACTTCAAAGACGGTGCATATCCGCACCGTCTTAAATCATTTTAAATAAAATAATTTATTTTATAAAATAAATGTCATTGCGCTTTCTACAATGGTATTGCAGTACCCGTCATTGAACAAGTAATTTTAAGACGGATTTGAGTAACACCGTCTTCATATAGTAGCTTCAAATTACAAAAATGCCACCGGATATATTTTTAAGACGTTTGCGTCACGACCGTCGTAAAAACCGCGTCGTGGAAAGTCCTTTTTTAGTAGTGTTTTAAGTTTAACATAGATGAGGCCTCCTACTTGTACAAAATGTTGGTTTGAATATTGGTTGAGTTTTCGTGTCTCTTTGGTATCAGAAATCATAATTTGGTTCATAAGTCAATCCTAATATTATACGGTACTTTTAGTATATTAATCTACATTAGTTTTTGTTTCTTGTGTTGTATATTATTAGTAACGAGATTATTGTTTTTATTGTGGGAAGATACTTCTCGTGTTCTTATTCATTACGAGGAAGATACATGCTACAACTAAATAATAAGACTAAAATCGTATTATTTACTTTAATTTGTTTAATTTTATTGTATCTGCAATTCTTAATTCTATAATTTCTATTATTGATAGAGATAGAGTTACATCATATATATATATATATGTGTGTGTGTGTGTGTGTGTGTGTGTGTGTGTGTTACGATTCATTTCTTATCCTTATGTGTGTGTGTGTGTGTGTGTGTGTGTGTTACAATTCATTTCTTATCCTTAGGTCCATTAGTATTGATATTTCTGTATTTGACTTTTAATAATAATAGATAATGGATAAGTATCTCATTTAGTTAGGTTTTAGAAGAAATTTGTTATATTTTTGTTTGAGTGTGTTTGTTATAAATATATTGTTTATATCAATCAATTGTATCAGTGAAGCATCAAAATTGATATTTTTATTACTTTTAGTTGTAGAATGATAGGAGTAGAAAGTAGATTCTTTCATCTATATATCAATCAGTACAACACAACCATCTCACCAATAGGGTATTAGAAATTTTTTCAAAAAGATGTGAATGAAATGTACAGATCTGGGTCAGATACTCAATCTTCAGAATCTAGCTAATCATAATATAATTAGTAGTGATGACATGATGTGTAAATTAAATATGTGGGGTGAAAGTTGAAAGTACAAAGCATTTATTCTTCAAATGTAACTTTTTATCTGGTGTTTCAAATGATGGCTTATCCATGTTTCTAAACCCCATCAACTAGTAATGATCCTTCGACATAGGTGTACAAAGAGAGATGTTAAGATAACTGATTTGAATATTGTGGACTGGAGAATTCTATACTTTCTTGTCTTAAATAGTCCTCTCAGAAATGGCCAATAGCAAATCATCAAATAAACACTACAGAAAATCTCACCTAGTCCACTTCCATTCCCACTCGGAGTTGGCACTGCTGGTTGCAACCCTAATAACTTGATAAACATTGTTGTCAGTTGCAACAACAAAATGGTAGTGCCTGGCAAGAAAACTAGGGACTCATCGAAGGTGTACCTTCCAGCATCCTTATCATCTCCAACATCCTCAGCTGGGGGTAAATCTTTCTTTATTATGTCAAACACAGTTTCAAATATTCTTAACAACTTAAGTAGGACACTAAGAAATGCACAAAAGCCAGCATTCATGGGTGTTATTCTTGACATTCTTTTATTGTTCCACCATGCTCGAATTTATTGTCCTTCTGCCAAATATTCTGATACAGTATATATCTTGTAAATTACTAGAAAAGCAGCGGGAATACATATGCCTTGGTCCTGGATTGAACAATATATATACTAAGTTAACGTCATTTATATAATAAATATAAACATGATATAATATTGTTGACCTAGGGAATTGGATCTAAACAAAATATAAGATTGTATCATCGTGTGTATATAAATTTATAGCTCTAGATACTTGCATGTTCATTAAAAATATAAGGAAAAAAATTATATTTATCTCTCTTTAAGTTAGTAGTCATTAAATTAACAATGTTACACTATCTTTATTATTTTTAAAGAAATCTTTGTGTATGATATCCCTGAACAAAATATAAAGAGATAGGAGCACAATCTCTTATACATTTTTTGTTTTGTTATGTATTCATATTCATTTAGTTTGTTTTGTTTTCAATATAAATTTTTTATGCTTACCTGGGGCAAGAAATTGGAGTTGGTGATGATGCAATATGCAAGGAGACGGGCATAACATACTTCAAAGGTTGGTCACATGCCCCAATTGATAATCCACATATATGCGAAGCATTGTCTTAAAGTAAGCTTACGAAAAAGTGTGCTAATAATAGGGCAATGCTTGCAACAGAAGATCTCAAGCAATCCTGTGGCCCATCTCTTTTGTTGGGCCATTGAAGTTGGGCCAATTCCTGGAGCGAAACCTGTGAAGGCAATTGGGCTTGATATACAGAATTCTGATCTCCAACCTTTTGGGACATGCTAGGTGCATCCAACACTGCTGGTGCACCCAACAATTATGTGAATGGGCAAAATTGTCCTTGTTTAAAATTTTAAAAATGAAGCGCACCCATCACAGTCCCCACCTTTCCGCCTTCTTGCTTTTCTTCTCTTCCTTCTTCCTCCGTGTGCGTCTCTTCCCTCTAGCTGCCATTTCCGTTCGTCTTCGAAGCTTTTTGTGGTGTTGTTGATGCATTTCTTCCTCAAGGTTAGTATCTCCCCTCCCCTCCCCTCCTAGATTGTTTATTTAGTTTAGGAGAAGCTGGATGTAGAAGACGAAGTGAACTCTAGGGTAGAAGACTTGCCTGGAACCTGTAACGGTTTGGTTTCCGGAACAAGTTCTTCCGGATGGTTCTTCGGAAGAAGAAACTTAACATTCCGGAAGAAGTTCTTCCAGAGAACCATCTAGAAGAACCTTGTTCCGGAAGAACAAAATGTTCATCCGGAACAAGTTCTTCCGAAAACAGGAATTATTTTTTTTAATGTTGTTATTTTTTTTATAAATTAAGTTGTGTTTGTTTAATGATAGAAATATTTATGCTTGCATGGTGGTATATAAAAAAATTACTTAAATATTATAAATTAGGTTAAATTTTTGTTTATTATATTTTTATTTTATATTTTTGTTTAGTGGTTGAGTATGTAGGGTTTAGTTTAGGGTAGTCAACAATGCTTAGGGTAGTGTGATTAGGGTTTATAACGTAAGACTGAAGATTTATGTAAATATATGTAGGTTTTTAATTATATGAATAGTTTATTTGACCCAAAAAAATATGTGTTCTTCATTATTTGTAGATCATGGTTAGAACACGAGGTTTAGGTCATGCTTTAGCTAGAGTTATAGGGCGAGGTAGACAGGATGAACATATTGCAGTTGATGAGGGTGTTCCTCAGGTGACTAAGGATGTTCCTCATATGGCGGAGGATGTTCCTCAAATGACTGAGGATGTCCCTCATATGGTTGACGATGTTCCTCAAATGAGTGAAGATGCACCTCAAATGACTGCGGACGTAGATGTGACTATTGCAGAGGACTTAGGTCGTGATGGTGTTGAAGGGTCACATGCTGATGAGGGATTCCCTGGTGGGCCCCGTGACCCATCAGTTCTTACTTCATTTGCGAAGCATGTCGCACATGCCATTTGGACTGGACAGGTATTATAATTTGTTAATTTTTTCTTCTTGATTTGTTTGCCATTAACTTTTTTTTATATTTGTGTATTTGGAATGATTTGTACTTCAATTCAGGAGCATCCTGAGCCGAATTTGGTGTCACACGGGAGGAAGGTGGCGTTAATTGGGAGGCTAGTGCCTGAGATTAAAGGGCTGGTTGCCGCCACAGGATTAAGTCCATTGATCGGATGTTTAGTTGTAACTGGCGATCTTGGACTTATATCCACATTTGTGGAGATGTGGCACAGGGAGACCAACACCTTCCACCTTCCAGTAGGAGAGTTGACAATCACACTAGATGATGTGTCGTCACTCCTCCATCTCCCTATCAGTGGCGCCTTCCAAAACTTCGAGGCTCTTTCCGTCGACGAGACAATATTTTTGTTGATGGAATTGTTCGAGGTGTCCGATTAGGAGGCTAGAGCCGAGACAGTACGAGCGCGCAGGGCATATGTACGCCTCTCATGGGTTCGGGAGATCTATGAGATGAGATGCCAGGCACGACGATGGATTGTAGCAGCTCGTGCTTATCTCATGCACCTGGTCGGTTGCACTATTTTTTCTAACAAGAGTGCAACATATGTTCATGTGGTGCATCTAGAGGCTTTTCATGACCTGGGTCAGAGTGGGGGCTATGTCTGGGGAGCTGCAACCCTGGTTCATATGTATGACCAGTTAGATGAAGCTTCTAGGACCACGACAGGGCAGATTGGGGGGTACCTTACTTTATTACAGGTAAATTTTGTGTTCGTAATATGTTACATTGGATTATGATGTAAACATGTTTTTATGTTATGATAACCTAATTTTTTTTTGTAGTGCTGAATCTATGAGCACTTTTCGAGTGTGCATCAATGCGTCACTGATGATGCGTATGAGGAGACGTTCTCTCGTGCCTCCCGGTGGCTGAAGACGAAGACTCATATGAAGGGAATTACAGGAGCACCATACTGGGCATGTTGGCGAGGGGGAGGAAGGCTTGAGGGCTGGTTAAACAGTGATTGATATTTGAGCAGAAGCTCATCAATGGCGGGAATGGGGTGAGGTGGGTCACTGGCTATTTTGGGTTGAGGGATAGGTAGAAGGGATAAGTGAAATAAACCCGAAGTGGAGTTAATGGTGATCAAGCGCTTCACCTGATAGGCCGAGATTGGGTTGGTGTCCACTTGAACGTCAACATGGAGATTAAATTGGCCTACCAAAAAAGGTGAACTGCATAGTAAAAGCGGTGTAGTCAGTAACGACTGGGCCTAACATACGTAACCATTCCACACCCAAAACGACGTCGGCTCCACTTAATGGCAAGACGCGCAAGGTGACGACGAAGGTGTGATCTTGGATGAGTATCTTGGTATCAGGGCACAGTTGCCGACAGTCCAAAATGGAGCCATTGCCTACCATCACTCTGAGAGGCATCATATCTTGCATGGGTAGATTGAGGAACTTCGCAACACCGGGATGAACAAATTTATGAGTGCTGCCACTGTCCACTAGTATGGTGACGCGAGTGTTGTTGATAAGACCATATAATCTGAAGGTGTCCGTGGCCGGCACGCCAGCCATGGCATGGAGACTTATATAAGGTTGAAGCGAAGTTGGGTCGAAAAGCTGGCTGGGATCATCTATGATTGGGTCGGGTTCGGTCACGGAAGGGTTTGAGGGTTCTACTGTGATCATCTCCGATGGTGGAGACTCATCGGACTCTGTGATAAAGAAGAGAACTCGCCCTTTACAACGATGGGATGAGCTCCATTTTTCATCACAATTATAACACAGGCCTATTTCGCGCCTGTAGGCCATGTCTTCTTGGGTTCTTTGGAGGAAAGGGGGTTTCGGTCGAGCTGTCTGGGTAGTGTGAGGGTTAGAGGGGGTGGGGTTATTTGGTGGTGGGTGGCCAAATAAGGACCGGATGTGTTTCCGGTGATCGTTAATTTTGTCTTCCTGAAGACGAGCAAGAGCTGTAGGTTTAGGTAAAGATACATGTTGGAAAGCTTGTACCTCACGACGTATTTAGGGACTCAGGCCAGAGATGAAATAGTTGAGGAGAACCGATGGTGACAATCCGGTGATATGATTTGCTAGCTTTTCAAATTCCGTTAGGTACTCCGTTACTGTACCTTGTTGAATCAACTTGAACAAAGCTCCGTGTGGGTCATCGTAGATCGAGGGGGCGAAGCGAGATTCGATTGCTTGGAGGAGAGCTGGCCACGAAGTGATAACTCCGTTCCTGAACATCCACTGAAACCAGCTGAGTGCAGGACCATCAAGGTAGAAGGAAGCTACCATGATACGATCCTCTTCTGGAGTTCCTTGGTAGTCGAAAGACTGGGAGATTTTGAAGATCCATCCAAGCGGGTCATGACCGTCAAAACGCGAAACGTCAAGCTTGACTGGTGGCCGAGGGACCTAAGGAGGTGGTGGCGTAGTGGAAGACATGTGAGAGAGACGCTCGCACATGGCCTCAAACTTGTTGGCCAAGTCAGAATGTTTCTCGGTGAGGGAAGCAATGGCCTCCTCGAGGCGATCTGTGGTGGTGCAGCGGGTTCCATGCTCTGCCATGGAAAAGGGCAGGTCAGACCAGTTGTTGAGAGTAAGAGGAAGAAGATGGAATGTCTTGGTTCGAGGTCAAGGTCCCTCCTACTAAACTAAGCTTTTTCTCTGAATATTCTCTATGTTTTATTCATGCAGGCAAACCCTTTATATACAATTGTGCTCGTACTGCTATGGTGCATACCTACTTTACAGTGCTGTTACAACAAACTAACGGCCTGTAACTAACTAACGGCTATGCTAATCTCACTAATGGATGCATGCAACTTCATACGTAATTGTCTAGGTATTTGGGTTGTGTGGTATTCCTCTTTGGCCTTTCTTTATGTGTTTCTTCTGGTGCCAACGCGATGTCTTCCATGTTCTCTCCACTGTTGGTGCTATCAGAATTGTTGTGATTCAGGAGTGGTGGGGTGTGGACTTTGAAATTAAAAATCATGCTGTGATGATTTCTCAACTTGGTCGTGGATATAAAGCTCTTATTCCAGAGTAAGATATCTGTTACCAGTTGCCAACTAAAATCTCTTAATCTTTAGTCTTTGTATTGTGCACTAGTAGCATATGTTGTATTCAGATTTTTTTATGGGTTTTTGCCTTTTTTGCCCAGTCTCTACAAAGGAAAGGTTGGTCTGGATGTTGCAGAAGCACAACATTTGTTTGATGGTCTTGATTGGCAAGGTGCTGTAAAAGATATCAGTGCTTCCAGTTAACTGGCTTAAGGCAAATGGTTCAAAGAAGGTTTGTTCCTGATCATGTGTTGTCAAGATAAAAAAAATTGATTTATTTTTAACCTCCCTCTTAACTTTACTGTCACATTCTTATATATTGACCCGCGTCTGAAGAATCATTTTGTTTTTACTTTTTATCACCATTCTGTGATTGCAGAAGGTTTTTTTGTGTTTTATCAACCCATGAATATGAAGGCATAAACTAGCCTTTGCTTAAGATTAGGTAAGTTAGCTTGAGGGTTTGATACTCTGCATTAGGCATGATAGAATAAGCTAATACAATACATTTATATTGTTGCTTTGGTACGAGGACTGTATTTTATAAGTTTTTCATCAAACCCCTTTTAACATTAAAATAATTAGATAGCTTAATTGAGATTTGAGGGTGGAAATCATGAAAAGACTTCCCTATGAAAATCATAAACTTTCCATTACAAATCATAGGTTGCAAACACATGTTACCCGTCATATTGATTTTCCCATACATAGGCATTCACCATGAAAAGTTGAAAATCCAACAATTCCTGGTAATTTTAAAATTGACCAAGCCTGGTGCTATCGAGTCGGATAAAGCCTTATTATCATGTCTATGTTGCTTCTTATTTTTGTTCCAAAAATTTGGGGTGCAAATATTTTAGAATTTTAATCTAGTGAGTCAAGATAGGCTCAACCAAACACTTATCGTACTTGGGAAACATCTTCCTTTCATTTTTTTTTCAGAAAATTTTGCATTATGATCATGACAATGAATTGATTCATATAATTAGATGGGAATTATTTTACAGGCATTTTTATAACATTTCACACAGTGCATAATTTTGATGTGCTTTTGTGTGTTATATTGTTTGTCATGACATGATTTGTTTGTCAACAGTGTGCTTATTAATGTAGTTTGAAAGTAAAAGAGCATGGGAATTAATTCTGATTCGAATCATATAATTTAGGTCCTTTATTTCTCATGAATTAACATGCCAAAAGTGATGCATAATATTGAATATGGTTGTTCTGTTCTTTCTGTTTTGTTTTTTTTTTAAATACTTTCTAAATTTAAAAATACCATTTTGCTTAAATTTGAGATAAGTCACTGGTTAAACAAATTGTGAATTTATCTTTAATTGCATCAGGTTGGTGTTACTGGATTTTGTATGGGGGGTGCTCTCTCTGTTGCAAGCTCAGTCTTGGTTCCAAATGTTGATGCTGCTGTAGCTTTTTATGGAGCTCCTTCTTCTGAGCTTGCAGACCCTGCCCAAGCCAAGGCTCCTATTCAGGCCCACTTTGGAGAGCTGGATAATTTTGTTGGATTTTCAGATGTTACAGTATGAGAATATGTTTGCAACACACATTGCTGTTCCTTTTTTAAGCTGGCTTGTTTTCCAAGTAAATATCATTGTTTTTTTTCCTGGAAGGGAGCTGCCTACCTTCTAAAGCATACATGTAGTTGCTTTTGGTGAGGATTAATATGCAGAGGGACTCTTGATTTTACAAACACTACTTAAAAAAGTGCTTTCTACATCGGACCTTTAACATCGGTTATTCCAAAACCGATGTTAAAAAAAGCGCGGTGGCATTTTTGTAAATAAGTAGACTTAGTTAACATCGGTTTTGGAAAAACCGATGTTAGTATGCCGTTGTTAACATCGGTTTTGTAAAAACCGATGTTATCAAGTCGATGTTAACATTGGTTTTATTAAAACCGATGTTACGTAGTTGATGGTAACATCGGTTATTTTAAAAAAACATGGATGAAATCACAATTAAAAAGCACAACTACCTATCTTTCAGATTCCTTTGGTTAATTTGTCTTGTCTCCTTATGTGGTGGGGTTTTGTTTAATAATATTATACTTTTACCTTCCAAAAAAAACTTATGACTGATCCTCTTTTCATTAATCCAATTTTGTATGTTATTGTATAAAAGATCATGGGTTCTCCACCTGCCTCCACTACTCCTCCTCCTCCTTCTCCTCCTCGTCCTCCTCCTACTTCGGACGCATCGGCTTCGACGTTTGCCGTGAAGCGGACACGCAAAGCCTCATGTCTATGATCGTTGTCCACTAGACCTCCTGGTGTTGAGAGACCAGTGGTGCATGTTGATCCTGCTACAGGGAAGGCCGACGGTCCCCACAAGAAGAAATTAAGAACCTATTTGGGGATTGTGGCACGTGATAAGGTGGACATCACCTACGAGAACTGGAAGGAGGTCCCTACTGCTCAGAAGGACCTGATTTGGGAGGATATTCAGGTATTTCTCTTTTCTTATTTGATTGTGTGTAATTAATAGCCAAAAAATTTCATTATTGTAACAAATAAACTTTGTTTCATGTTGTCAGGCGGAATTTGATATCCCAGAGGCTTTTGACAGTAGGACGAAAAGGAAGTTACTACAGACCGTGGGGGAGAGATGGAGGCAGTTTAAATCAGACCTCACGAGGAAATGGGCCCTTGCAGCCGATCAGGACGGTGTCGAGGACACTGTCTGTGACAAATACGACATCAACAAGGAAAAGTGGGCCCAATTTTGCCAGACTCGCAGAGACCATTCTTGGGAGATATGTTCCTTTGCCATTTAAGTTGTTTTTCATATTAAACATGATGTTGTTATACTTCATTCTACCCATTTCAAACATTATTGTTTAATTTTTCCAGGATGTGCGCATCAAGGCACAGGCCATCCAGAAGCAGAATACTGCCCCCCACGTTTTGTCTCGTGGGGGTTATGATTATTTGGAGCAGAAACTCCTGGCTGAGAAGACCAAGAAGAAGCTGCAGGAAGCTGCACAGTCAGGAAGCGTTGATGGCGTCATCGACCCTCCATCCCCGGTCAGATGCCACGTGAAGTGGAAGATGGCCCGCACGAAGAAGACATGGGAGATGACGACTGAGGCCGCAAAGGAAATCGCTCAGAAGATTGTAAGTCATTTTCAACTAAACATTACAATTATGTTTGAATATTTTGAGAATGTCATGTACCACTGTGTGTTTTCTGTGCAGGATTCGTTTGAGGAGCAGGCCACACAGGGATCGTTCGTCCCCCATGGATGTCAGGATGTTCTGGCCACTGCTATTGGACGTCCAGAGCACCTTGGACGTGTCCGTGCTGCTGGAGTCGGTGTCACCATCAAGCAATACTTTGGATCAGCTCCACAGACGTCCCGCAGCGCTTCATCCCTGCCTCCTGACGAATTACAGCAGCTGACTCAGCAGATCAGGGACCAACTAGAGGAGTCCATCACAGAGAAAGTGACGAGGCAGGTCATGGCATCCTTCAGCTAACTTCAGTCACAGATGAAATCTCAAGGACCTCCTGAGCCTCTGGTTGGTCCTGGTCCCTCCGGTCCTCGGGTGAGCACAAAGGGGAGTTGTGTTGATCCCTCAGGAAACGATCCTGAGACGGGTGACTCTAACAGGTGCGACTTGTACATAGAAGCAGATCCTGCCCGCCTGGTTGCCGTGGGGAGAGTTTATGAGGGATCCACTCTTGTTCATAACACTCCTTTGTTGCCTGGCCAAGTAAATGTGAGTGTGGACGAGGTTAAAGATGCAAATGCTCCAGTTCCTGTACCCACTGATGAGGTTTCCTTAGTGGGGCAGACACTTCACACCTTCCTTGCTTGGCCGACACATCTGGTCAAGTCTTTATCACACCAGGTACTTATTGTCCTTAATATATGTTTCTTCTTTTAAAATTAATTCATTAAATGTGCCTCAAATTTGGCTATTTAACTTTGTTTCATGAACATGTAGTTGTGTCTCCGCCAAAACCACCTCCGAAGCCCGATCCGGAGGTCGATAATCCGCTTTATCTGATGACATTGACCATCCCAGAGCTTTTCTTGAGGCCTTATCAGGTTAGATGGGATGCCACCATGTTTGGGGTCGTTAATCCAGATTTTCCCGTGTACATAAAGCACGAAGACCTCTCCGAAATCACACACGATGGTCAATGTCTCAGCATATCAGTGTTACAGTTGTGGATTCTGTAAGTCTTTATATAAAAGGCTTTTATTTACCTAAGTTATGGCTTTCAATTCATAAATATTTAACTTTGACTTAACATAAACAGGCATCTCACTGAAACATGTATGCGAGCGAGGAATTTTGATATCTATGGATTCTTCGAGCCTCAGTCCATTCAGAGGTCTGGGCAATCGCAATTTGAATCTGAAAGTTACATAAAGAGTTGGATGCAAAGTTCACAACGCGATGTGTATCTTGGAGCCTACCTAAATGGGTAAGTCACAAAATAAAAAAATTTAATTAATGTTTACTAATGTACTAACCCATTTTAGGTTCCACTGCAGCGGACATTGGCAGATGGTGGTCATCCTGCCCAAGGAACACTTAGTTGTCTGGTTTTGTTCATTGCATAACAGGCCAGATAACTACCTTAAGGGGATTATTAATAGGTTAGTGTTCTTTTCAATACATTTTCATTGTAATACCTCAACGTACAACACCAGTTTTTAATTGTTACTCATATGGAACAATGCTATCAAGGGTCTTGATGATGCTCCACAGCCTAAATCAAAGGCTCATGCTAGGTGTATTGTCGTCAAGGTACGTCATTTACATAAAACTTCCACTTATATATATTTCTTTATGTGTCTATACACTAGTTGTTTAATTAATATGATTTATTTAATCATGCAGTATTTTAACGACCCTAGACCATTGGAGCCTGAGAGATTAAAAGCATTGTGGATCCAGTGGGCACAGTTTTATCTCTGAGTTAGAGATCAGGCCTAGGATTTAGAGATATTTTTTAACATTTTTGACATTTTCTATGTAACATGAACATTGAATTCATTTGTTGATTGTTCTTTATAATATATAAATCAATTATTTGATGTTTATTATCATTAAAACTGCTTGAAAGCAGAATAAAATGTTTATTTGTTGTGAATTAGGCCTCCTGAAATTGCATTTGACAGGTACAATTTTGGGTTTACTGTAAAAACAGAAAGTATATATAAAAAAAAAATTGAAAACAACATCGGTTATTAACAAAAACCGATGTTATAATAACCAACATCGGTTATAATAGAAAACCGATGTTAACGTTTGTATATTAACATCGGTTTTTTGTGTATAACCGATGTCAGTGTTTGTATTTTAACATCGGTTATCTGTAAATAACCGATGTCAACTAGTGTACATTAACATCGGTTAGTTATAAATAACCGATGTGAATATTTGAATATTAACATCGGTTATTTATAATTAACCGATGTTATACACAAAGAACTACACCAATAAGTGTATGCATCATCAACGTTGACATCGGTTTTCTAGCAAAACCGATGTTAAAGACATATATTAACATCGGTTTTACTTGAAAACCGATGTTAACGTTCATCATGCGTACACTTTTTTTGTTGTTGTTCATTGTGTTTAACATCGGTTATTTAGAGAACCGACGTTGTTATATGTATGTTAACATCGGTTCTCCAAAATCGATGTTAACATTCATACATTCAACATCGTCACTTTCAACATCGATTTTAGAACCGATGTAGAATGTTCTAAATAACCGACGTTGAAAGTGTATTTTCTAATAGTGAAAGATGGTGTGTGCTTACTAGAAAACTTAATGATGGAGGGTTGTAAATGAGAAATGAAAATCATTATATGCTTTATGGTTAAGAAAATAAATAGGAAGAAAGGACATTTATAGCCTAGTGATTGATTGGCTTAGACTGTAGATAAATGATTTTAAAGTTGTTTGTTTGGGTAGTGTAACGTAAAATCAATTCTAAATAAATCTTAATTGAAGCGATATTTGGGAAATTTTTGCTTCCCTATGCAAGCAAAGCATACCCTAAGTAATGTTGAGGTAGTCTTGAAGCTTTTATGATACACAGTCCAATTTCTCCCCATGAGGTATCTTATAAAGGACAAAACTTCGATGTCTACTGGCCATGAATTTCCCCACCTTGTGACCCTAGAATTTTACCTCTTAAAGAAACAAAACCTATTAGGCTTTAACCTTTTTGTCATTCTTATGCCGCCAATGCACATAAGATGTAAAATGCTATAAATGTTAATTTGGTTGCTTTGGTAATACAACTAAAACCTTAACTTTTAAGTTTTATATTCTCTTGAAGCAATACCTTATTTTCTCCTTTAAGTTTTATATGGCATCACTCAATGTAAATTTTCAGGCCAGTTGCATCATTTAACTGCTACAACAGTTCCATCATCTGACATTTTAACTAGAAAATATTTGTTTGTAAATGGGGAAGGGAAATGGGTGAGAACACTTGTTGATGTTTTGAGTCTCCAAATTCTTTACTTCATGCGGTATTGTTAGAACAAAGAAGAATATGGATGAAAGTTTGAAAAAAAATGGAGAAAAAAAAGGCTTCAAGTCTCATATCGTTCAGGATAAACACTTGAATAGTGTTTCACTCCCTATATATAGAAAGTCTCTTTCTTCATTTTTTCTTGTCTCATTTGAGAAGCATTTCCTCAACTTTTCTTTCTCCCTCTCATATTTCAGCTGATGCATTTTCGGCAAACTTCTCCCTCTTTCTTTCTGTCGCTCTAAAATTTTAGTTGACTATAATAGTGAGTTTTTAAATCATATTTTTGGTTGGCTATAAGAGTGACTTTTCAAGTCATATTTTCGGTTGGCTATAAAAGTGACTTTTCAAGTCATATTTTTTATTAGTTATAATAGTGACTTTTCAAATCATATTTTCGCTTGGCTATAATAGTGACTTTTTTAGTCATATTTTCGGTTAGCTATAAGAGTGACTTTTCAAGTCATATTTTCGGTTGACTATAAGAGTGATTTTTCAAGTCATATTTTCAGTTGGCTATTAGAGTGACTTTTCAAGTCATATTTTCGATTAGCTGTTAGAGTGATTTTCAAGTCATATTTTTAGGTGGTTTTAGAGTGATTTTTCAAGTCATACAAGAGGGTGTAATTCTATAAAGGTTCTCTCAGTGCAATGGGAATCTTATACAGTAATCTGGGCTGTTTTATCCTGAGAACTTCGTGGTTGATAGTCTGCTTGCACAATTTTTTACAGTGTCACAAAACGTCTTAAAGAAAGCGACATTGTCTGCGACTCAGCCAATAATTTTTTCGGTTTGTCATAACTTATTGTTACAACAAGTATCATGTTTGAATATTGTTAGATGTCTCAGACTGCCAAGGCCTTGGAGGAGAAGCTGAAAACATCTGGTTTTCCACATGAGATACACATATATCCTGGCAATGGACATGCATTCATGAACAGGTCTCCAGAAGGAATCAAGAGGAGGAAGAGCATAGGAATGCCCGACGAAGACGAAGCCGCAGTTCAGCTCGCATTGTCTCGCTTTCAGTCATGGATGACACATTATTTATCCAGCTAAATAATTTATTAACAATGCCTCAATGGTATGATAGCATGATATACTTCTAATTCTATCTTTGATTAGTAGTTTAGTATAACTCTTAATGGCCCCATAAACTCTAAATATGGTGCTTTGTTTCCTTATGGGTGGATACATACACACTTGAGGAATTTGACTTGGGAATAATTTTGAAACGATTTTAGTTTGTCTATAGTATGGTATCATTTACTTATGGGTGGGATACATACACCCTTATAAGTAAATATGGTCTTTCTTTATTGGTATCATTTCTCCATTTTATGATCTAGTTTTTGTCTTGCTTTTATGCGTGCAAAAACTGACAACTTTTTGTTGAAATGGCAATTGAATCAAAGCTAATGATACAAGGAGTGTTGGACAGGTGTCAATAGTACTGCAATGGGTTTGGACACGATTTAAGATTTGCATATTTCAACAACTCATCGGATTTATGATTCCATTCATATTTGTCTGTCTTTTTCTATGCAATTTGTTTTTAGTTAGAAATTTGAGTTTAAGTATTATTTATCAATCCTTCTGCCAAATCAAACTTGTGGTAGAGATAGAATAAACAAACATCAAAGTCAAAATATGGATGGATAGCTTGTGAAAACTCTCTGTTTACTATATTAAGATATGCGGACACTTTGACATTGTAGGAAATCACTTTTTTTTTCGGTAAATGTTAATTTATTAATTTTTGTTAGAAATATTACTTGGGATCTCCTCTCTCCCTTCTGCCTTCATCTTTTTCCAATCAACAAATCAACTTTATATCTCTTTACCAAACAACATTGGTCTTCACTCTTATTTCATAAGTATGGAAGTTGTTTGTTTAAGCTGATTAATGTTGCACTTTCCTTATAAACCTTGGTGCAATTTGACTTTATATTATAATAATATTATCTTAAGAGATGAGATGATCGTGTATGAATCGAATAGTTCACATGTGCTAGTGAGCCACGGGGTTCACGGTCTATTGCAAAGAGCTTATCTTAATTATTCTTAGGTCCACCTTTGGTTAATTTATTTATTGTATTCGTCTTAGAAGATGTATAAGCTGGTTCAGCTTGATGTGACATAACTACGCAACGAACCAATTATTTTGGCTTCTCAAACAGCTTAGGAAACAAAAATTGTAGTCAAATTTGATTTGATTATCTCCATATTTAATTGCACTTAGAAGAAGAAAGACAGTTTTGGTGGATACTTTAGCTTTTTATTGTGCCTGCGTGAAGTGTGAACGCAGTGCTAGTGTCATGGATCTGAAGGCTTTGAAGAAAACGATCACGTGAGAAAGGACTAATATAAAATATAAAGCTTAAATAGCTACAATCCGACCAATCTCTTTATGTATAATAATGACAAATCGATCTTTTTTTTTAATTTAATTTAAAATATGTATTTGCAATAATAACGTAGTACACGTCGAGTATAAATAAAGTCTTAGTTTCTTTATTTTAATGATAAATGATTAAATATACTTTATAAATTCATTATACTTTTATCCGTAGTATCTTGTATACCAATAGAAATTCAAACAAACAAATAGACACAAGCACAAGAAACAGCATGGATTCGAAAACAGGTTTATGGTACCTTATTACAATGACTTAATTGCATTTTTATCTATTAGTTTGGGTTGTATGTGATTTTTGTCTTTCAACTTTTTCTTTGAACTAGTTAAGTTTTTCAACTTTTAAAACTAAAGCAAATTTGGTTGTGCCGTCTAAAACCCTCAAATTATTATTTTCTCTCTAAATTATTTTTACAAGCCTTCCGAAAACTCTAACCTATCCACAATATCCCTTGGCGAGTTGTTGCAATTAGGTGTATGAAAAATTGAAAATGATCCTATTGTATTACAAGGTCATGTCATGTCTTGTATGTACTAGGATGATGAAGGAGTTTCTGCGGTGCTCTGGGAATCCTTGCAAAGCGAAGGCTGCAATTCTCATCGTGGATGTCTTAACAACAAGGACCCTTTTTTAACTACCATATTATTGGTGCGAATGAAATTCAATGTGAGTTATAAAACAATTTTAAAAACATAGAAATCATAAATTGATATAGTAAAAATGATAAAATTTGAAGAATTTATATATGGTTAGATGAGCAAGTACAAATAAAATTGCTCTCTAGCTTGGTTTGCAATATTGTTGCATATAACAATTTGTTTTCCTCTGTATATGTGTTCTCTCTATATTATACCATGTACTATTTAGAACCCAGAAAACAAATTCGATTTAAGGATGCATTTGGTTGGAAATAAGTTTTTGATTTCTCGGGAATCAAAGATTGAAAAACTTAGGTAGCATTTGGTTTGAATATTTATTTTCTATTTTCATTTGTTATCATTTTCTAAAAATAATTTTCATTTTCAATATTTAAAAAACATGTATTAAGAAGAAAATGTGGATTTATTGTTTTCAATTTTGAGCCTATTAAAATATTTTCTAAATTTTAAACAAATGTATTTGTACTCCTATTTTTTGTTTTCTTTGAAAATAAAAATAGAAAACACTCAAATCAAATATTATCTTAATTTTTCATATTTGATATGCATTTTAAAAAATAAAATTTGGGAGAAAGGATGTTGTGTGAGAATATTGTCTAATTAGTTTCCTATGAAAAATAACCCATGAGAGAGGTGGAAATTTTACTTTCACGGGTTTAATTCTTATTTTATTACAATAAATATATCATGTTATTCTTTATTAAATTATATAATATGATAAATAATTAAATAATTGATAAAAAATACATCTAACTCTTTGATTTATAAAACACTTATCTAAAAATTCATCATCATCAACCAAACAAATTTTATTCATTTTTAGAAAACATGATTCTTAAACATGAAAAAAAAAATATCCTCTAGCAGACATTTCCTAAGTCTTAAAAGTTGAAAAATAAATCTCATTTATTTAAAATAATTTTTAGTCAAACCTAACTAAATCTCATCCCTAATTGCATTCACACATGTGTCTTCTCCCGCTTTATATATATAAAGATTGTTTTAACTTAACTAAAACTTTTGAGTTTAAGAATCCTAAGTATGTAACCTCTTTAAATACATTTATTTTTTATCATATTAATTATTACTATTATTATTATATTTATCAATTTCTTTCATTTTTCTTCGTATTAGAGCTTTGTTGACGCACCAAAGTAATTAAGTTTATCTACTTTCCATCAAGCTACGTAATATAATTATATGTTTTTCCAATAATTAAGTCTTCCACAATATCCAGAGTTTCTTTCAAGTTTAAATACATGCATACCCAAAACACATGGTTTTGGTTACGTGTCTTAGAACCTCCGAAGAAATTAGAGGGACTATATATAACGAGGCAAAAGCTGGTTCCAGTTAGGTTGGAAAATTATTATGAGGTTCATCATCACTTTCTTTCTGTGATGTTAGACTCGAAGAAGTAAAACCCCCCTATATATTCTAATCAAATAAATAACATAAACTCATTAATTTTCTAATTAAAATAATCCAAAAGCAGTCATAAAAAGTTGCTATGATTCTTAACAAAACTCAGTTGGAGAATTGAAAATTCCACATAAACTGCCAGCTGGTGTATTATTGTTACAGAAAATAATCTATGCATTAAACATGTAAATGTCTTTACAATATTATTCAATTACAAAATAACAGATGATAATTTTATTTATTTATATATTAATTATTTTGAAAATTATATTAATCAATTTTTTAAATTCATATTAGCTATCTTTAATTTTTATATATATATATATATATATATATATATATATATACACTTTCATTTCCTAATAGTTCCTTAAATTACACTCGCTTCTTCTTATTTTAAAATTTTTACTTTCAGTTTTTTAAAAGATTTTAATATGTCATATATTTTAATAAATGAATTAGTAGTTGTGAATATCCATGAAAGAACCTTCCATGAATCTTTTTTTTAACTTTTAAAGTCACTAATAATCAATTTTCGACATGATATTATTGATTTTCAAACTATAATGAATAAAAAGGTGTTTTGAATAATCAAATTATGAGTTTCAAAACTCTATATATGTTGAATTATTTTTCATTTTTAAAGTTTCAAAGTTTAGAGAAAAATTCTAAATTAATTTCCAATAAAATTAAGAGTCATAAAAGGAGAAAAATTAATATTAATTTTTAAACATAAAAATATACTAGATTATAACATATGTTAATTTCTTAGGATAAGTAATATAGTCTCTAAAATAAAAATAAAGAAATAATGTAATTTAAGCACCAGAGAGTACAATTTACTGTAATTTAGTCTTAATACAAGGAGAATGTCAGTGAGAAAATGGAGAATCCAAAATCAACCAACAATTACATATGAACACTCTTTAATTCTAAATTAGTGGAAGAAAGACATTCCATGCTTATATTTTTTTTTTTGGATAAATATAAAGATAAATGGAATTTTTTTTTGGACCCAGGCATTCCTAAGTCGAGAGTTAAATATTAATTTCTCAATGTACGAAGATTCATTTAAAAGACCACATTTTTTAACATATTTTTTTCATATGCATTATACATGGACTACACTTCGTGTCTACATTTAAAATTTCTTTAAATAAATATTGAGGGAAATGGATGTATCAAAAATATAAAACCAGATATAGTAATATGTAGTTAAAACAAAAATACAGGTAAAACAAAATTGGAAATAGAGTATTGAGAGAGTCGCTACCAAAAAAAAAAAAAGTATTGAGAGAGGAGATTACAGCTAAAGAAATATAGAGACCAAATTAGAATATTGACTTTATTATTTATGATAGATATAAGTATAGATAATTTTTTTTATTATTATATCATATCACTTCACATTATTAGAATAAATAATAATTTTTATCCCTAATTATCCCTAAAATATTATTCTATTTTCTAAATAGTCTTTAAAATAAATAAATTATATAAATAATTTCTCAAACATTAAAAATCATACAAAATAATTTCTTAAATATTAAAAAAAAGATTTTAAATTAGTCTTTGAACCCCAGTAAACATCATTAATGTAAGAACTAAATTAATAAATATTTATTATTTTAGAGATAATATATATATATATATATATATATATACTTATTAGTTATAAAAAATATTTGAAGAACTAAATTGATAGTTTATTTCATATAGGCTAAAATATGTTTTTCGTCTTTATGAATATCGAAATGTTCAGAATTCATTCCTGTAAAAAAATTTATATGTTTTTTTTCTCTTAAAATTTAAATGTGTTGTTTTTTAGCAAGTTTAGATGAATCCAAGCCTACATGACATTTTAAAAAAAATTAAATTAGAGGCTAAAATATATTTTTCGTCCTTATAAATATCGAAATGTTTGAAATCCATCCCTGTAAAATTTTGAGTCTTTTTTTCGTCTTTAAAAAATTAGAATTTGTTACTTTTTGACCCAGAGGTACATTCAGGTATCTGAACTTACGTGTCATTTTTTCATTGGTTTCATTGATAACTATGAGAATGAGTAATTTTGGAGAAAAAATCCACAAATTTGTAAATCTCTTTTTTCTAACTTCCTTCTTTCCTAACTTTCTTCCTTCTTTGAATTTAAATAAATAATTTTTTTTCTTTTCTTTTTTAAATGTTCTATTCAACTACAATGGTCAGTACCACATTATTGACCTTCTCATCTTCTTATGCTTCTTTGATCCCCATTCCTTCTGAAAACTTAACACCTTCATTCTTAAACTCAATGTTACGAATACCAATTTCAATGTTCTATTGGAATCAAACATCGTAGACAAACTCAACAACCTAGCTTTCAAATTCACTTCTCTCTTGGATTAGCTTGGTGGGCTGAGAAGATGAAGAAAGTTAGAGAAGAAGAATTTACAAATTTGTGGATTTTTTTCTTTATTTTGTGGTAGGTTTTAATCTCCAAAAATCACCCACTCATATAGTCATCAATGGAACCAACGAGACAGTGACGTGCAGGTTTGGATACACAAACCTATGACCTGACCAAAAAGTAATAGATTTTAATTTTTTGAGGACAAAAAAAGACTCAAAATTTTATAGGGGCGAATTTTGAATATTTCAAAATTTATAAGAATAAAAAATATATTTTAACCTATAATTTAATTTTAAAAAAATTTCATATAGGCTCGGATTTGTCCACACTTAACTTTAGATAAAAAATAACACATTTTAATTTTAGTAGGATAAAAAATATATCAATTTTTTTTTAATATTTATAAAAACAAAAAACATATTTTTAGCATGTATTATATTTGATACTTCCATCACCTGTGTCGTTTTTTTTTTTTCCAAAATGTCACATAAATATCCATGCATCATTGTTGAAAATTAAATAAGACTAATTAGCCAGGGATTAATTATTTTTTTGTCTGAGGTTCGCCATCTTGTGTTGTATTGTCCAAGTCAAGATTAGAAGTATGCTGGGACCCATACTGAGTCGTCATAGTGTGGGGCCCACTGGGCCCCATTACAACCATTGATTGAGACTACACTTTTCACGAGCCTCATGCGCCGGGCCAATCGGGGCGGTGAATTTTGGGAACGCGTCAATAGGGTCCTTCTCCTTCCTTCATGCCTTCATTCACACCAAATCAACACCTTGTCAATAAAAACACAAAAATACTAATTAATATTATTAATAATATTCCCAAATCCCAAGAAAACAACAAGATTGAATCTCTTACGGAATCTTCCAAATTAATTCAAATTTAGTTTGTGTATGTACCAATATTAATTTCGACAATTTTTTCCCATATGATTGATGGAAATTGTTGAATATGGTTCGGTAAACTAACTTACGTTCCGGGAGAGAGGCTTTGTATCCAAAATTTCTTTCCAAGTTATTAAATTTGTAATTGAATTTTTATACACCATAATTAAGAATGAGCAATCTCCCCTATACTATTAGGTTTGGAAAAATAATATAATCTCTATTTTCAAACTTATATTTATGAGAGTTTATAAAGTATACAATTCAAAAGTAACATAATTAAATACACCACTTCTTAATATCTTTTATTCTCGTGATTTTCGTTTTACAATTTTAAAATAAAATTAATTTAGGTCTTATTCAGATTAGACTATCTTTCAAAACAAACAAATTAAATAATAATATACCTATTACAGAAAGTGAGCTGTACAAAAATAATTATTATACACAAAATTGAACGGATTTTAATTCTAATGTGTTACAATTATACCGACTTTTATCCCCCTTTGCGCAAACGGTTAACTATAATCTCGCTTGTTAAACTTAAATTTGTCTATTTTTATACTATTAATTTTCGTACTTATCTTGTCACTGAACAAGAAAAAATCAATTTTCTTTTCGTACTTATCTTCATCATCCATCCATTATTCATTTAATTTAAAACACAAATAGATGGGATTCGTCTCAAACAAAGTATTTCAGTTTAGAAGATAAAATGAAAAAATTACACACCCATATATAATTAAATCATAACTAGGTTAAAACAACTAAGAGCATATTTTTTTCTCATGATGAATATGTAGTCATGTACCATTCTTTATATTCTCTTTTAATATTGACAAGTATTTCTCCACATGTAAAACTCAGATCAAATGTAATAATACTTGAACGTTCAAAGCCAAGAGAAGAGAGACAAAACAACTACACTAGTTCTGGTCATCTTCTCAAGTCTCAGTCTCAGTTCTCCCATTTTTGTGCCGAGTCCACTGCATCCTTTGTAAAGCCTTCACAGACTTCTTCTCTCTATCTCTCTTTCTCTTTTCTCTTTCTTGGAATTTATGATTAGACGTGGTGGGCTATCCATGGATTCAGATCCAATTGGGAGCTTCTTCCTCCATAAGCCAATTGTTCTCAACTCTTTCTCAGCTGAAGACACAAACAACCACAACCCCGAGTGGAAAAAACTCAGTCTTCACAACAACAACATGGATGCCACAGTTACCACAAAAGACTACACCATCCCCTTCCGAATCAACCTTAGCTGTTCTTCTGCAGACAATCATGATGATGTCTCTTCACCAACATCTCTCCGTAGCAGAACCGAGATGGACTTCTTCTCCAACAAGAACAGTACCAAAGATGATGACAACAACATCGTTGCTGCGGCTGGTTCTGCCTCTCTCCCCGACAATGATCATCATTCCATCTCTCCACCCACGTTGGATTTAAAAGTAAACGTGAGTCACCTACTCATCTTCATATTTTACATGTTACATGTTATATCACGGACAAAACTTAGATACAGTTTCTTAGATGTTTTTATAGTTCTATCAGAATTGGAGTTTTATTACGAAAATTCAACTCTAATCGGACTTAGAGAAGTGCATATGTGAAAGTTTTGTTCTTTTATATATATAAGCTTTTGAAATTGAGCTCAATCTCTTTTTCTGTATGATCATATCTTGTGGGTGTGCTAATGAATTTGATACTTTTTGTTTAATAGACTTGTCTGAATCTTCTTACTACCAATGCTAGTAGCGATCAATCTATGGTGGAAGATGAGATATCACCCAATTCAGAAGACAAAGAAACTAAGAAAGAGGTAAAGATAGATATGTATAGCACATATCTAGTTTAATTAATTTAATGATATTACAACATGTCATGGGGTGTTTCTCTTTTTTGTTTTATTTCGGGGTATTTCAAAATTGAGCGTTTGCCATGAACCGTTTGTTCAGATGGCTGATCTTCAAGGTGATCTTGAGAGAATCAAAAGGGAGAATCAAAAGTTGAGGGACACGCTTGATGAGGTTAACACCAACTACAACGCGCTTCAGATGCACTTTATGAATATGATGCAGGAGCGGAAGGGCGAGGAAGGTGAAGATCAGCAAGAAGTGTCTGATGGCAAGGTTAAAGAGAAGAAGCAGGGTCAGAGTGGTGGTGGGGTATTGGTGTCAAGGCAGTTTATGGATCTTGGGTTGGCTAGCGCTGATATTGAACCCTCATCTTCATCAGGGGGAATAAGAAGTCAAGATAGATCAGGATCACCCAACATAGATGTGGCTTCCAAGGGATTAGGGACTAGTAACAATGATGGGAATAATAGTGTTAATGATGAAGAAGAGAAGGAGTATGATAGAGGGATTGAGAGCGAAGATAGTCCTTCAGGGCATGCTGATAAAGTTCCAAGGTTCAGTAGTCCTTCAAAGAATAATAATGTTGATCAGGCTGAGGCTGAGGCTACTATGAGGAAGGCAAGAGTTTCTGTTAGAGCTCGATCCGAAGCACCCATGGTACGTAATTAAGAGTGCATGTTCTTCAATTTTGGAAAAATTGTTCTCATGGTTAATTGTTGTTCATTTTAGCTGATGGAGAAGTTTTTTACTTTGGCTCAGATTACTGATGGGTGTCAATGGAGAAAGTACGGGCAGAAGATGGCCAAAGGAAACCCATGTCCTAGAGCTTATTATAGATGTACCATGGCTGCTGGTTGCCCAGTTAGAAAACAGGTATATTATATGTGATGTCCACTATAAAGCTTGATTTCCAGTTTTGAAACAAAAATTAATGATGATTCCACACTTCCACACTTCTTGAGCTGAATACACACCCTTAGGAGGAAGGGAGAGAATAATGGATGTGACAAGAGATATAAATACAAGATAGGAAAGGAAGAGGTTAGGGAGAGAATAAGAGATATGATATAACATGGTAAAATTATATTATGAACTGAAAAAATCAAATTTGGTACTAAAATATTTGGCATTAGTCATTAACTTTATTGATTGGCTTAAAGGTCTTAAAATACAGTTAAGATTTTTGAAGTTTGGTGAATGCAATTGTGGCTGCATGATATGAATTGCATTTGTCTAATTTTTTTTACAATATCAAGAATCTTGATAAAATCGGAATCTCAATTTAAAATCTGAGTCAATTAATTATTACTAAACAAGTTTGCAATTTTGCATACACATATAATGTTAATTTTTGTGTGTGTAAATATTAATTATTAGTATTATTAGTTTCTACTAGAAAAAACAAAATTAAATTTTGAATCGATGTTTTGTTTCTCCTCTTCTTCTTTCTCTATTTATCATTGAACCAATCTTATATCTTATCATAGTATTAATCCTAATGATTTTTTGAGATTCATTTATTGAAGTTTGATAAGAGTACAAACTACTATTAAATTGAAGAATGTTTAGTTTCAAGGCTTATTTTTTAGTTCTTCAACATGGGTAGGTTAAAAATCAAGTGGTTTTTCTAATCCAACATTTGGTACTTAAAATTAACAGGTACAAAGGTGTGCTGAAGACCGAACAGTCCTTATCACAACCTATGAAGGAAATCACAACCATCCTTTGCCTCCAACAGCAATGGCAATGGCACAAACCACATCCTCAGCAGCAAGAATGTTGCTTTCTGGATCCATGTCAAGTGCTGACAGCATAATGAATGCAGACTTCCTCACAAGGACACTCCTTCCTTGCTCTTCAAGCATGGCCACTATCTCAGCATCTGCTCCATTCCCAACAGTTACATTAGACCTAACTCATTCTCCAAACCCTCTACAGTTCCCAAGGCAGCAGCATCCAAACCAGTTGCAAATTGGTGTCCCTCAGAATTTTGCAAACTCCCCATCATCTTTAATGCCTCAGATATTCGGACAAGCACTTTACAACCAATCAAAGTTTTCTGGCCTACAAATGTCATCACATGATACAGCAGACCCTTCTTCACAATTTGGTTACCAACCTCATCAAGTTCCACCACACCTTGCTGACACAGTTGGTGCTGCCATTGCTACTGATCCCAATTTCACTTCAGCATTGGCAGCTGCTATCACTTCCATCATTGGTGGTGCTCAGCAACAACACAGCAACATTAATAATAATAGTAACAATAATGTCAACATGACAGCCAACATCAACAATGGCAATGGCAACAGCAATGGCAACGGAAAGCAATAAAATCAGCAATTCCAATAGGGAATTAGTTGACCCCTTTCAATTTTTTTACGACATTAATTTAATTTGATTAAATTAATTAAGTTGATTTTATGACCTTTTTATTTGTTCATTTGTTTTTTTTTTTTTTTGGGATGCAGGAAACCGTTACTATTTGACATAGATAATTTTTTATTTGGTTATAGACTTAAATTATATCAGTTGTTATCTCCCTCAGTCGTAGTTTGCTGAAAACTGCATACAAAAACAAACAGAAATTTTATATATAAAAGAAAAGGAACAACTTTTGTTTCCTCACATATTTTGAAAAAAATATGGACTTGGATGTCCTTATTCCTTTGTAATTTTTCTCATGGTAGAAGCTAAATCTTGTGAAAAAGAAAAATCGGGATGATAAAAGAAGATATCACTATTGCGTGTAACAAATGACATTATATGGAAAGGGAAAAAGAATTCAAGAAAATCGTCTAAGAGTGGTTGAAGAGTATGTCACTCTAGCTTGGACGCGTAAGGATATTTTTATAGCGAGAAAATTAATAAAAAACCGACTCAGAGAGAGTCATCTTCAACTTGCCTTTTGCGTTGCACGATTGCTGGTCAAACAGCTATGTGAATGCAGTTTCTAGTATGTTAAAAATTTGACATCAAGAAATTATTTCGGCCATAATTAATTTTATCTTATTTATTTTTATGCATATATAAAAATACAGCTCAAAATTACATGGAGTAACTTTTTGTTGTTCAACTTTGACTTTAAAAAGTATTTTTCCAAGTGAATATATGGCTAATATATATACTATACAGTAACTATATTGGTTTTAAATTTCTCTTTATTAGTAGTATCTTTTCTGTTGGACGAAAGATACTTTTGCTTTGACAAAATCATTCATCCGCAAAAGGAGATAAAGTAAGGCTCATGGTAATCTCTTGTCAAGTCCTAACTATGAATTTGAGCAATGTTGACTTAAAATCTTATTCATCAAACCTTCCTTAGGAGATGAATATATGCATGTGACGGAGGCACATTTAATACACTGTATCTCCTTAACTTAATATATGGTCTAGCTGATGATGATATATTAATTTTATATGTATTTATATAGAAATTAAATGAGATTCTAAAAATGGCAAGATCGATATTATGTTAAAAATTTGATTTAATTTTGCGTATTTATTTTATTTTTCTTTCATATAAGTGTATATTAAAAAATTTGTCTAAACTACACCTACAAGTGACAAAGACAATTTAACATATGTCATCAAAATAAAATTAAAAGCCCTACCCATATATCAAATTACATGCAATTATAAGTATGTGAATAACTTTATGTAGGTATTGGATTAAGATTTTAAAATATTTTTTAATATATTTTTAAAAAAAATTAAAAGATTTTTGTGAGAATGTAATAATTTTTTAAAAAAATTTAAAAGACTTTTATGATTTGAATTTTGTAATTTAGATTTTAATAGATGTATAAAATATGAATTCACGAGATTTGGAACGACTTTATGACTTTACAAGATTTTAAAAGACTCCATAAATTTTTAGAAAACATTCAAAATTATAAGAGTTTATAAAAAAAAAAATGGATAATATGAAAATTCTTAATTCTTTCCCTCATAAAAATTCAACAACCTTTAACACCCTTAATTTTTCATAAAAATAAATAAGTGAGTCAAGTAATGTATCCTATCTGATTCAACTTTTGAACACAATAAATTCTATTCAATTGACAATTGAAGCTAGTAAAATAGGTTTATGTTATTGCCAAGTTTTTTTTATAGTAAATGATTTTTTTGGAAAGGTAAAGTAAAATATAATATTAGTTATTAAAACAAAAAACAGCCTCCACAAGCCATGAGGAAAGGCACACTAGCTCCAAGATAGGGGTGCACCATGAAGAATAGAAGGTTCCTAATTGAATCATAACTACTTCTATGAATAAGTTTTAATAGATGAGATGAGTTTTAGATAATTCAGCCTACATTGTTAAAAGTGATGTTGTTCCTCGTCAACCAAATCTCCAACATGTTGTATGTTGAAAAATGTATATAAGTTTGCAAGTCTTTATAGTGTTTGAAGCAAATCCCCATTTAAGTATATAACTAAAAATAATTGTATTTGTATTAATAATAAATAAGTTAAATAAGTCACAATGAGTGTCATAAATAACAGCAAATACAAAAAGATAGCAGAGTTATCATAGGTTAAAATACAAAAAGATAAAGTTTCTATATGCCAAAATGTCTACATGTTCATAATATATAGCAAATAATTGAGTTTATATTTTAATAATGAAAAGTTGATAGGGAGAAACAAGAGAAAGGAGAAGCATCTTGTGCATAACAATGGTAAAATTAACATGTAGTTATTGAAGATTATAAGATATTGAGGATTATGAAGTGTTATACATAAATGTCTATATTATTTTCAAGAAAGAAAGAAGAAATTATGAGTAATGAGAAAAAGAGAATCCAAGAAAATCTCTAATGTTTTGTGTAACTATTTGATACATATTTTCTATTAAAAAGTCATAAGAAATCCATCAAAATGCATACTAAAAATATTCATCAAATTTTTTTATATTTTTTAATACTAGATTACTTTTATTAAGTTATAAAAATATTTAATTAAATACTATTAAATTTCTTTGGATCGACACCCATAGCATTAAAAAAAGACTTATTTATATCATTTATAAATAATTTTAATTAAATAACATAAAATTTATTTATATTATTTAAAAATCTTAATTAAATACCTTAATACTTTTTTATATATATATTTTTTTAAATTTTTAATATCTTAATCCAGAAAAGTCTCATAAAGTTATACGTTATTAAAATGAACGTCTGTATACTATACAGACCTAACATGGTTACCAGACCTAAAACGATGTCTCCTATTTGATCAACATATATAGGGCTTCTGGTCAAGCTATTAATTAGATTACTATTCATTGAAGCCTTTTGTTGTTATGTTCTACACGCCAATGCCTAACATTACCAAATCCACTATAGTATTGGGAAATGCTAACTAGATTTTGTGCATTACTTTTGAGTCCAGTTTGGAACTGGTTTGGTCTGTATCGAAGTTAGAGCACTCAGCAGTAAAGTCTTGATGGGTTGGTTGTGACTTGTGGGCTTCATCATTGATTTGGTTGCATGCCTTCTTCGCTGCCAATTTGAAAGCTCAAGTAAGCAAATAGGCTATGATTCTTGAATGGTCAGGCTAATTGCCCATTCCCATGCTTCTGACTAATGTGTTATTCAGCACCAAAAGTAAAGCATCGCCTTTTTTCTTCAAAATTTGGTGCAATCATGAGCAGAGATTAATTATAGTTCTCCACTGCACGAGCCCTCAGTGATCGTACAATTGACATGCCACTACATGCATCCACTTTGATTTGATTAAATAAATTATTGAATTGGATTGGTAAAGTCTCATTTTTGGATTAATTATGTGGATGATTTAACGTTAGCTTTAGTGATTGCATGTAGTAAATTTTCTCGCCATCGTTGAATTTTTACACATCATTTATATCTTGAATTTTAGGAGGTTGATTCTTATGTATTGGTGATCTTTTAACAAAACCTAAGCCAGATTTTAAACCAAAATTTAAAATATTGATATTAAGATTGCGTAGAAAAATAAATATTCAAAGATAACCGTTTTTAGTTAATTTGTTTTGAGCACCTCTTCTTAAACGATGAAATGAAACTATTCAACTATATAATTTGTTTTATTATTCAATTAATTATGTGTTAGTTTGTTTTAAAAAAA
The DNA here is from genome assembly GCF_000004515.6 of Glycine max. Classification (NCBI taxonomy): domain Eukaryota; kingdom Viridiplantae; phylum Streptophyta; class Magnoliopsida; order Fabales; family Fabaceae; genus Glycine; species Glycine max. Next base: position 8,268,051 of record NC_038248.2, read on the forward strand.
AATGTGTATTTTTATTAGTTTGGTGAGAAAATATTTAATTATAAATGATTTTTTTCTGAATATGATGCCTCATCCACCATTTTTTATTAAGCCTTTTATATTAGTTCTTTTTTTTTTTCATTTTACTTCTCTCCAACCCAGCACATCTTAATTAATCACCAAAATCTCCTGAACAATCCTCCATTAAACCTCTTTGTCGCCCCTTACTGGTGTCTTCATTGACTCAACCTTGTATATTAGGTCAGCAAACACACAACACTGCTTCACACAAGAACACATATACGCAATACATAGTTTCAGCACAATACATATATATTCAACATTCCTCCCCCTTATTACAAACAATGACGAAAACAGAAACCTTTCAGCACCATCTACCCCTAGCCTTCCTAGTCAACTATAAATTACTACATAGTATTGAAGCACAAGTGGAAAATAAAATCTCACACTAGATAAAAATAAAAAAAATTTAGTATATACAAGTCAGAAAAAGATTCATAAATCTTAATATTAACATCTTGAATTAAAGTATGGTATTCAAATTGAGATTGGTCTCAAGACTCATTAATATAAATATTTCCTATTTATCCTTTCAGTTTCACAATTATATATAGTTTCGGACTACGTACCATGTGGCTCCTTCACTTATACCCGCAGAATCAACAAGCCACAGCCACCATGCATGGTCGTTCTTCTTCCCCACATCTCGGTCTCAAAAGCTAAGTCAAAACATCAGAAACCACTAGGAATCACAACTCCAATCTCATTTTGACCTTCTCCGCTAACTAACGAATACCAAAACATTGGATTCTGGGTGAATGAAGTCACTGAAAACGTTGAAGTTCTAAGGGATTAGTGTTATGGCGTAGACAGAATTAAAACAATAAAAGGAAACAAACAATTGTGATATATGGTTCGGTCGCTGAGACTTATGGACAATGAAGAGAGTCTATGATTTATATTATTCTTCTTAGACAACATGTATAAAGTTTTAATTACTATAATTAATGTGATGAAACAACTTTTTTTTATTATCTTCAAACAATTTAATTAATTACTATGATTTATATATAAAAGAAGGTTTTATTTTATAAAATGATGTCACATAACACTTTCATATTATTTTTTTCAAATAATTCAATTAATGTATATTTTATATTTTATATTTTATTTTATTAATTTTCAATAAAATGTTATATCAATTATAGTACATAAGAACCATACAAATTGGAATACTTAGATTTTGTATTTATTTATTTATTTATTCGAATTTTATATAATAGGTTGAAGAATCATGTAAATTGATATGGTATGTTTTTATTAATCAAAGTAAAAATATGAAAAATATTTGATTACAAGTATAGTTTAAAATACAATAATTATCATTAAAAGTAAATTTTGCATGAACACAATTAATATAGATTTGTTTCTTTTTTTTTAATTTGCACAGGTAAAATTTAAGTCAATTCATATAAATATATTTTACTATTATAAAATACACATGTGCACAATTTTAATTAATTGTCCAATAAAATAACTTAAGTCAACATTAATTTATTCTATATATTTAGTGAATATTATATATTATAATTTTCATTTTTAAATTCATCACATCACATGTGCGTATATAAAATATATTTAAATATTTATTTATATATTTACTAATAAGGGTGTAAGTAACCTGGATTGAGTTGAGTTTTCTTTATTTTTTAATCCAATTTAATTAAACTTAATTGGGTTAAATTGAATTGTGTTTATTTTTCCAACCCAATCCAACCTTCAATAAATTGGATTGTGTTGGTTATTGGATTAAGCTATTAAAAAAAATGTAACATCTTTAAGTCTTGAAAAAATCTTCAAACTCAAAAATAGTAAAGATATTTTTTATAGAATGGTAAGAATATTTTAAAAATCAGTATTCATAAAACAATATTGTACTATTCATATGATAAATTGAAAAAAATAAAACATAAATATATACACATAATATCATTCATAAAATAATGTTATTATCTTAAAATAAACAAAAAAAAAAAGAGACAAACTTCAAAATAAATGTATTATCTTAAGATAAATAATCTATTACCTTAAGAATGAGATGTGTTGACTTTAGGGTTTCTATATTAGTAATTTAATTGTGCACGGGTTGGATTAGGTCTTGGTCAGGTCCAAACCTGCGAACTCATCAGCCAATCCAATTTTAATCATATTCATTAAACTAAAACCAATCTAATAACTCAATCCAACCATAAAATCTAGTTGGGTTGAATTGAATTGGATGGATTCGCATATTGGGTTTGATTCACTTACACCTCTATCTACTAATATACATTTATTAAAATTGAAACTAAATAAAATATATTAAAAATTCAAATAATATAAAAAGTGCTCTTATAAATTATAAAATATGAATTTAATACCTGTATATGGCACAAGAAACTTAACTAGTTATATAATAACATTAAAATGAGTTCTCCTTAAAAAAGTGATCTCTAAAATGTTGGATCTAATTACGATTCGGTTGTTGATGGATTGACAAGTACACCAATTCGTCCAAAGTAGTAAAGTTAAAACAGAAGTTCAAGTGTCGAATCCACATGAACTTTATTTGTACTTAGGTAGATAAATATTTTATTAATAAATGAAGTTAAAGAAAATTGACTTGAAAAGGTTATTAGAAAAATAATAATTTAAATTGGTAGAAAATTAAATCAAACAAGAGAAAAAATTAAACAAGAATTTAAATTGATTAATTAAAGAGAGAAAATTAGAGAACTCAATAATCTTGTAGAAGTAAATTTAGAAGATGTAAATGTTAAGAACTTAGCCTACCAGAGTTACTCTTGGATGTAATGTTAATAATTTTTCTTTATTTATAATTATTCCAATTTACACCTGCATCTACTAGTATACTCTAACTTTGGTCTCCTGCATGAAAGAATCTAATTTATTTATTTCTGTCTCACATCCCTTTGCAGAGCTAAAATAGTAAATTGCATTAAGAATAGATATGTATAACATGTTAAACAAATATCAATTTATCCCTATTAATGACTTTATTTAGATACTCTTTCTCAGTTCTATTAGAAAATAACGTCTCTCAACACTACTCCTAAAACTTACCATACAAATGGGTGATCAAATCACAAGTAATAATATTAAGCATAAGAAAAGATAATGCAAATGTAATATTCATAAATAAATAGGAAGAAGAATTACATAAAGAGTAGTTGATTGTTAAGTTTCCAACAGAGGAGATTTAACCTCTCATAGTCATAGGAGACTTTACAATTGCAAGAGAGAAATATTTAGTAAAGGGGAATAAGATAAGAAAAGGGGATAGTAGGAAGGAATGACTCTTAATAATTACTTCTCCTTCTTCTACCTTTTGCCTTCTATAAGAAATTGTATTCTCTTGGAATTTTTGTTTATGTTTTTCCTTCTCTTTTCTTCTTTTATAGGTGCATATTAGCTTAGATAAGCGGACTTCTTGCGCTAAGCCCGTGTCTACTTTCTTGAATTAGTCTGTTTTCCTTAATTAACCTATTTTCCTTAATTATCCATACTTTTCTTAATTATCCTCGATTTCCTGAATTACCCTGCTTTTTTTTGCTTTATTTTACTCACTAAGTATCATAAATTCATCCCTTTAAATATTTTATGCACAAAAACTTAAATGATGTTAATTTAACAATTATTTGCTCATAAAGGAAGAATTAGGAGAGAAAAATTACAAATTCTTATATAATTTAATCCCAAAATATACTCATAATTAGCAGTTATCAAACTCCCCCAAATTTAAATCTTTACTTGTACTCAATCAAAAGGAAAAGGTTCAAAGTTTACTATTGACAATTCATGAGATAACTACATACATTCCAAAAAGTTTCATTGGTCAATTCTCAAGTTCACAGTTGTCATAAGTTCATAAAAGGAGCAGAACAAGATGCACTTCAAATGAAATGGTTAGCAAGAAAGACAGATCACAAAGAATAATCACCAACTTCAGTCCTCACAAGGATAGTGTTTCTCTCAATCCCACAAGTGTCTCGATAAAAGTGTTTCAATTATAACAACTGAATTGAAAAATTCTCAATTTTACACATCATCTCAGTCAATGCTATCATACATGCACAATGTGGATCACTAAGGACTTTATTAGACTTGTAATGTGGCTGAACTAACAAAGAAATCATGGTTTTTCTAGGATTCAAAACTTAGGATCTATGACAACATTCATTTTCCCAAATTATTAACAAACTACACCTTAGAATTTTTCACAACACCAACCTTTTTGCTTTACTACTCTTTTCAGCACATTCATTTCCTTTGATGATGATTTACCCCAGCTTTTATTCTTTAAAATAACAATAATATTTTTTTTGCAATAATATTCATATTGGGCTTAGCTAGCCCATTAACTTTCAAAGCATCTTAATGGGTTTCCACCTTGACTTGAATATTTTTCAAATCTCCAAGAACTAAGAACAACGAAAGAAATCTCCTATACAACACACCCTAAAACGTCTCAAGATATGTGTAATTTTACAAAGTCCAAAGTATGCTAAACTTCTCAATAGGCAAAGATGATTTGATTTATATCATACTTAATTCGACTACTATTAAAAAAAAAGATAAATTGTATCATAATTAATTAAATTTCAATTGAAAAATAATTTATATTACCATTCATTTAATTAATTTAAAAAGTAACTTATACAAACCAAAAGTAAGTTTTCATTTTATATTGTGAAAATACAAAACGTATTGCTATTTTGCGTTGTAAACCAATACAAAATGAAAATCCATTTCTGTTTTGATTTGAAATTAGCGGAAACACATTTCTGCAAGCGATATTTTTTGTCAGAAAAACAAATGCAAGGGGTGTAATTAGATAAAATGGTGCACGTTTAACAATTTCCAATAGTCATAGGGAACATGCTAGGTGCACCCAACAATTTATTGAATGGGCCATTATGCCCTTCATTTAAAAATTTAAAAAAGCTTTCCTCCTCTTCCGGAACCACTCTCACTTTCTCGCTGCTTGTTTTCTTCTTCTCTGCTGCGCGTCTTCTCTTCTTCTTCGCGAGCCCAGCTGCTTGTTTTCTTCTTCAGACGCAAATCCTTTGAGGTAGGTGTTCCTAACTTGACATTGCTTTTATTATGCAGTATAGTTGTAGGGTAGGATAGTGGAACCTTAGGGTAGAAGACGCCGAAAAAAATGGGGAAAGGAGTGGTTACAGTGGTGTCTTCTGGAAGACCCGCGAAGACTTCTTCCGGAACTTCCGGAAGAAGGTGTTCTGGAAACTTTCCGGAAGAAGGATTCTTCCGAAAGTAACCAAAGGTCATCTAGAAGAACACTTCTTCCGGAAAGCTTCCAAAACACCTTATTCCGGCAACTTTCCGGAAGAAGTAGTTCTTCCGGAAAATTTCCGGAATAAGGGTTCTTCCGGATGACCTTTGAGTGTTCCGGAAGAACTTTCCAGAAGAATCACTTCTTCCAAAAATTTTCAGGAAGAACTACTTTTTCCGGAAGTTTGTTTTTTTTTTTTTTAAATATTGTTTTTTTAAATGAATGATTATTTTATTTTTATGAATTAAGTAGGTGTTTGTTTTTGAAATTTTATAAAAAAATGAGGTTTGGCTTTTTCATGACAAATGAAGTTGTTTTTTTTATAATTTAAATTGTGTATGTTTACTAAATATTTATTTTTAAATTATTTGTGTTTTGTTTATAAATGAAGTTGTTTATTGTTATAAATTAAGTTGTGTGTGTTTTTGTTTCTTTTTTTTAAATTAGTGTATTTTATTTATAAATAAAGTTGGTTATTTATATAAATTAAGTTGGTTATTTTTGTTAATTGGTTTTGTTTATTTTTTATATGATTTTAGTTGAGTATTTTACTAATTATTTAATTATAAATTACTTATGTTTTTTGTTTATAAATGAAGTTGTTTATTTTTATAAATAAAGTTGTGTGTGTTTTGTAAATTTTTTTTTAAATACTATTTTTTTATAAATGATATAAATTAAGTTGTGTATGTTTTGAATTTTTTTCCCATTTTTGTTTTATTTTTATATATAATTTTAGTTGTGTGTTTTTTTGTTTATAAATAAAGTTGTTTTTTTTATTATAAATGAAGTTGTTTTTTTTATAAATTAATTTGTGGATGTTTACTAATTAATTATTTTTACATTAGTTGTGTTTTTTTTATAAATGAAGTTGTATATTTTTTTTTAAATTAAGTTGTGGATGTTTACTAATTAATTATTTTTACATTAGTTGTGTTTTTTATAAATGAAGTTGTTTATTTTTTTTAAATTAAGTTGTGGATAATTAATTATTTTTACATTAGTTGTGTTTTTTTATAAATGAAGTTGTTTATTTTTTTTAAATTAAGTTGTGGATAATTAATTATTTTTACATTAGTTGTGTTTTTTTATAAATGAAGTTGTTTATTTTTTAAAAAATTAAGTTGTGGATAATTAATTATTTTTACATTAGTTGTGTTTTTTTATAAATGAAGTTGTTTATTTTTTAAAATTAAGTTGTGGATAATTAATTATTTTTACATTAGTTGTGTTTTTTTTATAAATGAAGTTGTTTATTTTTTTTAAATTAAGTTGTGGATAATTAATTATTTTTACATTAGTTGTGTTTTTTATAAATGAAGTTGTTTTTTTTTTAAATTATGTTGTGTGTGTTTTCAAATTTTATTTAAATTAGTCTTATTTTTTTATAAATAGACTTGTTTTATTTTTATAAAGAAAGTTGCGTATGTTTTGACAAAAAAAAATACGTGTTCCACATGATTTGCAGATCATGGCTAGAACACGAGGTTTAGGTCGTGCTATAGGTAGACTTATAGGCAGAGATAGACAGGATGACCGTGATGCAGTTGATGTTTCTGAGAGGCGTAGACCTACTGCATCAGCCCGTAGGCAACGGGTTCATCAAATGACTGCGGATGCACCTGATATGGCTGAGGATGTTCCTGACATGATTGAGGATGTCCCTGATATAGCTGAGGATGCACCTGAGATGACTGCGAACGTACAGGGTGCTGATGGTGCTGAGGGGTCACATGCTGATGATGCTGAGGGATTCCCAGGTGGGCCACGTGACCCATCAGTACTGACATCATTTGCGGACCATGTTGCACACGCCGTTTGGAGTGGACAGGTATTTTAATTTGTTAATTATTTATCATTGTTGATTTGTTTGTCATTAATTTTTTTTTTATAATTGTATAATTTGTACTTCAAATCAGGAACGTCCTGATTTAAAGTTGGTGTCGCATGGGAGGAAGGTGACATTGATTGGGAGGCCCGTGCCTGAGATTGAAGGACTGGTTGGTGCCACAGGATTAAGTCCACTGATCGATTGTTCAATTGTTACTGGCGATCCTGGACTTGTATCCGCATTTGTGGAGAGGTGGCACAGCGAGACCAACACCTTCCACCTTCCGGTAGGAGAGTTGACGATCATATTGGATGATGTGTCATCACTCCTCCATTTCCCTATCACTGGCGCGTTGCACAACTTTCATGCTCTTTCTGCGGAGGAGGCGATCTTTTTGTTGACCGAGTTACTTGAGGTGTTTGTTGAGGAGGCTAGAGCCGAGACAACACGATCACGTGGGGCATACGTACGGCTGAGATGGGTTCGAGACATTTATGAGATGAGATGTCAGGCCCGGCGGTGGATTGTAGCAGCTCGTGCTTATCTGCTGCACCTGGTCGATTGCACTCTTTTTGCTAATAAGAGTGAAACATATGTTCATGTGGTGCACCTAGACGCTTTTTGCGACCTGGGTCAGAGTGATGGTTATGCTTGGGGAGTTGCCGCGCTGATTCATATGTATGACCAGTTAGATGAGGCTTCTAGGACCACCACACGACAGATTGCGGGGTACCTGACTCTATTACAGGTAAATTTTGTGTTTTTAAATATGTTACGTTCGATTATGATTTAAACATGTTTTTATGTTATGTTAACCTCATTTTTTTTGTAGTACTGGATCTATGAGCACTTTCCTAGTGTGCATCAGTGCATCACATATGATGCATACCAGGAGACGTCCCCACGCGCTTCCCGGTGGATGACGTCGAAGGCGCATATGAAGGGAATCACAGGAGCACCGTACAGGGCACGTTGTGATGCTTTGACCATCACAGATGTGTCCTGGTTGCCTTACACTGAGCATCGAGGGGTTAGGGCCTTTGAGCTGATTTCATCATTCCAGGGTCAGCTGAGATGGGGTCATATGGTGGTCACAGCTCGACCGGAGAGGGTGGTATGACAGTTTGGTTACATTCAGAGCATCCCTCCGCCGCCTGTTAGTGCTCAATTGTCACATGATGATATAGATGACAGATGAATGCATTTCTCGGATCACGTACTAGCTGTGGGTGAGCTTTGTCTAGTGCCTGGGCAGGTATCTGCGGATTACATGGAGTGGTTTTTCTAGATATCTCACCCATTCATGATACCGACCCAGGTAGGTGACCAGCCCAGAGATGCACCTGCCGCAGACCCTGAGGAGTACATGCAGCCGCCCAGCCCCCAGATTCCAGTGGCATTTGACCCCCCTCCACCTGCAGTGGTAAGATTTTTTGCGCGTTTAATGTTTGATGAGTTGTTATTTATTTTAAATTTTATAATAAATATTTTTAATCACTGTTACAGGATGATTACGATGGCTATGAGGCGATTGCACAGAGGTTGGAGCGTGTGCTCAACCTTAGGATGGTCGCTGCAAGCATAGAGTTATATGATATTATGCAGGATTGCTTGACAATCGCCAGAGGGGGAGCCAATGCTGATGGAAGTGTCAAGGCTCGACAGAGACGACGCATAGAGCATTGATTATTGTATTTATTTTTTGTTTTGTAGTTGACATGATTTTTTGTATTTGTTACACTTTTTAATTTAATATAGTTGACTTGTTTTGCACAGTTTATTGTTTTATGATATTAACTGACGTATCGATTCTGATTTCGATCGTGGTCCTTAAGCGAAGTTTTGGACTGTTTTTAAATTTTTTTAAAAAAAAGTGAAGCTAAAATCATGAGTTTTGTTCGTAAGAATTACATTAAAAATAAATTTTTTTAGAAAAGAGGCAGAAAATCCAAAAAAATAGGAATCAGATCCTTTTTTTGATGTTTAAGTACCCATGTTTGGGGTTTTTTTTCGTGGGTGTGCGAGTGGCTTAAGACATTGGAGGGACGCTATTTGTCATGTTTGGACGTCAACGAACCCAAAAAAATTATTGCCGTTCCCTGGTTCCATCAAATAACACCTCAAAAAAGAGGCAGAAAACCCAAAAAATCCATATTTTTTCCAGTAGTTAGATTGTACTAACACCTTCAGCAGTTATTCGTTGGTCTTTAGCTCATTAATTTCATATTTTATTAGCGTATCTGAATACTCAAAGCGACCTGGTTGGCGGAAAAACAATCGTCTTACCGTTTGTGATTCGTGAATTCCAAGGGGGGGAATCCCTTTAGGTGCAGCTTGCTTTATTAAATCCTTCAGTTCATCGATGGAACATGTTGAAGGAATTTGAAATTTCTTAGGATTTTTTCCTGTGAACGCGCATCCAACAAATTTGTTCTGCGATGGCATGTTCCATTTCCCGTTGTAATACAGGATCACGTCATGAGTATGGGGCATAGTGCGTTGAAGTAAGTTTATTATTCCATCTGGTGTTCTTCCAATGGTGCATAATAACTCAATCAGACCAACACAAGAAAATTGATCATTACACATTAACATTGTGTTGACATCATCATCATTTATCAATTTCATACACTGAAAACGAATTTGGTTACCTGTATGGGTGAATGGCTTCCGGTAGTGAATTTCATCCAAAAATTATTTGTCGGATAACTGAAGGGTATTGTGTATTCTGATTTTTAGGCTTGCAAAATCACAACTGTTTGGTACTCGAATGGGCATCGGAGTCGAAGTTTGGAAGTAAACCCCAGTATCATTGTGAATAATCGATCCATTTGGAAAAATGAAAGTCAACCTTGAGTTGACAATCGTCTGACTACTAGTTTCTCCTAAAAATGTCATACTTTGTGTATCAATTGGGAGACTATGTGAAAGTAAGATAATGTGTGATTTATTAGCCGTGTCTGCTATATATATACATGGTTGTCACCGACAGATTGCTTCACTTTGTTTACAAAAAAATAGACACGCGTGAATGTGTAGTCAAGTTAGTCAATGTGGTGTCGCGCTCAAACTTTAATACGCATGCATGTCATTATGTGTTGTCAATTATGACAATGATGTATCCTATATGCGTAAATGATTTTTGTTGGACCAACAATTTTTTTGCTTAACGAAACGAGTACTTAATAATATTAATTGGTTATTAATGGCTTACAACAAATTATATCGCATAATGAATACAATTACATAAATAATGCATGTTTAGTCTTCATTTAGGTCGACATAATGTCTTTTGAATAACATCAAGCTTGTGTATTGCTGCATTCTACTAATATATGGAGTTGTCCATTGCTTTGCCTGAGAATAACAATTGCTTGACCACAACAACGTTGGAGGCGGTAAGGGACAATGGTCTTTCAAATAAACCTGTTGTACATGAACAAAGATTATATTATGCGGTGACCGAGTCAAATGAACCAGGGAAGTCATTGCATAATTGTTATACTAACTATATTCAATGTACCTAAACAAAATGATTTCCAAACACGTGACCGACACATATCATGCGGTGCCCAGAAGAATCAGGTGGTGGTTGACTTCTAAGAGGAAAAAATGTCATGCTTTGTTATCGGGACAACGATACAAGGATTACGTTATACCGTGATGCAATCACATATCCCATCTTCGTTATATCCATCCACTTGTCCACACTAACCTGAATCAACCAAACATACACATGTAAGTAATTTAAAGTTTGTTATTAAAAAAATTAACCTAAAAACATACCTTCGAAAATCCATCAACAAGTAGGGACAACTTTAATTGTTCAAATCTCTCTGTGCCACCGAAGAGGTTCATGTACTCATGCGACCACCTGCCAAGTTCTTTAATCAATTCGTTATGCACTAACGGCCACGAATCTTCCCCCATACCTAATAAAGAGGCAATGGATTGATATCCACAGTTACCGTCCGCTTTCACATCCACAACGTCACGAATGAAACCTTGAATGAATGACGCAAATTGATCCAACATCGGGATGATCTTTGTTGGCTGAGGCGGTTCAGAACATGATGCACTACGTTTGACTGGAAAGTTGCTGCTTTGAACAGAATGAAAAGCATCAACATACTCCCAGTAAGACGGATCACGCTTTGTGGATCTTTGACTTCTTTTCATCGGTGTCTTCGGTGCACCTTTAGTGTTGACCTTTGACGGAGGAGGGCACATAGAGTTATGATCAGGGTATGCAATTTCTCGAAGTTTACTCTTCAGAGTTACTTTGCCAGACACATCAAGTTCATCAAACCTTTTAGATATGGTCTCTATCTCTTCCTTGATGCTGACTTCCACCTCACATAACCCTTGGTCTGAAAAATAAAGTCTCCTCCAGAAAATATGGACTGACTCCACTAGGATGCCGCCAGCAGTATACCTAGAAAGCTCACATGCACAAGGAAGACCGTGCGTGCTTCTCATCACACAACCACAAGAAGAGGGATTGTTGTCGAGATAACGTAGACGGTCAACCTCAAAAGTAATCTGATTTAAAGCGTCCCTTGAAACTATCCCAAGAAGCCTCTTGTATAAGGTTTTTTTAAATACATGCCCAACCACATGCGTACTGGTTTCAAAGGATGCTTTAGTTTCAACGTGTTGTAGGGTGATCATGTTGTTCATGGCATCCCAAACACTACATAGGTCTTCAACGCTATTTTGTAGTACTCTTTTGAGAGCCCAATGAGCTGATTTAACCCTACATTTAAAATACACAACACACATGAAAAATATACAACAATTAAATACCATTTATTAATAATCCTTACTAACAAATAAAATCAATTCTTAATACCTGATTGTTGTTGTGTTGCCTAGGTGCATGACCTTATTCGTCCATGCTGTAATAAATTTTTCCTTGTGGGGGATAATCCATGTGTCGTTAACATAGTCAATGAACATCGGCCAAGGCGAACAAGCAATTTGAAACTTCTGAAGTGACTCAGCGAACTGGTGTTCGGACGGACAATCAACCAAAGTACCCCAGTTATCCATTACATAGTCCCAGTCATTTTTTTCACCGATTAAAGATTTGCACTTCGCCTTCACATTCTTATCGATATGAAACCTGCACAACAAATTTGTACACTCCGGGAACACAGTTTTCACTGCATTCATCAGTGCTAGGTCTCTGTCAGTGACAATAACAACAAGGAGGCGATCCCACAGATCAACTTCACCATCCAACCTTCCCCTCCATGCACTGGTTTCCCACGAAGCCTGAAGGGACAACCACATTTCCTACTCCCAGTGTCTTTTCTAACGAATTCTTTATTCCAACACTTGTATGTACCACTCATTTCACACCCAATTAAGACAAATGAACTTCTTCCTCTGCTACCGGTATCTGTGTCAGACCTCATAATCACTGCAACAAATCCATTTTCATGGGCAACTGTTCGAGCCCACTACAAAACATCATCTCGAGTACCAAATACCTACAACGCAACCCCAACATATTAATTTTTATACAAAACATCAATTCAACCAAATGACTCAAATTATCTATGATTACCTGAGACGTATTAAAAGCATTTGAACAATCGAAATGTGGTTCATTCACCCCACATTCTTCTTCATTATCATAATCATAATCCATATGAACTTCTTGTGACATCGCGTAGTCATACGTCCATTGATCTTCGTTCATCTTAAGGACATATGCATTATACACAAGTACATTCAAATTATCATATAACCACATCCAAAAATTTACTACATATTAACTAACAAACATATTAACAAGACATATGCATCATATAGAAGTATATTCAAATTATCATATAACCACATCCACAAATTGACTACATATTAACTAACAAACATATTAACAACTAATACAAATACATTCTAAATTTATAACTATATTATTTACTTAAACTAAACTTAACACTATAATAAACAACTAATAAAACATTTTTCTACTACAACAAAATACAATTATGTTACCTAAATCATTTAATATTATACCAAAATCATTATACCTAATTAAACCAATTATATCCACAATTGAAATACAAATATTATAAATGATAATATATATATATATATATATATATATATATAAATTGTAAAACATAATTAAAAAAATTTGTTAATAAACTAACATTCCGGAAGAACTTCTTTCGGAAGTTAATATCATCAATTCCGGAAGTTGTTCCAGAAGACACTTCCGGAACCACTTCTTCCGGAATTGAGCATAGTAACTTCCGAAAGAACTTCTTCCGAAAGTTAATATGTCCAATTCCGGAAGAAATGGTTCCGGAAG